>NC_056731.1:980421887-980631887 GCF_019279795.1 Protopterus annectens
CTAGACAGTCTAGAAGCAATGCCAAGATTCATTTTATTAAAGCAATGCAGGAGTCCAACAGTCATATCACTTCAGATGCTGACAACCTCCACAACTGATGCTGTATAAGTATGTGGGTCCCACTGGGTCAGTCTCAGAAAAACACCTTCTGCTCCACCTCCTGAAAGGTGACCACAAAAACCACCAACATGATCTTCAGATCATCTTCATCATGGCAACCTCAAGACAAAGACAGAGAAAGAGAGGTCTGATGGCTGCTTGTGTCCCAGCAACGGGTCTATTTTACAACGACGAACGCTTAAATGTTCGAATCTGTAAAGGTTGACCTTAGCAGAGCGAACAGTTAGACGTTCAAAGTTGTAAAAAAGTAAATAAAAAAAAAAATACAATGAAAGGGTTATAGCAGGGGGCAAGCCCCCCTGCACCCCCACGTGGGGAGCTGCTCCCCCACACCCCCCGCTACTTGAATATACCAACTCTGAGATCGCACTTCAGTGAACTACAGTGCAGAAATGGGAAATTTCCCATTCCCTACACTGTAGCGTGATCTTGGAGTTGGTATATTAAAGTAGTGTGGGGGTGCAGGGGGACATGCCCCCCTGCTTAAACACTTTAGTTTTTTTTTTTTCATGTGTGATTTACTTTTTTTTTAATTTTTAAAGAAATTCAAACACTTAACTGTTCGATCTCTAAAGGTCGACCTTTAGAGATTCGAACATTTAAGCGTTCATGGATCTAATATAGACATTCAGCAACAGATGCATTAACTACAGGAGGTCAAGGTCTCCGCCTCAGCACCTCATCCAAAAACACAACTGGATGAGTAGAAGGACAACAAATAAACTGAAAGAGAAAAAAAGCAATATTAGTACATAATCATGTAACAGACAGAACTGCAAGTGCAGCCATGGGCCTAATAAACATAACTCCTCATCATGACAGTTCTTCAGATTTCCTGAGATAGGATTCGCTGTTGAAGCCTCACTCGTCAGTCACTGAAAAGAAGGTAGGGAGACATCAGTGCACTGTGAACTTATTACAAGATAGTAAGAAAACAAATGGTAAATAGCCAAGAAAGGTAAATAAATAAATATAGTGCTTACAATAAAATGTTGGCAAATTCTCCTTAACCCCTTGCTCCCATTAGTGAAGCAGATAGAGGATGGTATTGCTGCAAGTTATTATAGTGATGCCTATACTGCACGCCAGAATGTGTGATGACAAAGGCATCACTCACTGCTCTTGCAAGCTGATTATAGGCATCCACGGCCCATTATAACATACCAGTATGTGATTATGATTGTCGATCGGCAGCATTTATTGAAAAATCCTGAACTCCCACTTGCACCATGCCAGAAACTTTCTGGAGCCAATGCATTAAATGGTCATGTCTGCTTGACTTGTCATCACAAGGAGCTAAATAGTAGTCCTATTCACATCACTCCACGCTTGTTCATCGTACGATGCACATTGTTGGGCAGCAACGGTAAGCATGCAAAGGTATCAGTAGTATAAACGTGTGGAAATATTAACACTACAAGCTCCATGCACAGGCATAGTGTGTGCATGTCACATCAGCTCTAGAATATGTAGAGACAAACATGTTAGCACTGCTTGGGTGTGACAGTACAATGATTTATACTTAAGAGTCAGATACAATCTCACTAAATTCCCTTATTTTTATAATTGTCAGGTTATGTAGCTCATGTTGCCATGAGAAAAAGCATGGTCACTATATTGCGAAAGAACAAAATAAGATCAGCAAGTCAGGAAAAGACAACATAGTGAAGGAGTCAAAGTAACAAAAACAGACTAAAACAGATAGTGGTAATGAAGGACAATAAAATAACTATAAACCACTGAAACACTCCACAAGGTAAGAAAAAAAGAAAAAAACACAAAGCACTTTAGTGCAGTAGAACTTTAATCACTCACTTCTGTCTCAATGGACTTCATCAGAATACCAAAATGAAAATCTCTATAACTATTTATACACATGTTAAACTTGTTAACAATTAATTTAATCAGCAATTAACCGACATAATTAGCTAATAATTATATTTAAAATGTTTAGAAACACAGAAACAATACACAGACTGTATAAATAAAAACTGTTTGATTATTTCAATAACTTCAAGCCTTTTTTAAATATTTTATATTAATAGTACCATTGATATGTAGTGAATAATTTGGACAAAGTTTTAATTGCCACATGGTTTCTTTTTGCTCAGCTTTGTTCTTAGTCTCCCCTCTCATGTCCACTGATATTTGTTCAAGTATCACAAAAACTATATTTTTTAATTATTTTCAATCTAATGTATGCTTGAATGAAGCATTCTTGTAATTTTTACCTTTTATTGCATATACCTGCACTACCAGGCTATAACTCATTCCATACCTTTCAGCCCCAGAACTTGGATCAAAGCTCCAAAGGTGGTGGTGTTTCCATATTCATAAAGGATACGCACACCTCCAGACTGGTAGCCCAACATAATGCATCTGAGATACTTCAGTTGCAGCTAACATTGGGTAAGACAGTGATTCAGGTCGTATCCTGTTATAGGTCCCCACCCATGTCCCAAGACACTCACTCCATGTTCCTAAGCACCCTGGAGACTATTAGGGTCCAACCTAACAGTCTCATACCGGGTGACTTCAACGACCCCTCCATTAACTGGGAAAACTACTCATGTACCAATACACTTGCCCAGCGCTTTCTAAAATTCATTAATTCCAATGCCCTGGACCAGCTCATTCTTACCCCCACTAGAGGTAGCAACATCCTTGACCTAGTCATTACTAACATGGGCAACCGTTGCTCTACACCAGTAGTTAACTCCTTCCTGGTTAGATCCGACCACAAACTTATCACCTTGGAAATCCACATCCCTCCCACCCCCCATCCCCCCACAAAGGTAACCACCATGAAAAACTTCTCCAAAGCTTACTTTGGGATCCTAAAAAAGAGGTGGCTAAATTCACTGCACCCATGCAAATGGAGAATAGTTGCATGACTGCCGAATCATACACCAATGCACTGTATGAACACGTACACAAATGCATGGATCTCATCATACCAAAGAGAACCAAGATGCTCTCCTGCAAAAAAAGAAAAACAATCTGGTGGTCCTCTGCCATAAACAAACTCTGCAACAGAAGAAGGAAACTGATGTGGAATAAGGTGAAGTCCCAAGACTGGAAAAACTCCCTTAGCAGCCTCAACTCAAAGTTGAGATTCCTTATGAAATCCTCTAAAACTAGCTATGAAAACAGAATTGCAGCAGATAACAAAAACAACCACAAGGCCTTCTATCGTTATGTAAAGAACCTCCATGACAATGCCCAGATTTGCTCTGAGCTATTGTACAATTGTACCTCCTATACTGAGCCAACAGATATTGCCAATATACTGGCCAACAGATTCATTGCCAACTTTACCCCGCTCTCCCCCACCAAAGGACCAATCACAATGCCAGTAGATTGCCAGGCACCCAGTATTACTGCTGCACAGTTTATAACAGCACTGTCCTAGGCCAAGAATACAGCTTCTATGGGACCTGACAGTTTCACTGGCTGTGTGCTACATGAACTACAGAGTGAACTGGCACTTCACCTGTGTGCCCTGTTCAGTCACAGCTTCACCTCAGGCTTTGTCCCTACTGAATGGCGCACTGCTACACTCACCCCTCTCCCCAAAGGAGGAGCGACTACAGACCCTGGGAACTATCGCCCTATTAGCCTGATGAGTTTGATATGAAAAGCTATGGAATACATCATCATGGACCTAATAAACAAGGATATAGGGAATCTTCAAACTCTGGATCCCACACAGTTTGGTTTTGTGAAGGGTAGATCATGCCTGCTCAACCTGGTCATCTTCTTTGAGTCAATCACCAGAGCTGTGGATGAAAGCTAGGTGGTTCATACAGCCTACCTTGATCTGTCTAAGGCCTTTGATACCATTAACCACTCAGGAATCATAGAAAAACTCACTAAGCTAGACATCAACCCCTATTTCACTAGTTGGGTTGCAAACTGGCTTACAGATAGAACCCACAGTGTGAAAGTAGCTGACTCCAAGTCAGACTGTTGATCTGTCATGAGTGGTGTCCCACAGGGTTCAGTCCTGGGTCCCCTCCTGTTTTGTATCTACTTCTCTTAAGTCCAGGCCAACATGAAGGGACTCTGGTTGACAAAGTTTGCAGATGATTGCAAGTTGGGAGCTATTATTAACTCCCCAAGTCATGTTGACATCCTACAGAAAGGCCTCACTGAGATCAATGATTGGTGGCAGAACTATGGCTTAAGCTCAATGCCAAAAAATGTGCCATCACCCCCTTTGGGAAAAACCTGGTTCCCATGAATTACCATATTGATGGTAGCCCACTGAACACAGAAGGAGTTATAAGAGATCTGGGAACATAGGTTGACAGCAACTTCACTTTTGGCTTCCACATTGCTACTGTGGTCAGAAAGTCCTATGTGGCACATTTCATTACTAAGGGTTTTGCATCCAGGGAGAAAGAAGTCATTGTCTTCCTCTACTCTTCCCTCATTAAGCCAATCATCGAGTACAATGCCCCATTTGGCATGTACCTCACTAGACACCTGCAATAACTGGAGAGGCTGCAAAAGTACCTCACAAAGAGGATCCTAGGCCTTAAACAATTGTTCTTTATAGACAGATTCAAAAAATTCCAACTATTCTCTGTCTCATATCACCTACTTAGAGTTGTCCTCTGCTTGACTTACAAATCCATGTCTGAACCAGCTCTGTTATAAATGCTACATCTAAAGAAATCCCAATCCCTCTGCACCACACGGTCCAGAGACCTCAACCTCATTACTACATTCAACAGAATAAGCTGGAAGGACAGGTTCATAACCCAGAGACTGCCCATGTTATGGAATAGACTTCCCATACTTGTCAAACAGAGCACCTTACTGTCCCGCTTCAAGAGAAATCTTGATGAGTGGATGGGAAATAGAAAACTCACCCTGGGGATCACTCCAGTGGATCTACTCAACAGAGGCACTGGGAACTAAAGTCAGGTGGCACAATGCCAGGGTAATCCTATGAGCTAGACTTATAAAGGCTCCAGGGCCATTAGCCTAGTAGACACCTATGATCCTATGAACCTATATATTACACTTTTTTTTACTTTAATTTCCATTGTCTAACTCCTGTGAAACCATTACTGTTGTAAATATTCTTGCTATTATTACTTTTTTGTTTAACTCCTGTAAAACTATTAATGTTCTATACTATATACTAATTACTAGGTATTGTATGACATTGGAGCTTTTCTCCCCGGGCATCCACTGAAAAGAGACACATGTCCAGATGGACCTTCCCGGTTAACAAATGTAAAATAAAATAAAATAAATTAGGAAGCTTTTAACGAGTAATAGTATGTTGGACATCAAAATGATTAATTTCTATTGTAGTTTGTTAGAAATGTTATGGTAGAACAACAATTTCATACTTATTAATGCTGTTTATAAGCAAATAAAAGGAGTGGCCATAGTTTTGGCAGTAGCCCCAGCATTTGCAAATTTAGTTTTAGGCTGGCGGGAACATGACATTTTTGAACCCATGGCAAATAAATTTAACATGGTTTACTACAATAGAATTTTGGATGTTTTAGTCATCATTTTAGAAAGCAGAAATATGGACACAATGGCCTTATTAGAAAATTTGAACAGTCAGGTTTTTTAAAGTTTATAGTGGGTTAATGTTGTTTTGATATATGTTTTTCAGATGTAAATTTAACATGGAATGAGGTTTTGAAAAGATTTGACAGTAGGGTACATAGAAAGAATATATTTAGCAACAATTATTTGAGTTTTAATAGTAATCATCCTGACTTTATCAAAAATAACATACCTTTGGGTCAATATACTACTGCCTCTAGGATGACATGAAATACTTAAGTTTTTAAAGAGGAGGTTAAATTAATCACTGAATTATTTTGGCACCGAGGTTACAATATTAATAAACTTCACAAGATAGCTGAAGAGGTTATTAACAAAGGGGATGAGTTATATCCCCTAATTTTAATCAATTCTTTTTAAAAAAAATCTATTATGCAGAACAAGTTAGAGAACAATGTTACATTTATTTAGACATGACAGTGGATAGTCAAGAAATGTGTTCAGTTATTAAGAATAATTGGAAAATTTTACAAGGAAATTTGGATTTGGTGAAATGTATTGGTATGCAACCTAAATTTGTATTTAAAAATACTTACAGTCTTAAAAATATTTTGTAGAATGCCCCCCACTATTATTCCAACAATGGGACAGTTGTTATCTAAACCTAAAGGAATGTATAAATGCGGCAATTGTTCTGTATGTCAATTTATTATGGAGGGACCTTTTTTAAGTTTAGATCATATAAACCACAATATTCAGATCCCTGGTGTTTTTAATTGTAAGTCTAACGGTGTAATATATATTACTATGTGCACATATTGTGTCTATTATGTAGAAATGACCCCTAGAAGTTTTTATGTTAGAATTAATGAGCATTATATGCAATACAAGTTAAAAATGACAAGAATGCTTTATTCAAGCATATATTAGATTGTAAGAATTAAAAGAAATGTTTTGTAATAGTTGAGCAAATAGTAGTGGACATGAGAGGGAGAGACTTTAAGAACAAAGTTGAGCAAAAAGAGACCATGTGGAAATTAAAACTTGGTGCAGATTGTTCACCAGGTATCAATGGTACCATTAATATAAGGTGTTTTTTTTTGAAGTAGGCTTAAAGTTATTTAAACAATGAAAAGTGTTTTTATTTATATAGTTTGTGTATTGTTTCTGTGTTTTTAAACCCTTTTAATATAATTATTAGATAATTAGGTTGGTTAATTGTTGATTAAATGAATTGTTAGCAAGTTTTACGTGTATATAGATAGTTGCAGAGTTATTCTTTTTGGTATTCTGATGAAGTCCATTGGGAGGAAAGTGTGCGATTAAAGTTCTAATGTCCTGAAGTGCTTCATTGTTATTTCTGTTTTCCTTACCTTGTGGAGTGTTTCAGTGGTTTATATTTATTATTATTATTATTATTATTATTATTATTATTATTATTATTATACAGTGAAGAATTAAATGTGTTCAGTAATATTACTCTGTACTGTACTGAGCACCTGTGGTGGGAGCAGCAAGGGCACATAGAAACCAGTAACTGTGAGTGAGGTAATATAGAGCAGTGGCATGACAGATAACTGTCCAGCAGGGAGGGGGCTCACCATAATTGGAAATACAGCAAACATGCAAGACTGGCATATGTGCAGTTTAGGAGAGGCTCATCAAGACAAAAGGCATAGCAAAAGGGCATGACAGGTATACATCCAGTTGAGGATGTCACTGTAAAGGTCGTGACCAAGACAGCCACATATCCAGATGGATGGCCACACTGTGGACTATGCATGCATAGTGCAAAATATGCTACAAGTGAGACAATGGACCTTTTACATAGGTCAGGCCTAGCTATAAATATATATAAAGAGTGGACAGGCACAGGGTGTTCATAGGACTATCAGCCATCTGCACAGTAGCACATGCTAATATCTTGCAGATGGTACAGAGTTCATGGTTGCATGCTGCAGCTCCTGTAGTACAGGGTTTGTTCCCCTTAGCCCATATTCATCTCTTGTATAACATTGAAACTTCACCAAAACACTGCACCTGGGTCACCCCTGAAAAGGAAATGTGTGTCCAGTGATCCTACCTGGTTAACAAATGAGAAGGTGAAAAGTGATAACATAACTATTCCTGCTGTCAGTATGGATCAGGGTGTGGACTTACTTCTGAATGTATGTGTGCATGCATCTGCTTGTGTCTGAGTCTGTGTATCAGAACAACCAATACTTACATTACTTATAATTTAGATGCAAAATGCTTCTTTCAGCAACAATTACATGTGGTACAGTAACTTTGAGATATTAGTGTGAGGAACTATTTTACTTTAACAATTTAAAGTTTATATACCAATAAAAAATGTAAAACAACTTAACATATAACCCATTATCTAGTGCTATAGTGCCTTCTGTGGTAAGAATTTTATGGGGTATAACAGACAGAGGTAGAGAGGCCCTCTTCCTTTGGTGTCATGTCTTTCAGCAACCCTGGGTTTTCAGTAATTTCCCCAATAACACCCACCATGGAGGGAATTATCAATTGCTTATTTCCCAGGAAGGCAATAGCCCCGTTATAATTTAAAATAAGTGATTTTATATTGCTTGTCTGTTTGTTTGCTTTTATACGTTAACTGCATGCTGCTTTTCAAACCGTTTTTCCCAGCAATTTATTCAAGTGATACTGTCTCTGTGCTGAACTGATTGACTTTACATTTAGTGCCTTAGGTAAAGATGAGTCTATTAAGTTGTGAAAAGAGTAGCTATGCTATATGTCTGTGAAAAAGCGGAGAATGTCTTTAGTTTATTAGCATTTCTCATTTCTTATCCACCAGATAATATGTGCTGTACAGTAGCAATCAGGCAGAATTATTACATCTACTAATGGAAATGAGCAAAATGTTATGAAGTTATCTATGCAGAGCTCCTCTGCATGGCATTTTAAGATACAGATGCAGATTTTGAAGTGATCTGATTATTATTTCAGAATAACTGGTATCTGTGTTAGTTGTGAAAACAGGACAGACTGTACTGTACAACTAACTTAAGCAGTATTATCTGGCCATTGCAGAGTAAGCAATTTTACCTTACCTTACACGCTAGAAATTATTTCTTAGCCATTGTTTCTGAAGCAAGCCTTTCTTTTCAGTTAAGAATTTAGCACATGCCAAATTGGGGGGGTAGAACATTTTTTATAGTAGGTTTTAATCTAAAATTATATAGAAATGAAGGATCTCTTAACTGTCACATCAGACCCTTAACTCTTGCCTTATTTGGTGTTTTATTGCTCAGTAGATGAGGAAACTGAAGGATTTTTTTATTTAAGCTATTCAAATTAAATCTTATATTTACAGTAGGTTACTTGGGCAGTTGCATGGCCATCACATTGCATGACTTATCCATGAGAGCATTCATTTAGGTATAGCTAATGCAAAGAGCTGAGAAAAAAATAATCAGTCTTTCTCCTACTCATACAAGTATTTGCTTAGAAGCTATTCAGGTTGCAATGTTAATTTAAAGAACAATTGTTTTAAAAAATTGCTGTAGGCAAAACTTTAATGTAAGATATTATATGCTGTATGACAGTTCATCTGCTCAATTGAATAATATCTTCCTGTAAGGTAATATAAATTATGTTCTGAAAAGAACAAGGGAATTTGAAACGTATCAGAATAACAGTTTTGTAAAAGTGAAAAATCAAACTGACTGTTCAATAGGCCTATTCAACATACTGTTGTGAGGAAACTATTGATGTGATTTGTGTAGGCAGCATTTACTGAAGATCAGGCAGGGAGTGGTCATAAATTGATACATCAGGAATAAATGTAACAGTTTATTTGTTTAAGTTTAGGTGTTTCAGTCATAGGTTCATTGGTTCATAGGTTCATACTAGGCTATCTGCCCTAGGGCATTTATAAGCCTAGCCAGAGTGTGTTTTGCTTTTGCCACCCATTTTAAATTATTTTTTCTATGCCCTTTTTCGAGGTTAGTATACTGTGCCTCTGTCTAACAGTGACACAGAAGTGATACCTGGGGTAAACCTACGATCTCCCAGCCACTCATCAAGATTCTTCTTGAAGAGAGTCAGTGAGGGACTCTGCCTAACCTGGACTGGGATTTTATTCCAGAGTGAAGGGAGCCTCTGGGTTATTAATCTGTCCCTCCAGCATGTCCTATTTATTTCAGTGCTAAGGTTCAAGTCTCTCGAGCGTGTAGCTTGATGGGATTTGGATTTTCTGAGGTGCAGCATGTCCATTAATTTCGGGTAGGACATGGCTTTATACATCAGGCACAGATCGCCTCTGATCAGGCAGTATGCCACTGAGTAGAGCTGGAGTTTCTTTAACCGGGCAGCATATGGCATCTGTTTGAGCCCTTTGATCCTCTTGGTGAGGTACTTTTGGGGTCTTTCCAGTTGATGCAGGTGTCTGGTAAGGTACATCCCAAAAGGGGAATTGTACTCAATTATGGGCCTGATGAGGGATGAGTAAAGAGGCATGATGACCTCCCCTGATCTAGATGTGAATCCCTTCATGATTAGGTGGGCTATATAAAATGATTTTCTAGCCACTTTGGCCACGTGGTTGTCAAATGAGAGATTGCTATCAACTTGGGTCCCCAGGTCCCTAATTACTTCTTCTGTACTTAATGGATTACCACCTATGTGGTAATTTGTGGGCACTTTGTTTTTGCCAAAGGGGATGACTATACACTTTTTGGCATTTAGCTTGAGGCCATGGCTCTGGCACCAGTTGTCTGTTTCTATGAGGCCCTTTTGGAGGATGCTTGTGTCAGCTGGAGAGTCGATTATGGCGCCCAGTTTGCAGTCATCTGCTAACTTGGTCAGCCACAGTCCTTCCGTGTTGGCCTGTACCTCTGAGAAATATATGCCGAACAAGAGAGGTCCCAGGACTGAGCCTTGTGGGATGCCTCTTGTAACTGGTTTGGAGTCTGACATGGCTCCAGCAATTCTAACCATGTGGGTTCTGTCCTTGAGCCAGTTTCCAACCCATCTAGTGACATAGGGGTTTATATTTAAGCTGTTGAGCTTATCTATAATGCCCAAGTGGGATATTGTATCGAAGGCTTTTGCGAGGTCCAGGTAGGCTGTGTGGACCACCTTCCCCTTGTAAATGGCCTTGGTGACTGTTTCAAAGAAATCAACCAGGTTTAAGAGGCAGGATCTGCCCTTAACAAAGCCAAACTGGGTAGGATCAAGTGTCTGTAGGTCCCCAATATCTTTATTTATGAGGTCCATGATGATCCTTTCCATAGCTTTGCAGAGCAAGCTAGTCAGACTTATGGGGCGATAGTTTCCAGGATCCGTTGAGGCACCATCTTTGTGGAGAGGGACCACTGTTGCTGTACACCACTCTTTGGGTACATATCCTGTAGTAAGACTGAGATTGAACAGTAGTTTTATGTTTGGGTTTAGCTCTTCTTGGAGTTCATGTAGGATGCAGCCCGGGACACCGTCTGGTCCCATTGATGCTGTGTTTTTTGCTTTGGAGAAAGCAGCTCTTATCTGAGCATCTGAGATGTCAGGGGGGCAGCACTCTGCTGGGATAGATATTTGCCCTTTTGGTGGGGAGGGGGGAGAAGTTAGCACTGAACTTGTCAGCTAGGATGTTGGCAATGTCTGTGGGTTTGGTGTATTTTTTGTCATTTTGGACTAATTCTGAGCATATCTGGGAATTCCCACCCATGTTCCTAACATAACTAAAGAAAGCCTTGTGATTATCCTTAGTGTCCTGTGCAATTTTTCTCTCGAAGCTAGCCTTAGACGATTTTATGAGTGCCCATAGTTTTTTGCTAATACTGATCAGAGATGCCTTCCCTTTTTGGGATTTTGCTCTATCATGTAGTAGCTTCCTCCTTCTATTGTATAGTTTGTTTATGGCTGGGGTCCACCAGACAGGATGTCTGCCTTTGGAGGATTGGGTCTTGGTTTTATTTGGGATTGCATGACCATGCATTCCTGAAGGTGTTCATAGAATGCGTTTATAAAGTATTCTGCAGTCTGGGCCATATTTTCCACAAGCCCAGGGGCTTTGAAGGTTCCACCTCGGTTTTGAGGAGTGTGAAATTTGCTTTAGAGAAGTTTTTCACTGTGGTTTTCAGGGCAGGGGGTGGAGTCGGGAGGTGAATATCCAGTGAGATTAGTTTATGGTCTGATCTTACCAGTGAGGGATACACTTCTGGTCTGGAACAAAGAGTCCCCATGTTGGTGATGATCAGGTCCAGTATATTTTCCCCTCTTGTGGGAGTGGTAACAAGTTGTTCCATAGCATTTGAGTTTATAAATTCTAGGAACCTTTGGGCTAGGGTGTTGGAGCTAGAGTAATGCTCCCAGTCTATGTTTGGGTAGTTGAAGTCACCCAATATAATGGTGTTTGGAGAGACCTTCATATTTTCCAGTGTTCTCAGGAAGGCCGAGTGGGGTTTCTGTGTTTGGGAGTGTGGTCTGTAGCAGGCTATAAACTGGAAGGCAGTTTTACCCACTGTTAGTTGCACATGGATAGTCTCGGATGCTTCGTAATGTGCCACCAACCTGGAGGTGTGGGTATCTTTGACGAATATTGATACTCCCCCTCCTTTTGTGGTTCGGTCCAAGTCTTGGGGCCGAAAAGCATGGCATGAGGTATAACCTGGTAGTACTGGGGTGCTCTCGGGAGCCTTGAACTAGGTTTCTGTTACTGCACAGATATCGATGTTCTCCATGCTAAGGAGAGTTTCGAGTGCATGCATCTTGAGGTTTAGACTTCTGGCGTTGAGTAGCATTACTCTTAGTTTCTTATCCCTTGTGATACCTATGGAGGTGGGTTTGTCTTTTGAGCCTTGCCTTAAAAAGGCACTATGGGGGTAGCAAGAGCCTTTGCCAATATCCAAAAGCCCAGGGGTGACAGGTGCAAGCCGTCCCTAGCGAAGCATCGTGGCTTGTCGAGCATGTCATCCCAGGCTGACAGGCATTGGATCCCCTTTGAATGACACCAATACTTAAGCCAATTGTTGAAATTGATCATCTTGTCTTCATATTGTGGCATAATTCTTGGTGAGGGTAAGTCATCCTACAAAGCAGAGTTATAATGATCAATAAATTTCGTGATCTGTACCTAAGTATTTTTCATGTGCAGATTAACACACATGGATTTTTTTCCCTGTTCTTAATCTTGCAGCAATATGACATGTTTAACAGTTGCCATATGTAGGAAAGTAGTATGAATGACTAAATAAGTGTATGCTTATTTACTGTGAGCAGTTACAGTCTTAATATTGAAATATATGCTGATGTGTTGCTAACAGATCATTAATCTTATGCATTACTAGAAGTCTATTCTGGGACAGATATATAGAATAAATTATGTGACAGAATCGTATGATGTGTGCTACATTTCTGAAATTTCATAAAATATTTGGAGTGCTTTCCCTTAAGTGTATCATGCCATTCTGATCACTTTATGAAACAAATATAGTCTTCAGAAACATCTCTCATTATTCATTGGGGCTGTCATTTTGAGTGTCACTTCCTGTTTTGAATAAGTAGACATATACAACAAATTGCAAAATATTTTAGTAATATCTGTTTGCATTTATATATACATATATATATATATATATATATATATATATATATATATATATATATATATATATATATTGGGCTCAGAGATCCAGATGTTGCAAAGGGCATGTTTTAAAAAACTGCATTTTTAATTTTTCAGTTAAATTTGTAAAAGTATAAAGTCCCATAATCAAAATGTATGTCTGAGTGGTAATAAGAATTATGTTTTCAGTGTGTGCTGTTATTCACTATACGCTTTTTATACTTCTGATGTGAAAGAACAAGACTAAAAAATGCGTTATTCGGGTTCTGTATTCCAACCTTTGGCAGAAATGCATTAATTAGAGGAAGAAAAGGCAGATAATAAAGCTATGATAATGTCATTAGCACTTCCACAAAAAAGTGCTTTAATCCTGAATGTCTAATTTGGTGGAAATACATATCTATGGATCCTTTTAAGGAAAAATCAATGACCATATACTTATCTCTGCAGAGCACACACGTTTACAGCTATATAATATAATCAGTAGTCTTTGAAATCACATACTTACTTTGGTATTTGCCCTACAGATTACATGATTGACAAACTTTTTCCATTACAGTTTTCATAATCCTTTTATGAATCTAGCAAATAAAAAATTAAAATAAAAGCAAGAGATAGAGCTGATGATGCTAAGAAAAGCATGATCATTTTTATTGAAGAATCCAAAATGTATTCACATAGCATGAAAACAGCAAAAGACCTGTGTAATTAAGAATGTCAAGTCTATAATGCCTTAATCCTCCTATGAAGGATGTCTTTAGGAAATAATGCAAACAAACCCTTAAGGAAATGTATATGTCCCATCTCTATTTTTTCTAAATAATCACTGACTTTTTACTTTTTATAATCCTTTATAGATGCATTAAGTCCAATAAAGTCAAATGACATGACATATTTTGCCACTTTTTATGGTCTCATCACTGCAGTTTTTGCAGTCCCTTAATTTTTTAGACTGTAGGTGCTTTATAAGCTGATTGCATTAAGAGAATGACTTTTAGTCAAATATGGTATAGTTAGCATAGTACACAGTAAAAGAGAAATATAAATATGTAAAAATAAAAAAAATGTGTTAATGTGGATGACTGTGACTGTTGAAATTAGTGTTAGGAATTGGTTTCCATATGTGTGATAAAATAAATTTGCTGTGTATAGTCTTTTTATCCACAGTCACATAGCTATGTAGGTAATATATTTAAGTTAGGGTCATGTTGGGGTTAAAAAAACATGGGGTTTGCAAAACATACTTTTTTAATATAATTTCAATTTTAGCTGCATGCTATCAACTAAATATAATTCAAAAATATGAATGTATTTAATCATATGCATTTTCTACCAGTTAGTTTTTGTCATTTATGATTCTACCAAATTATGTTCTAGCAGTTGCGTGTGTCTTAGCTAAGGTTGGTCTGCATTACTGAAACAGGATCAGGTTTTGTTTGGTATATTGTGGAATCCTTAATTTTTGACTCAGTCCTGGACACATTAGATGACTGCTGTGAATTACCTTAGCTTGAATCTTGATTCATAACATAAGCTTCATTATACATTTTGAGTTGCCTGGACTCAGTTTTGCATATAATTCCTAAACATATCGCTAACATCCCACCTTGCACTTTGCAGAGGTTGTGGAAATGAAAAAAATAACTTATGTTGATCTCCAGCAGATGCATCCTTTTCATTCAATAGATATGACAGTCTGTTCTTTGTATGTAGCACAAGCTTGATTTTTTTAACATTAAGGACTTGTGTCTACAATAATGAGATTAACATTCCATTTCTGCTTACAAAACTTGTATGAAATAAAATTGTGTTTTATAATGTATAAGTAGGGGGGGGGGGTTGCAATTGCAGGCACATTAATGTAAATGTTAGCAAGTACTGTTTTAGCCAAACTGGAAACACACACACACACACACACACACACACACACACACACACACACACACACACACACTATACATCTATAGCTATATCTATCACTATTTTATTTTATTTTTATTTACATTTGTTGACCGGGCTAGTCTAGCTGGATACATATCCCTTTTCAGTAGAGGCCCGAGGAGAAAAGCTCCAACATAAGTAAATTAATACATTCAAAATATTCTAAAAAAAGATTAGTTTCACATTACAAAATAAGACATGAAAAAAATAAATTGTGAATAATGTAACATTAGGAAACTTGTTATAGTGTTGTTCATAAGATATGGGAGGGTAATTTTTAAGGAAGCAAGAGAGTAGGAACCAGGGGAGGGGAGAGATGAAAAGTAGATTCAATCAGGCTTTGTGCAGGGGCAAAGCCAATGTATTTTAAGGTGGTCTCTAAGGTTTTTTTTAAAGATTAGACAGGATGAGAGTGAGGTGAGTATATTAGGAAGTTTGTTCCAGATTCTACCCACAACATTGGAGAAGAGGGAATCGCCTGCTTTGTTATTAGAAGGGTTGCTGGCAATAAGAAGTTTATTAGCTGAGCGTAGTGTTGAAAGATTTTTATAAGGGGAGATAAGATTAGTAAGGATGGGAGTATTAGAAGGATGGTGCAGGATTTTTTGTGCATTCACAAGTTGATTGTATTGTAGTTGGTTTTGTAGTTCTAACCACCTGAGTTGTTTAAGGTTAAGGCAGTGATGAGTTCTGTATGGAGAGCCAGTGGCAAATCTGGTTATGTTATTGTAGCTAGTTTCAAGTTTGGTGAGATTATGCTTTGATAGATTGGTGTAAATGGCAGACGCATAGAAAAGGGTGGAAGTAAGGTGAGTCTGGGCTATGGATTTCTTAGCTAGAGGTGTAAGGAAGGGTTTTATTCTATACAGGGAGCCTAATTTTTTATTAACAGTTTTTATAATATTATTAACATGGGCATCGAAGGTGAGGTTATGGTCAATAGTTATGCCAAGTAGTTGAGCAGTAGAATTGGGGGAAATGCAGGTTCCATTGTCAGAGGTAATAGTGAAGTGGAACTGAGGAGATTTTATGGTGGGAGTAAAGAGTAGTAGCTTAGTTTTCTTAGGGTTAAGAAGAAGGCAGCACTGTGTGAACCAGTTTTCAACTGTGTTAAATACATTTTGTGTAAGGGTGTGGAGAGAGGAAGAAGACTTGGCAGTACAGATAAGAGTAGAGTCATCAGCGTATTGTATACAGGTGGATTGTGGAAAAACAGTATGGAGATCATTAATAAAGATGGAGAAAAGAAGAGGGCCTAGGATAGAACCTTGAGGAACTCCAGTGCTTACTGGGAGGTATGTGGATAGATTATTATCCCAGAGTACTGCTTGTTGTCTGTTTTCCAGATGAGATTTGAACCAAAGGATTGCTTGTGGGTCAAGAGATTGGGCTTTAGCACATTGATAAGTAGGTTATGATTGACCATATCAAAGGCTTTGGAAAGGTCAATAAATAGAGCAGCTGAGAGACAGTTATTGTTACGATTCCTATTTATGCAATCAGTAAAAGTTAAAAGGGCAGAAGTAGTGCTATGAAAGGGCCTAAATCCATGTTGGCAGTTAGCAAGCAAGTTGTTTTGGAGAAGGTGCTGGAGTAGCTGATGGTGAATACATTTTTCCATAATTTTGGCTAGTGGGGAGAGTAGAGCAATAGGACGGTAGTTGGAGATTTCAGTAGATTTACCTCCTTTGTGCAAAGGGATTATATGTGAGAATTTCCAAATAGAGGGGATGTAGGCTTCAGAGATGGATCTGTTTATCAGGATAGAAACAGGGTATGCTATGGCTTTGGCTCCAATTTGAAGGAATTCTGCTGGGAGGCAATCAGCAGAGGGAGTGCAGGGTTTGGGTTTTTGAAGGAGTTTGCAGATAAAGGAGATGGGAACAGGTTGCAGATGAAGGGAGGGAAAGGGACTATTAGTGTGTTGTGTAGGAGTGGGGGACATGGGAACTAGAGTTTGAGTTAAAGTTTGAATAGTTTCAATGAAGTAATTGTTAAAGGCATTAGCTATTTGCAAAATATTTAGTTGACAAAATTTGATCGACTACACAGATGGTCAACAGATTTACAAGCCTGTACAATTTGCAAATTTGGGAAATATCCCCCATTTCTGACATTGTGCGATCTCGGAGTTAGTGTAAATAATTAGCAGGCGGTATGGGAGATGCATGGGGGCTGGGCCCCTGCAAAAATGACTTTTTCTTTTTGCTCTTTTTATAAATGTTGTTTTGTGTGCATTGAGATTTTTGCTCAGTACACATGCTGTAACATGTCTGTGTTTGCTAACTTCACCTCTTGTGGTCAGCCTTGTGAATGTCAATATTTGGTAATTTGCTCTTTTTCAGTAGGTCCATACACACACACACACACACACACACACACACACACACACACACACACACACACACACACACACACACACGCACACACACACATATATATATATATATATATATAGAGAGAGAGAGAGAGAGAGAGAGCATAAATTAGATAAATTTGAAAATATATATATTTTTTGCATGATATAGTAATAATGCATTTATTGTTTGTAAAGGTTCAAGGTCATGCATTGTTGTTTTTATTGAAATACCAGTTTCACTTTCTAATTTTTATCTTCTACATATACCATTTGTAAGAAGCAAATTTCTTTTGTTTTAGACATTTCATAAATGTGAAGCCAGCTGCTCTCTTGTAGTATTCATAGAAAGGCCATTTTTATTAAAAGTTCTCTGTACAATGGCGGGTTTCATTCTGGGTGTATTGAAAGAAATGTGGTTAAGAATCAGTTCATCAGATTATCTATGTTGACTATCAGCTATAAAGTCTTTTTTTTTATATATATATATACTTGTGATAGGCAGAAGAAAATGTTTGAACAAAGAAGTTATACTATTTGACAGTTAGAAGACATTGAAAGTGAAATTATAAGAGAAATGGATGTGAAGTGTAGTTCTAGTTTAATTTTTGGTTTAATGAAAATTATGTTTATTTGTGTGACAACTCAGATAAATACATTTCATCATATGCTTAACCAAAGATGGTGACAGTGGAATGATTAATAATGACATTATAGATAATTGGTAATAAAGCATGGGAAATCATGAACTGATAGCCTAGTTTTACCTCTTGGTTTTACTAAAAATAATATTTATAATATAATATTTATTTTGTGGGAAATCAGGTACACACTTTTGAGCATGTACTGACCCCACAGTGCTAACAGTATAATGATTAAGAAAGATATTATAGGTAACAGGAACTATGTCAAAAGAAATGCTGAACTGATACAATGGGTTGGTAATGTCCCGGGTTTAATATATAAAAAGGGAATGCATAAACCACTTCTGAACTAGGTAATACATATGCCTCATAATTTCACAGAAAGGCATATTCAACAGTAGTGCATATAAATACTGTCATTATCTTTCTGAAGGTCTTTTTTTTATGCAATTGTCTAATACTATAAGCATAGATTATAAGAGTGCATGGGTATTACATATTGCCATCTGTTTAGTGTGTCACTATTTTTACATTGGTAAAATTGGAGAAAAGTGTGCCAACAAATGTGTGAGAATTGTTCCATCATAAAAAACTAAAGACAAAAATAAAGCATTCTACAAGCTTAATGCCCACTGTTCAACTTGTAAAGATGCATGATCAGTATTATGAACTGCTGAAGTTAACCCAAGAGGTGGCAATCGCAGTTCACTGTTAAAATATAAAGAGATGCATTGGCAGTTGCATCTACTAAATGGATGTTAAACTTAGTAAGACTGATTTGAGAAATGTATTTACGAGTGTATATAGAAAACCCATGAGGAAAATAGTTATTTACATAAAAACAGCATGTATCCTGCCCATGTTTCATGCAATGTGCTAAAAGGTCAGGTTTATTGGTTCATGTGATTACACAAAGATGACTTCTAGTTACATGAGGCTTCAGGCTCCCTTAAGTTAGAATTTTTTAAGTAGGAGCTGTAAGGAAGAAGAGGTGGATTTAACTATTTCTGATGCCTGAAAGGAGAGGGAAGGTAAGTGCAAGCCTTTTTTTCACAGATAAGGTGGTAACTACCATAGGTAATGCTCCCAGACTGAATAATGATGCATTTAGGATGTTTTTACAGTACTCAAGTGACACAACTAGTTATTGCAGCATTATTAAATGTAACTGGAGCATATTACACACTTTAGATGAGTTAAAAGGCATTATAAGTGACACACCACACTTCTCATTTACAAACAAATAATCTCTTAAGAAACATCTATGCTATAAGACTCAACAGTATGTGCCCGGGGTTG
Source organism: Protopterus annectens (assembly GCF_019279795.1). Classification (NCBI taxonomy): domain Eukaryota; kingdom Metazoa; phylum Chordata; order Ceratodontiformes; family Protopteridae; genus Protopterus; species Protopterus annectens. Next base: position 980,441,377 of record NC_056731.1, read on the forward strand.
AATCTAGTAGATTGGGTACTTTTGCATGCAGAAGGTGTTCAGCATGTAGATACATTCACATTGCACAGTCGTATATCCATCCCACACTTAGGATCAGAATAGAACTTGACTTTTATGCAGACTGCAGATCCATGAACATATAGTTTACTTTGCTTTCTGCCAGGTTTGCCACACCTTTCATATAGGCAAGATGAACAGATGTCTAAAGGACAGTATAATATCAAGAAGATACAAATGCCTTAGCACAACACGTTATGCAGAGTGGTTTTGAACACACCTTTAATTTCATGGTTTTACAGGTTTTAGACATTAGCATGAAAGGTGGGGGCTTAGTTAATTGGACAGAAGGAGCAGAGCAGAAATGTATTGTGCTTTTCAATGCTGAGAAACCACCAAGCTTAAATGGGGTTTTCACTTTAATGCCCTTTTTGAAGTCATGTCCTTTGAAGCACTAAGAATGGACGTTTTATAAGTTTTTAATAGGTATTTTATGTATGTTGTTAACTCATGCTTATTAAAATTTTGCAGCATGTTTTATTGTTGTATATTTAGGTTGTAGCTTTTAGAGCACTCCCAAGAAACTCCTGCCTTTGTTACAATGTTTTAGAAGGTGTTTAATTGGTTTTATTATATGATTGGTTGTTGGATATAAATGTAAGTTGTCTTTTTACTAGTTTGCCTGATGAAGTGATAAGTTAATTGCAAAAATGCTTACATGTGTTTTTGGTCAATAAAGAGTTTTTCTTGTTTTCAGCCTGGCAGGTTTGGCATCTTTTGATCTTTTTGTTTAAATGACAGACAGAGTGACAAGGTAAGTGACTACTGAGGAAATACATTTTTGAGAATGGATAGGCTACTTTGATTGTGTCAGTTTGCAAATGATCTTTAAGAGTGTTTTTTTTTTTTTAATTGTCCAAAGGAAAAAAACACCAGCAACTAGGCTGAATGGTCTGTTTAGAAAGAACTCACACATTTTCAAGATAGAATAAAAATAAATGAACTGAAACATGGCCAGAATTCATAGTATTCTGTTTGGCCTAATGAAGCGAGCTGTATACCTGTGAAAGTGCTAAGCATTGAAGAAATACATCTACCCTGGCTTTTGGTTTGTTTATTTTTATTTTATCTTGATAATATGTGTTATAAATTGTGTCACATCATGTGAAGTGCTTTTGTGTTTGTCAGGAAATCAAGATATCAAGTAGTTGTGTGATTATTTGATTGTATTTATAAACAAATGTTATGCATAGTTTCTATTCAAAAAAAGTGTCTTGTATCATTGTGAGATAGTTATTAAACTTTTTTAATGAAGTGTTCTAGATTGTTTCAAAATTATTAGTTTCTTTGTTTCAATTCATTTGTTAATATCAGCTTTCTCAAACCAGCTATCTTTAGATTTGTTTTCCATTAATTGTTAAGTTTAGACAAGTATACCTTTGGGGGCACTATCATTTTGTCATATAACATTTGAAAACACAAAGATAAATACAGTCATGAAATATTGAGAGATGGGTGATTTTGTTCCTCTGAAATCAGCAGTACAATGAAAAAGAAAAGATTGGAATCATGTTGTTGTGTAAGAAATATACTAGGTCCTGGGATGAATATCTGAGAAAAACTGAATTACTCGGCAAGGACAACATTCATCATAGTTTATTAGGTGGTAAGTTATTAAATAAGAAATTTTATGATTTAATGCTGCATTTTTAGATTAGAGTCTTATACTGCCCCAAAATATGAACAGGACAATATGCTTATTAGAGTAATAAAAATTGCTGCACTAATACATAGTCTTGCAAATAAGACTGGGGGATTGTTATCCAATTTGCACTTATCACAGCCCAAATATGAATGTTGAGTAGCAAACTCATCATTTACAATTCATGGCTGACAAATGGAATTTTAAAAACCTGATAATCTTAAGTGAGTTTAATTTTCCTAATATTAACTGGAGGTGTTGAGCATGCAGCTCAACAATTCCACATGAATTTTACAACTTAATGACATTGTGAGATATGATTCAAATGACTGCTTTTCCTACACAGAACAATAACACTTTAGATGTATCCCATACTAACTTTTGTAGTAAAATTCATAATATTCATTAGGGTCCTTTGATGCTTTGTCTTTAGAATTTACTGCTGATTCATATATTAATAGTTCTAAAATTGTTATAATGAGCTATGCATACTCTACAATTAATGATCAATTACTTTTTGGAAAAAAATGAATGACCTAGAATGGAACACTAAAGCTTCATCTGTGCAATCAGCAACTTGGGAGTTATTAAGAACAAATGTTCACAAATATTAAATATGTACAAATCAGTTAGATTTACTGGCCAAAAAAGGATTTCACCTCCTGGTAGAATAAGAAATTGACTACACTAGGAAGAAAAGAAGGAGCTATATTTCTTTAAATAAATTTGGTTGAATGCTCCTTACAGGAAAAAAATATAACGCATTTTGTAAATTATTGAAAAATGACATTGAAAACTGCTGATAAAGAATCACTGACTATGAATGCTGAGTTTAACAGATTTTATAGTTATGTCAGCTATCTCTAAAAGGCTAATAATCAAATTGGTCATATATTTAATAGAGTTCACTTATTTGCAATTCATCTAAATAGCTGAAATTTTAAATGACTAGTTCAACAACTTGTTTTCATTACATTTCGTAGTTATTGGGGAAATCACAATTCTAGATAAATCACATACTTCATGTCCCTGAATCACAAAAGAAATGTTGAAATCGACTTTACATTTGTTTAGGAAGAACTGTAGCAGTATTATCCAATAAGTCTAGCATCATTTATCGGAGTGTACTTTGAAAAGTGTTTATTATCACTTATAAACATCCATGAACTGTTCTGCTACTAAATGATCTTAAACAACATGGGTTTATAAGGAAAATATCTACTTTTTTTCGAATCTGACTGGATTTTATAGGTTCATAGGTAAATACTAGGCAATTGGTCTGTGGACCACTACTAGCCTAGGTATAAGAAAAGCAACTATTCAAAAGTTAACTGTAGCCTCAAGGAGAGCAAAGCAAAACAGATCAGGGGAGAATTTGAGTCTAACCATCTAACCACCTGAAGTTTATCTTGAAGGTAGCAAAGGTGCTATTCTGCCTTGACATGAAATGAAAGTTTGTTCTAGGGCTGAGGGATGCATTGAGATATGAATCATCATGCATATTTGTGTTATTTATCTGTTGGTGAAGAGCTGGTTCCTTTAAGTGAGTATTTGAGGTACCATTAGGTCTGTGCAGAAATAGGATGTCAAATAGGGCTGGAGCTTTCAAGGCTGAAAGGGCTAGATGCAGATCTCCACAGAAGAGTCTGTAAGAGAAGGAGTACATAGAAAGTACTCCTAGTCTCTTTTGAAATTTTTGAGATTACCAATATTTTCAGTTATGAATCTGTAAGATCTCTCAAGTAGTATGATACATTTATACAAATACATGTCCAAAGGGGCATTACATTCAATAATGGGTTTGATAAGATACAAGTAAAAATTCCTTGGATCTAGTTGAGATGCCTTTGGAAATTAGATGAACCAAATAAAAGGCATTCCACACTGCTGTGGAGACATGATGGTGAATTGTTAAGCAATTATCAACAAGAGTGGCTAAATCCCTGACAACTGTCTGATTTGTGGGGTGCATCACCTATATAGTAAGTAAAATTGTTAATGAAGCCATAGATAATGGTTTTATTGCAGGAGTTATATACTTAGATCTATCGAATGCTTTTCATAGTATCCTCATGCAGTTATCATTAATTTCCTGTTAAAATGCAAGATAAATCCTTATATTATTGAATGGGTTAGGCATAGTCTTAGAAATAGATGCCAACATGATAAGATTCAGGACCACTTCTCAAATTGCACACAGATTGCTACTATTGTCCTACAGTTATCAGTTTTAAATTCTTTACTCTTCAACTTTGTATTTTCAATTTGGCCTACTAATAACATTTTTGGCTGTCTAAGATGACATTAAAAATGGAAAAATGTAATATTATCAGATTATATAGCATTCAGTTTACATGTGTCCAAAATAAGTGAATGATTAAATAAAACAGGTTTTAATATCGATTCATTTAAGAGTGGTGTTACGTGTTTTGGTCATTTCAGACCTGAACAATCTTTTATTTTGGAAAATCATGTTATATAGGAAGAGAATGAATACAGAAATATTGGTGTATATGCCATTTCTAATTTAACATTTAAAAAAATACATGTACTGTTAAGGCAAAGGGCATCCATGCCATGGGCCCCCTTTTAAGAAATTTGTCATACAGATCTGTTGAAATAAATTACAATGTATATCAAAGTAATAATTGAATTCAAGTAATTATTTTACACATTTTGAGGAAGTTATCTCTTCATATTTGAAAGTGTCCATGGAATATTTATTAAAAGAATTATGGAGTTCAAAACAATCAAATATTTGGAATGTTTAGGTAATGAAATTATTTTTTAATAGTTATCACCAGTTATGTAGCAGACTGTGCCTAGCATATCATGTAATTCATGATGATGAAACAAGATTTTTGCTCCATATTGCGCTGCTGTAAATGAGACAAACTTCTTGTGAGGCAAATTGTACCTTTCATGGTTAGGTAGAAATTATTGGAAGATGATAGGGATAAAAGTAGGGTAGGAAATAGCAGAGAAAGTCAGGATGGCAATTAGAGCATTAATAGATGGCAAATCTGTGGGAGAGATATATTGTCCATTAATTTTATAACATAATGGATAAATATGTAATAGTTGATTTACTGTTAATTTCTAATAGCTAAGAGGAATGGGTAAGGTTCCTAAGCTATGGGTAATTCTACTGCAGAGATCATTCAAGAGCAGATTAATCACCTGCCTCTTTTGCAGGATAGAAAGGGGTTTGGGGGCACAAACCCACACATGGGGGATGTTGTTTATTTATTTATTTTTTGAAGTAATACTTGCATATACCAAGAAACAATCTCAGAGCATGTGTACTAGGAAGCTGACATTTCCATTTTCGAAATAGAGTAGTTTACCCACAAGATGACATTCATGTTAGTTGATCAACTAAAGGTAAATTATATATATATACACACACACACACACACACACACACACACACACACACACACACACACACACACACACACACACACACACACAAGCTATACTACTATTCGTTGATCTAAAGAAATGTCAATGTGCTTTATGTCAACACACTTGTATCAACTAAAATGGGTCTATATCATGAAACTGAATAGGAAGAATGCTGAACGCTCTAATGAGCAAAACTGCCGAAGCTCGAGGGTCTGTTATTGAGGTTTTAGTAAAGTGAAGAGTGGAATATTTGCCCTTTCCTCACTGTAGTGCGATCTCGGAGTTGGAATATATATTTAGTGGGGGGTGTGGGGGGCAATATGGACTTCAAGTTTCGGCAGTTTCACTCATTAGAGCATTCAACATTCTTCCTATTTGATTTTATAATATAGACCCAACAGAACACACATTGCCACTCTAAAGTGCATGCTACGTAACTAATCATTCAAACATGCAAAAAAAACAAAAGTATTTAATGCTCCAGTTCCTGAAGTAATTCCAAAAACCCCAGTGCCTCTTCTTTGGTCTATTTTTTGCTATAGCCAGAAAAGTAATTATAAAAATTGGAAAAGTAAAGTTACCACCTCTAGTGCTGAATTTATTACTATGGCAAAAATTGTTTGCAATAGTAAATTGCATACTATAAATATGAGAATTTCTAATATTACACATTTATGTAAATCTTGGCTTAAACTTAAGACTTGTTTGGAAAATATTAATTGTTGTTGATATGTATAACTTTGATGTATTGATCAGCTGGGGACATATGTGAATAGTGATTTGTTTGTTTTATAATTTATTTGATTATCAGTTGTTTTAAACCCAAATAAAAATATGAAAAAAAAACAAAGTATTTTGCAGGAGGTAACCCCCATAACACCCCCATATTTTCCTATCTTGGGGACTGTCAATCTTAAATGGCTGTTGGCCATTTATATATGCAACCCTCACATATCTCTCTATCTCACACTCTTGCGATATGTGTATGTACACATATACACAGACTCTTATATATACAAATATATATATATTATATATATATATATATATATATATATATATATATATATATATATATATATTTATATATAGGTCCCCTACAAAATCCCGAATGTACAGTATCCTGACACCCAAAATACCGAGGCGAAGAGCCCGAAACCCAACATTACCGAAAGACCAGAAGTGCGAAATTCAAAATCCCGATGTTAAGGGATTTTGAGTTAGCACTTCTGGTGCTGCTGTTCAGGTGCATAAGTGTGTGTGTAAGTGTGTTTGTGATGAGCTTTTGTGTGTGTAAGTGTGTGTTGTGACTGTGGTGTGTGTGTGCGTGTGTGTGTGTGTGTGTGTGTGTGTGTGTGTGTGTGTGTGTGTGTGTGTGTGCGTGTGTGTGTGCGTGCGTGTGTGTGTGTGTGTGTGTGTGTGTGTGTGTGTGTGTGTGTGTGTGTGTGTGTGTGAGTGTGTGTGTGTTTGTGTGTGTGAGGGACTGTAATGTGTAGGTGTGTGTTTGCCTTGTGTATATGTTTGTGAGATGTCGGAGTTAGAATAATAAAGTAGGGGGGTGGGGGGCACAGACCCCCACATGGAGGTGCATGGGGGTGAGGCCCCCCTGCTTATCTTTAGTGTAGGGAGGTTTGTTTGTTTATGGGGAGGGTGTGTGTATGTTTGTGTGTGTGATGTATGTATGTATTAGTTTCACAATTTTGAATTTCCTGCTTTCAACATTTTGGTAATGTGGGATTTCGGGCTTTTCATCTCGGTATTTTGGGCATCGGGATTCTGTGCATTCGGGATTTTGTAGGGGACCCATATATATATATATATATATATATATATATATATATATATATATATATATATATATATATATATATATATATAAAATAATATATACATATATATATATATATATATATATATATATATATATATATATATATACATCAATAGCAGTGGCTATGAACATTTGTATACATTGTAATAATTCTGCTAATAGCTACATTGCTCAGTGTAGTATTTTTGTCCAGGATATCCAATGCAGACTGAAAACATACAGTCTGAAATCAACATAGATTTAAAGGCATTTGCAAAAATGAGGGCATATTACTCTGGTATAGTTTTATAAAAATCAATTTTTTTAATATTTGCATAATTATTCACTAACAGTAGGACAGTTTTATGAGGATCAGACATAATGGTACAGGCTATGTGACTTTGGGCCATGGGTAATAAAAGATTCTGACATTTGTCTACAACAACAATTATCTAAATTAGCAATAAGAATGCATACATTTGTAGATGTCTAGATGATCATAACTGAAAATATAATGTGACTATAATTATACATTATAAAATATGTTATTTTGTCATACATGATTATCAAGCACAGCATACTGCATATGCAATATTTTATGATACCTGAAGAATGCTAACAATATTGCTGACAATCTTGTCACTGATATATAACCCCTGTCTAATCCTGCTGCAGATTTATTAAAATTTATATGTCAGATGATGAAAATCGTGGTGTTGTTAAAATTTTTGTTAATATCACAGAAATATAGCATGGCAAAATACGGGATGAGGTCTCTTGTTGAAGTAGACACCCAGTTAATCAAATTTACTTTTGAGACTGGTATGTTGTCTATGAAATCATTACTTGTTTTCATAAATATATTCATGGCTATGCATACAATATGTAATTATTTTAGTTAAGAAATCAAAATAATCGGTCAGAGTGTCAACGGTAGTACTATAGTAAAGATCTGTGTATGCTGAATAATTTTTATGTTTATACATTTTTATGTGGATATTATTTTTCAAGAGTAGGGATATCTGTTTCAAGTGTGATTTTAGAAAAAAATATATTATCTGCAAGAAATATAAATAGCTCAGGATCAACTGTTTTTGTTTTGTTTGGTAGAAAGTAAGCACCAACATTCCTAAGGTCCTATGGATCTGTGGAGGGGCTAAGCTAAATTCTTCCAGAAATTACCTGACAGTTAAAGTAATGCCACAAAGGCAGTGGCAGTCTATTCTGACAAAATGTGGGAAATAGGTGTGGGAGTGTATGGGGAAGATTATTGAAATATAAGGCACAAAGTACATTAGATTTGAGCATTGGGATATGGCTTGGGAGGGAAGAAATAATAAATAGGAAAAACACCTAAGACATTTATTGTCTGAACAATTTTGTTTTTCAGAAAGGGAATACCTGAATGTTAGTCACTGTTAGAAAGATGAATGCTGAAAAATTTATGTTTAGTACAAAGGTTAGATAATACCACAGATGCATCCCAAATGGAACAAGTGCCTCAAGGAAAATACAGGATATGTGTTCATATGTTCAAAATATATGTGGCAAGGAAGTGGCAAAGGGAGGAGAGAACTGATTAGGATACAATATATGCCCAACCTGAATAGCTACTCTGTGGCATATACTTTGAATTAAGGATACATAGTAAGTACTCAGAGTGAAAAGGGTAAGATGTTTGAATGAGAAGTCTGTTGACGTCACTTATGGATCAAACACAGATATCCTTCTATGAGGAAATTGTAACTTGATTTGTTTACATGGTAGAGAAACTTAGCTTAAGAAGTCTCTCAGGGAATGAGCAGAAGTTCAATAGCAGATTATATGGCCCTGACTAGCAAGTACAGCAGACATTTGTTGGTCAAAGTGGTGTATAGGGAAGGTGTACATGACCACAACAGGTGATGAACTAAGGCTGAAGTCCTATTTGACATTGGAGAGCAAGTAACATAAAGGCAAAAATTATTTTGAAAAGCAGAGTGATTTCCATATGGTTGCTGAGAAGGACAGTTGCTCAGTTTGAAATAGGAACATTGCACTGGAAAAGTCTAGAGTGAGCTGATGTAAAAAAACTTTGGGAGTGTCACCTGATACCATCCATTGAGGAGTGTATTGGTTGAGGATATGAAAGAGAAGAAGTTGGGAAGACACTGAAGAATATTGGGGAAAACTGTTCTATTACACTGGTGGTATCTCTCCACTGTCAAAGTAAAAGCAAGTAGAAGAAAGACCCATTTTCTGCTGGAGGTTTGTGGAAGATAATGTTTTCATTCATATATTCTTAGAGTGTGATTCTAATGTGTATCTAGAAGTCTGTATTTAAGGAATAGATGGAGTGTTTCAAAATGGAAAGGTAATGGAATTGGAAGGCATATGGAGGGGGCAGATGAGCAACTGAAGAGGTACATAAGGTGATAAATTTAGTACTATTATAAATGGCAGTAAATGCAGAAAAGAATTGGAAAATTGTTTGAAGAATGAAAAAAATGCTCACTGATAGGAAGACAAAATACCCAGACACTGCAGAATGCATTGAAAGAATAGGATTAAGAGGAATCAGGATTGGTAAAACTATTTAGGTTTTAGGGAAATGTAAGTGGCTTTTACAATATCAACATGATGAGTGAGACAATTTGACAAATTACCTGGGTGAGATGGATGGAGAAAGTGAATTATTATATTGAATTTTATAAAGCTAATAGTTTCAGGACAGCAGCCTTATAATTTTCTAGTATTTAGGTGAAGAGAGGTTCATTTCTATCTATTTGTGCATCCAGCTTACCTGATCCGTTTTGAAAATGAGGTAATATACAGGACTGGCAATGGCACATGGCAAAAGAACTTTAATGTGCTCCTTAAATTCTTACCCATTCCTGCTGCTTTAAAGTATGAAAATTATATTTTAACCAGTTAATAGTGCATGAATATATGGTAGGAAGTGGTCATCTCACATTTGGGCTGTTTATGAGATATTTTGTAGAAATACAACTATGTTAGGTTACATTTGTTCAGCTTCTCAAGAAAGCCAGATAAATCAAGATTGTAGAGGCAAATGAGAATGTCCCAGAATACATAAATAAATTGAGGAAATGCTTGAATCTCTGTAGAAACTTTTTCCAAGCTTTATGATTGTCATTGCACACATAAAATACACTACTACAAAGCAAAGCTCAATCAATTGCAGTCCCTGATCACATTTCAACAGAGAGTTTTGAGAATAAACGGCAACTGTGAAGATATGAACCCGTTTCACAGCATCTAAAACACATAGTAAGTTATCTTGATTCTAGGCTGGGAGTTAAGGAGAATAGGTCTAGATTCAATTATTTGAGATTAATGGGGCTATCACGGCATATGTAAGGAAATAATGATAGGAAAACACATTTGTGTGACTGAGTGGTCACACAGAATAACTCCAAGAATGCTTAATAATAAATAGCAAATGCAATTCACTTTTAAATGCCTCAACTACTCAAACAAGGTAAATATCATGTTGAAAACTAGATTGTTGGGAAGTGAATCAAAGTTGGGAAATGCGACAATAAGATCTGTACCCGATTATAGTACTGCTGTGTTTCTGAAAAGAGATGACTTTGTCCATACCTAAGATTCTTTAAGGAGAATGAGAAAGAGAGAGAGAGAGAGAGAGAAAGTTTACTGAGGAACTGCGATTCCCAATGTGTCTGTATCTCATGAAAGGAAATCAAGCCCATACCTTCACTAATCCTGACAAGGGGGAGAAAGAATCTATGTCAGAATATCAACTACATAAATAGTCAACATTCAAAACATCAAACACATAATACTGAATGCTCAGAATATCAAAACCACAACAAAAAGCATTAAACATTTGCTTATTTATTTGATATTCGTTTACTGGGAAAGATGAATTTTGCAATATTGTGTCCAATTTCAGAGGAGTCCTAGAGAGAAAAGCTTCACAGTACAGAACTTAGAGACATTACAATGAGGAAAAATACAGATAATTTAAATAACTGAGTATTTCACATTAACAGGACTGATGTTAAGATGATAAAAATATAACATATTACATAAGTTGGAGAATTATATGAGGTCAAAGTCATATGATGGTGTAAGACATTACATAATTTGAAAGCAATGTAGGAGTAATGAAAAAAAAACTATATATATATATATATATATATATATATATATATATATATATATATATATATATGTTTAAATAAACTGTCTTTATTTACACAGTCGCTGACTGAACAGTTTGTGCCTTGCTGCTCTTATGGACTGTGTGTGGGACTGCCTTTATTGGGATCCTGTTAAGTGGAGAAAATTTTGAGATATATATAAGTTTACTATGATAATGTCGCCATCCACTTACCTGCCATTCAAAAATGTGGGAATCATATGTCCGAATAACATACAACACGCCCTTTCAAAATTTCGAATCCAGGAAGTCACCCAGCACTTCAATTTGAGCATCTGACCATCGCACAGTTGAATCTAACGTTATGGGATGATTGGAACAAATATATGATGCAGACCTGCATGATGCATTGCTGTAGACATCCATAGAGGGCGCTGCTAACTGGCATTTCGAGGAACAGGCCATCATTGCTATTAACAGATGGTACGCGGATAATACCTGAACCTAGTGGACTTATTGAAGCTGTTTGCTTAAGGATTACACAGACAGGATATCCTACATCAGGGTAGACCTTGGAAGGGTGATAATACAAACAACTGCTGTAGGTATAAGGGTATGATGGTAGCCCAAGCAATGTCAGTAGGAGTGTAATAATTTTTTACATCTAACCTGTAATGTCTGAAGTCAGGATAATGTTGCATATATAGTTTCAATGTAATGTATACATGAATGGCTAGTAACGTAAGTGATCTGTGTAGACAAAATCAGGTTATTGAAGTGTAGCATGTATTCGGTCATGATTAGCTAAATTTATAAAAATGTCAATGTATGCTTAGTGACAGGTGTGTTTAGTGTAATGTCACACTGTGTAATGATTCCTGCCACTTGTGAAATATACAGTGTACAGCTGTTGACAATGCCACCTGGTATACTTGTACTCATTCGAGAAGTGTAGTATTGTAACAGGTTACAACTTACCATATAAAGCATTTTAAAGAGATTAACAATGTGGAAATGTGATTTAGTAGTCTCTGTATTGCTTGAGCTATCCAGATAGTGTGATTTATTCCAGCAACTAATATTAACATGTGTGAATGGAAGTGGAACACCATAGTGAAGCTGTTTACTTGATGGGATATGTACCCAGGTGTGGTATGTACTGTGCTCATAACTTCAAATTCAAATAGTCTGCACTAATTGTAACGCCGTATATACATCTGAAGTTCCCATATTGGTCTGAGTTGTGTGTTGCATAGAGCAGTAGTGGATGGCAATACAAAGTATTCCAGGGATACGATTAGGTATCAGGATTACATTGAATGTAAATGCTGGATTGTTGTAAACCAGGTATAGTGGACAACAATGTCAGTAATCATGCCACTGTTATTGACTTATAGGTGTGCTAAGTTAAGATGGCTGAGCAGCCTAATGTGAGTTATTCTGGAGTTACTGGCAATAATTATGGCACAGTTAAGTCTCAAAAGGGACACTCACTCCTATGTATTGACAGGTACCAGTTCTATTTGGAAAAAAAACCCTAAAAAAAAAAAACTACTGGTGTTGTACGCAGAAGGCAAGGCAGAAGTGTAAGGGCCATTGCATAACAGAGAAGTGTGATAGTGAAGAAAGGCTACTTAAAAGTATTGCACATTTCCATGCGCCAGATGTCATCAGGGTAGAACAGACAAGGGTACGTGAAGCTATCAAGATGTGGACTGAACAAACTTTGGAGGACCCGTGTAGGATTGTATCGGAGGTACTGACAACCATGTCCACTGACGTAGTGACCACCTTGACAAATACAGGTGCACTGAAGCAGTATGTATGTAGGGTCAGGCGTAGAAATAGTACACATTCCAGAGTAGACCTAGCAAGTCTCAAGGATCTAAGCCCTGACATGGTACCATTGAAACCGGGCCACTTCATCATTAAACATAGCGCCCTATGTAGCCATACATATGGTGTAGTGATTCTCACAACCGAAAGTAACCTTAGTCTGCTGTGTAATTCTGATTATATTCTCATAGATGGCACCTTCCCCATTAGCACAAGGGAGTGTAAGCAGGTATACTCCATACATTGCAGCTTGGATGGTACTGCCGACAGTAAAGTAGTACCCGTTGTGTATGCCATACTCCCTACTAAATGCGAGGAGTGCTATGATCAGTTCTGGGCTACCCTGATGTCTTTATGTGAGGAATTTCAGCTGCAGTTCCAACTTAGGATGGTACTAAGTGATTTCAAGAAGGGGGGCTGAAATAGCATTATAAACCACCTTCCAAACAGTACTGCTAAAGGTTGCTGGTTCCATCAGTGCCAAGTTATCTGGAGGCAGATCCAAAAGCTAAATTTGACACAAGTGTATGGCACTGACACACAATTTGTACTGTTATGTAAGCAAATCCCTGCCCTTGCATTTATACATACAGAACATATTATGGAGACATTTACATCTATTGAGGAGGCTTTGGGTGACAGGGGTGCTCCATCATGCAATTTTTTCAAAAATAACTACATTCTAGGGCATCCTAGATGGTACAGCATGACAGGTACAACCTCCAAAAGACAACCACCCCTCTTTGATTTTCCTTTCTGGAATCAGGCAGATACATGCACTATGGGCTATCCAAGGAAGCAAACAACCATACGGTCCGCAAGGATGGCATGCAGGAGCCAGAATGCCATAGAGGGCTGGCATCATAGACTGAGGAGTCTATTGGGGAAGAAGGATCTATATATCACAGATGTCTTGCATGCCATATGTCTAGATCAGAACCATTTAGAGGATGTGAAACATAAGTTTTTATGTTGTATTCCGTCATCACCCAAGATGCGCAGGCTTACTGACAAGGAGCATATGATATAAGGTTTACTGTCTAAATGGGATGATTTAACTCTTCTGGGCTTTGTTCAATTGATGGCACATCACTGCGCCTTTTAAACATACTTGCTGGATACTTAGTGTAGAACATCTATGACTACCTGCTGTACATACTGTGGTACGGATGGAGTATGGGACATGCCATCAGGCTTTGATTATTGGGACGTGGATTGCATTTTACTACTTCACAATTCATTTACAAGTCTGTCATTCACCTTTCAAGGAGAACTACATGTCTATGTTGGCTATTTTCATCACTTATGTATGGAAACACATATTTTTATTTGTGTATTGCACGTTTGGAGTGGATGTGCCATAAATCACTAAAAAAAGTCGCAATTTGACATTTTTGACATTTTCGTATGATTTTGCCATTTAATGCACTCTGTTTCTCTTAATTTCAGCTTTTTATTTTGGATTTTATTACACAATTTATTTTAATTTGCGATTTTATGATAGTAAATCATATATATATATATATATATATATATATATATATATATATATATATACATATATATATATTTTTTATTTTATATATATATATATATATATATATATATATATATATATATATATATATATAAAATGGGCCAATCTCACTGCACTCCCCATATTGCCTGCTAATTATAAATAGAAACTCTAAGATCCCAGGGAGAAAAGGGAAAACCATGTACCACAAATCTCAGAAATGAGCTACTGGCATTTGTCAACTTTCTGAATATTCAGCATTTTGAATATGGTAGTTTGAAGGTCGATATTTTCATCTTTCAATCATCTAGCAGGTACCCAGGGGAAAAATACATCAAAGCCAGCCTTAAACTGAAAAAGAAAATCAAAAGAGGCAGGAGTAAAGGCATCTAATAAGAGGGCAAATGTGTTTAATGCTACTTATATGTATTAGGAGCATATCTAATCTGGCAGTGTGGGGATCTCCAGTAGGCACAGTCCTCTCTTTACCTTACCTAACTCAGACAAGGTAAGTCAACAGGGAGGCACAGATGTTTTGGTCACAAGGTACAAAGGAGCCATCATGGAGTGACCCCACCAATGCCAGATTTAGTAGCCTGGAGGGAGCAAGTGAAGTCATTTTAGTGCGAAATACCTGAGAGACATGTCGTAACTGTCTATGATGAAATATACGTCAGCAGCGGTGGTACCCATTTAGGTGAATTTAACTCTCTTGAGTATAAGGGAGATCCACTCAAGGTTTATCTGCACTATAGAGTATGATCCAAAGGTAAAAGGTAACTGATAGACATCTGTACAGTGTTATCAGACGCACGTTCCTTAGTTTAAGATTTTTGCAACGTTAAACATATTAAACATTCATTGCATGTTTTTATGTAATCATCATTATGATAATAATTAAGTTGTTAATGTGCTGAACATACACCACCTAAAATGTTTCTTTACAAAATACTGAAACTGACTGAATGTAACTGTTATGAAGTGATAATTTGTATAATTCAGAAGGTCATGGAGGGGTGAGAACAAAACTGAGCAATTTATTAGGGCCAGTGTGATAAAAGGTTATCTTTGTGTAGGTGAACTGGTCTGTCACAAGTCTAGAGCTTTTTAATAACATGCAACAGCTTCAGTATTTACAAGCTACAGCTAGGATTATAGGAGACAATGAAAGCCTTAAAGGGGTAAAAAATAACATTCATCTAGATAAAATGATGTATCAGCTTAGCATGAAGAATCATCAAACTAATAATTGGTAATTTGGGGAATATCACTGAATGTAAGGGGAAATTCAGCAACATACAAATGCAAGGCAAGTTTTAATTCTGTTTCTCACTCTCAAGCTTAAAATACTCTCTGGCCCTGCCAGTTCAGTACAAATTAATCTGCTTTAGGACTATCCAGATCTACTCTTAACTGGTTTACTAGCTATCTATCTGATCATTGCCAATCTGTTAAATGGCTCTCTGCTACGTCTCCTTTCCTGACAGTGAACACTGGGTCCTACAAGGCTCTATCCTTGACCCGCTTCTCTTTAATATATTTAGTAACAATCTTCACAAGTCTTCCCAACATGCTTCTGTGATATAATATGCAGACAATACCACTCTCATTTGCTCAGTAGACAGCCTCCATCATCTACAAACTATTACATAATATGGTTTAAACTCCATCAAAAATTGGTTAACTGACAATCAACTACTCCTCAGCTCCCCAAAATAAGCTAATCTTACTCTTTCCTAAGTCCTTAATACCTAAGAAATGCAGCTTTAACATTTTGTGATTAGATAGCACCATTATAGAAGTAATTACACATAAGAAACCACTATGCATAATAATTGACAACCAACTTAAATTTGACCTACATATTCAAATTTCTATAAAAGGCGCATCAATAGCTTTATACATCAAAGAGAATTCTTGCCAACTCCTCCAGAGTTACACCTGCTAACTCATACCTCCTCCTTTAATTTTCTATGCTTCTCCATTTTTGACGTAGCCTACAGGCCAATCTAACATCAAAACTAGAGCTATATTATAATAAAGTAGCTAGGTTTGCAAAAAAATCAGCCAGATATTTCTCATCATTGCTTTGCATTCAGATCATTAAACTGTTTTGTGCTACCTTTCTATCTCAAATAAACCCAAATTCTCCAGGCACACAAAATGATATATGACCCCTTAGCTTGTCCTGCTATTAGCTTTATCACGACACATCTACCCCCATCCCTCTGAAAAGCAACTCCTTATAATTTATAAACCCCAAAACTCCATTAGATGCTCTCTATACTCAATCTCCACGGCCAGAACGTGGAACAAATGTTTTATTATGCAATACTGGCTCTGTAATTCATCACAACAGGGTGAAACATAATTTTTTTTCTTCTGCTGGTCATCCCCTCTTCTTTCTCTTCCTCTGTTACTCTTCTAGTCTTTCTCAATTTCCCTCTTTTCTCTGTCACTCTTCCCATCTTCTATACTATCCACTATCCACGCCATCTCTTTTTAATGACTCATCTGCAAACCCTTATCGTAAGCTCTCTTCTGTAAACATGCAAGCTCTCAAACTGTAACATTTCAGAAACACAATAATGCTGACTAGTTTGTTACAGAAAACTATACATTTGTATAAATATAAATATTGCACTGTCTCTTCTGTCATTATACATGTGTTATAAATTGATTATTATTGGTTCATCGGTTCATAGAGGGTTACCACGCTAATGGCCATAGAGGCCTTACAAGCCTAGCCATAGTTATCTTAAGCTTCCCGGAATGTTAGTAGTTAGGGGAGTGAAGTTTGCAGAGGTAAAAGTCTATGGTAATTAATACTGACTGCCTCTGCCCATGACGGATATGAGCACCACCCCAGGAGTAAATTTGCACTTACCCAATCATTTATCTAGAATGGGTTTGAAGAGGGCCAGGGAAGGGCACTATTTCACATCAATTGCAGGCTTTTTCCAGAGAAGCAGCAGTTTCTGGGAAATGCACCTATCTCTCCAGCATGGTTTGCTCATGTCAGTGGCTAGGTTAAGATCACTGGAGCAAGAGACTCTCATGCAGTTTGATTTACAAATGTGTAGCATTTATATCAGGGCCATGTCAGAGACTGCCCTGAAAGCCAGGCACAGCTCACCCCTTAGCAACCTGTAGGAGATGGAATACAGTGTCATGACTTTTAATCTATCCGTGTAGGACTTGTTTTGTGTACCGTGTATTTTCTTGATGATAATTCTCTGTGATCTCCCCAGTTGTTCCAGGTGTCTGTTGAGGTAAGGCCAAAAGGGAACATTATACTCAATTATTGGTCTGATGAGGGCCGAGTATAATGGAATTATAAAATTTTTATATCCTTATATCTAGATGTAATGCCTTTACTTATGAGATGTGCTACATAGAGTGATTTCCTTACCACTATGTATATGCGGTAGTCGAAGTTCAGATTGCTATCAACCTGAGTACCCAGATCATGAACCACTGGGTCTACACTTGGGGGGGGGTGCTGCTATAATGTATTTAGCAGGGATGAGAGCTTTCCCAAAGGGAATAATGATGCATTTTTTTCCATTTTTCTTTAATTTGTACCTTTGGCTCCAATAATTTGTCTGTGAGAATCCTTTCTGCAGTAATGTAACATCATTGTGGACTCAGTGATTGCTCCCAATTTGGAATCATCAGCAAACTTGGGCAGCCACATTCTGTCCAAATTTGCCCGAACCACTGAGAAATAATTTGTGAACAGTAAACGTCCCAGCACAGAACCCTGTGGCACGGCAATAGTGACTGGTTGCTAGAGAAAAGGTCACCCACTCTAATGGAATGTGTCCTGTTTGTGAGCCAGTTGGATACCTATTTGGATGTGAATCAATAGAACTTGACTTATTTCAAGGTAATTATTATTGTTTACCACTGGAATAAAAAAAAAGAATAAGAGGATGCCAAGGAGTTAGAAGTGCATATAATGTTGATGGAGAACCAATATAAAATATGAAAATGTAAAGATAAGAAAACATTGAAGAAATAAAAGGAGGAAAAGCAAACTCAAAAGTTCACATAATCAAATTCGGAATGGAAAATGGGAAAGTCATTAAGTTTTTATTGAATAAGGGAGATCACAACAACAAAATATATAGCCCATAGCCTACAGGACAGAGCAAAGGAAATGACAATCTTTGCAGTGAGGGATAACAGGGGTACAATAGCAACCAAAGCAGAGCAAATCAATGAGGTTTTCATGAAGGAATATGGGCAACAGTATATCTGGGACCAAGGGCAAGGAGAATAAAACATGGTTACTTTCAACATGCTAAACATCCCCAAACTAACTGCTTGAGAAGCAGGGACACTAAAACTGCAGTTGTCAAAAGGGGACGTTAGGCAATGAGGCTAGAAGAGTTGATGGCTGAATTTTACAACTAATTTGAGAAAGAACTTGATACATCACTGTTGAAATTTTATATGGACTGTGAGCATAAAGGAACCTTTGCATTTGATGCAAATATTACTGAAGTACTTATGTTTGCAGAACTAATTAAGGACAAGTATTTGCCAAGAATTTTCAAGCCTATATTCATGTTGCAACTAGATTTGAAAATCTATGCTAAAGTCTTATCTAACAGAATTACCCATTTGCTGTTCCAGTTAATCTCACAGCAACAGCAGAGTTTATTAAAAAAAACAGACTGAGTGGCCTTATCTGGTTTGCATTTGCTTGAATGTACAAACACTATGCCTATTAAAGTAGTTAAATGTAAGGTCAGTGTACAATGAGTTCAGAAAGGCATTCAAATTGATAAAAGAGCTATTAATATGCAATATACTGGACATCATGGGTTTCCTAGAAACATTCACTGTACAATGCCAACATTCTTATAATAATCCAAAGGTGGTAGTGGCTACAAATAGATATCTGTCTAGCCCCAGCAATCTGACTGTGGGCATTAGGCAACATTGTTCCCTCTCTCCTTTGTTATTCATGTTAGCCATTGATGTTTTTATACCATATTTAAACACTAAAATTTAGGATTGTGAATATCAACATAGTATGGTAATCCATTGATTTCCGCATAAGTTCACAGGTTCAGAAGTAAGTACTAGGCTAGCTGCCCTTGTGAGTCATCCATTTTCCCTTCTTATGCTTGAATTAACCAATCACATTTAGTGTTAGATTGACCTTAGCCATCCCATGGTTGATAATTATAGTTTACCACTCGACAGAATAACTAGGATCATAATAAAGATCATTTGATGGGAACCATGCATGGGATAAATCATTTAGGATCTGTCTCTCTCCATTATTAGTACAGGTGACAGTCTTGGGGTAAATTTTCTATTACACATCTTTAGATTGAAGTTGTGCTTCAATATGGATATGGATGAGCTTCTTGTATGTCGGTGGAGAGTCTTTTTGGGAACAGTAGTATCCTCTGCAAGATATACCTGTCCCTCCAAACAGTTCTTCCTTTGGGAATTCATCTAACTAAGGGAACTATTACATTCACAATACACCCACAAGAGTTGACCCAGATATTCAGGATTTGGGAGATTATATGGACAGTGACCTCACACTCGACCAACATGTGCCCACTGTCATAAGAAAGTCTTTCTATATTGTGCAGGTTATAAACAAAGGTACTGCTTTTACATTTAGAGATGTCATTGCCCCACTTTACTCGGCCATCATTAGGTTAGTCATAGACTATAATGCATCCTTTGGCATGTATCTACCAAACAGAAGCAACAACTGGAATGCCCAAAGAGATACCACACTAAAAGGACACAAGGCCTGTACAATATGTTCTACATGTTTTAGATGATTGTATCCTGTGGATAGTTAATACAGAGAATAGCACTTATGTTACATTAGCAGCCATAAAAGAGGTAGAATGTGTTTGTGGAGTAGTTATTAACTAAGGGAATCACAAATCTTCCCATTATCTAACTATGCTAAGATTATGCTGAAGAGACATGAAGGGAGCACAGGGAAAGGATAGCAACACATTGCAGGTACTTAGTAATAATCTTGACAGCTGATCCATAATGTTATTAGAAGCCAGTGCTAAACTCCTTTATAAGAATCTGAGAGACAAGATACAGGGGTGGAATTAAAAATTATGTGTTCTTCTCAAGAGTGCATATTATAAAGATGTTTATTCCTTTTTCCTGTCAAGACACTTGACACACTTCCATAAATGTAGGTATTTAAGTAAATTCAAAAAAATAGCCTCAGGTATTATATGGAACTCTGTAATTGACTACAATATGCTAAAGTCATGCCTTTTTAGATTGATAATATTATGGTGGCAATACTTGTAGGTTAGGAATATCTTGCAGTCTTTTAGATAGGGAAAATGGCGCATAATGACCCAGTGAGATATACTCTCAAAATCATATATATATCCTTTGAGAATTATCACGGAGAACTGAAAATAAGTCACTTCTAAAAGGGCCAAGGTTATTTGCAAAATAATTGTATGGATGAAATTATTGAGAAATAGACTGAGTCAAGAACTTGAAGCAAGATGTTAATCTTTATTACAATACACGTATCTCACATATCTTGCAATTTCCTATGCTGATACTCATTCATACTTGCTACCACTCCCCATAAGTCTTTATAAAGGGAGGTAACTCTTCTCCTAGCTGAGATTGCATTGCTCTACAAGCTGATTATAAGCTTATAAAGTGAGATTGTTTTCATAGTAGGAAAATGTGGGACACAGTTATTGAGACAGCCCAATGGATGACCAGAAAGTTGTTACCAGACAAAGATGTAATCATTTTTTTGGTCTGCTGCATTAAACTCCTTTGAATAATGTCATTGAGAATGATACTTTAATATGGATTAGGATTGTATGTTTGTCCTTCATTAGTCACCCATTCAAAGTTTGGAAAAAAAACAACCATACCTATTTATTCTAAGTAAACTAAATAATTTGAATCTATAAAAGTCTCCTTGATGAAAGCAACTTTGAAGCAAGATAATGTAATGATGGAAAAATGAGGCACTGCTTTCTGTAACAACCAACAGATGCAAATCATTTCTATGAGCATGTTTGCAAATTATCTTGAATGTTTATAAGAGTACATAATGATAGTTTAATTATGTAAATGACTCGTGAAAAATTGGCAAGACATACCTATGAGGATCTATGTATATTGGATATCAAAGGTTGTATTTATGTTCTAGAACTCTGGGGGGAGGGGGCAGGGTTGAATTATGATGAGGGTATGATAAACGTAGTTTAGAAGACTAACCACCTGAACGACCAAACTGTGTTAAATAAACATATATGTGATGGATTTTCTAACACAACACCTGACTGCATTTGTCAAAGTTACATATGAATATAAACAAAAACAGGCATTTATTAAAAAAGAAAAAAGAAAGAAAATGTAGGTAATATTCAGAGTTGCATGATATAAGCTACAAACATTCAAATGCATTATTTATCTGATAATCAAATAAACAAACAAACTTTTAGATAATAGGAATATCCAGATATTCTAGAAATAAATTTAAGAATACAAAATGGTTGAGGATGGTGTGGACTGTTTTTTTATGATTATGTATAAAGATGAGTGACTTTTGCAATATCTAAGGCAGTAGCTACTATGCCAAATCAAGAAGTTAAAAAGTGTACAGAATCACAGAAGTGTTGGGAGAAGGACTTGGGTGGAGTAGATGCCTTTTTATTCTATGCCAAATTTCATAAAAGTAGTAGGTCTTGGAAAGCAGCTTTAGAAGTGTTTGCCTTTTACAAGATCAAGGCACATTGGTGGTCCACTTTCGATTTGTTTTGCAGTTTATTTACTTGCTTTGTTTTAAATGTAAATACAGTATTTACAGACGTTCATCATATCTGGACTTGGCATGCTTGGATGCAATGTCTATCGGAAAATCAACAAAATGGAGCAAAGATTCTGTATGTTTTGTGGATATTTGATGTTGGGGGTGTAACCCAGATCTAAGTAGAATATAGAAAAGGATATAAAGAAAGATGAAAGGCTGGACATGGTCATGCTGGCTGTATTCTTTGCCTGTTTAATAGCATTTCATATGACTTGAGATAATTGTCATTGCTGAAGTGACACTACGACCCCATGTGCAAAAATGTGAAAAGGGGCTGATGATGGATGGATATATATATGTATATATATATATATATATATATATATATATATATATACTAAAGGAGGAACAGCATCATGTAACACATATATTTTAGATGAAGCATATATGCAAGGGTGAGAAACTGGGAGTGTGGAAGGAGATAGCCATTTGCAAATTTTAAAACCAACATATGAGATGTTTACAAAAATAACCTACCAAAAAGTATTTTATTAAGCAAAGTATAAAAGGAAAAGATACTTCTGCAACTAAACTGAAGAAAATTCTGTTCGTTTTGGAGAGAACATACTACTGCTATAGATAAACAAATCAAATATAATAAGGAGAGAAGGTATAAGAAGATAAACAATATTGTAGGACTTTGTATAGAAAATAACTCATAGAAAACTTCCTTTATCACCAAGTGTTTTTTTTTTCATTAGTTTGTCACATTGGGAACAAAGCCAATTTTCCATTCTGTCCCTTGAGGCTTGTCCATTTAAATGACTTGATTAGTCACACCATAGGTACACTGACAACTGATGGACTGTGAACGTCAGAGGACAGTTTTGAAGGCTCTTTTATACAGGTAATCAGTGAACCAGTTTAATGCTGGATTAATGCCATATAGTGAAAGTTGTTTAATCAATAAAGGGTAGGCTATAAGATTATGGACAGCTTTATGACTACTTCCCCCCCCGATGTCCCCTGCATGATAAAGCGTTCCAGTTACAAAGAATACTGGTTTTGTTACTTCCATACTTCTTTCTAAATCCATGCCAGTGGCATATAATAAGGGCAGAAGGCTCAATGTTATTCTGTAGTGGAGGATGCAACCTTTTCTTAGATTTTGGCAGAAGGAGAAACCAAAACAATTGGCTAAAAAGGAGTCAGAGTTTGGACAGCCACCATGATTAAGAACTGGGATGATGATAGCTATTTTGGGACATCTGGAAGCACACAACTTGAGAAAAATGTATTCATGGTGTGATTTGATGGTGACTGATAAAGGCATCACAGGGCTTAATAAATTTAGGATAAAGGCATTCTGAGCTAACCTTTCTGTAACTGGAAATGTTTTTCGGATTATCTATTTATGTTAATTGGTAAATCAGTTAAAACTGAGGGGTGTTAATCTCACTAAGGATTGAGTGGAGGTAGGAGAAACTATGAGGACAAGAACAAACTTTAACAATAGAAGAACCAACATGAGATGAAACTGTTATTCAAATAGCCCATCCATTAGTTATATGTCATGGAGCAGTTGACCATTCACAATGAGTGAGATAGTATGCTATGGTGTAACCCCCAGATAGATTTTTTTTCACCTTCCAGTAACCTTATATGGTTTCTAGTAAGACTTATTGATGTTTTATTAGAAAATATGTTTTTGGCTTACTGGCAAAATGCATGCAATTCTTTCTAAAAAAAAAAAAAAAACAGAATATTGCTAAAAGCCAACACGAAGTCTGTAGGGTTTCTACATAGTCCTGACTGTCTTACATGCCGTGAGGACTTTCTTTAGTTTTTGAGATAACCATGGAGATAGATTTCTTTGACTCACAATTACTAAAACAAATGCTTATAAAATAAAAAAAAAGCAAATGACACAAGCTATGGTTCAGAGGAAGCTGCTTAATTGTTAAAGTGCCTTTTCCCTAAGTATCAGAACATCTTCAAGCAGGATACACTTTATTTTTCAAAATCTAAAGTCCTAATATTGCAAAAAGAAAATGACTTGAAAGTAGGTAAGTTATGTCACGTCTATCAGCATAACTAAGGAAAGTGGTAGAAATGATATTCATAACAGTAAAACAAGGAAGAGTAAAACTGCCTATGTTGTCAGTATAGATTGGTCTAGAGAAGACCAGCTTTGATATTCTAAATACTGCTAGGTGGTATACCCAGGAAGACCCTTTAAGAAACTTGTAAAATCACAAATGTTCTGCTTTTTCTGTAGTAGGCACCCCACTACACACACCACTATGCATGTGCCCAACCAATTACACACACACACACACACACACACACACACACACACACACACACACACACACACACACACACACTCACACACACACACACACACACACACACACACACACACACACACACACACACACACACACACACACACACACACACGCACGTACACACGCACACACACATTCAGCAAGCCAGTGAGACACCCAACCCTGAACCATTCATTGAAATGCAGTCACTTTGGAAAAAGGGTTTCAATAACTTTGGGGAATTACCAGCTAAAAAAAAAAAAAAAATCAGCCATCAAAAAGTTTGTCTTCATAAAATTGCACAACGGCAAAGTATGTTGTTCTACCCTCTCTTCTTATCACATATAGTACACTAAACAGATTGATAGGTCATATAGGAGGGGACCAGGGGACTTGCAGGTGAGTGACCAGAGTGGTAGTCAAACAGGGTTTACACAAGCAAAGGATAGGAAAATGGGCCAGGTTAGATAGCAGCAGGAACAGCTGAGAAGGAAGGAATTTAAAGCAAACTCACAGCCAGCTCATCCACTTTCAACAACATTTTTGGATTTTAATTAACTCTTCTTCGCTATGATCATGACCACATGGAAACTGGACCTTAGTAACAGAAGAGTTGTAACAACTACTTACTTACAGTCATCCTCTCATTGTGTAGTCCTTCTCAGTGGTGAGGATTGAGGCTCATTGATTACTGGGCCAGTGCAGGGGAGTCACAATTGCATTCTCTGCCATTTGTATTAATGATAAGATTCTCAGGCATTGAATAGTATTGAATGGTGTATTGCATCTTAAATGCAAGCATAAGCACTTTGAATGTATTTGAGTTTGCTTTCTTAATCTGTAAAAATTGCAGGCTGATGGCTGACATATTGATGTCAGTGATTATGATGACAGCATCACATGTGCAAAACATCCTGTAGAAATTTTAACTTGTTAAGTTTGTATTTCACACCACAGGTACACTCTGGGGGTGGGGGGTCTGTGATAGGTGTCACTGTGTAATAGTGGATCAAAGGGCTTGTTGGCCAGTTTTGGTTATGTAACAATATCAATGGAATGCAGTTTAGGCCATGGTAGTGACCTGTAGTAGCAGTTGAGATCATAGCTGAGGATTGAATTATTTAGTTATTTATTTATTTGTCTTTGTTGACTGAGATAATCTGAATGGGTAACGTTCATTTTCAGGAAGGCCTGGAGAGAAAAAATTCATGAGGAGTCCATACATAATTACAATTGTATTATACATTTACAGTTTCAGAGATACAGTCATTGCATAGCACAACTGCATAAAGCACCATTTACACTGATAAACTGTTTGAAATCTTTTTCAACAGAAGCATAGTATTAACTACATACTTTATAAGACTATGAGGTAATTATTTTAACAGATATTAGATAGTCTTGATGTATTTTATTAAGATACAAAACCTTAGCAGTGAATCATATAGCTTGATCTACTGTATCCAATGAAATGAGGATGTATTTGTTAATACTGATGAAGAGACTGATGTCAAGAGGAATAGTAAGTGTAGTAAGATGAAGGATATGATTGTGGTGAAATGAGTATTGCGTATTGGGAAATAGGTCCAAGATGATAGGTAGGACAGCACAATAAGGTTGGTCTCAGAAAGCAGAAAGGTTACATGTGAGAACATAGATGTTATATAAATGGAGAGAAGAGTATGTTAGTATAGCTAAAGAGAGGAAATGATAAAAGATGAATAATGAGAAACATGAAGCTGAGATAAGAGACTTGACCTGGTAATGAGTAAGAACATGACCATGCCTGATCAAGGTGCTGTTTGAGCAGTATGGTTGATACATTCAAGGTGCATCATTTTAACTGAATATATTTTAATGTAGTATAATAATCTACGTACTCATGCAACATATCCTATTAGTTTTACAAATTCAGTGTGATTGAACAATGCATGAAAATTATGTATTTTTAAATGTTACAGGTTTCTAAAGGTAGAGAGTGTCTAGGCTGACAAAGCAAGATGTTGCGGCAATTACTGCATATACTAATGAGCATGTACCCCATTCCTTCCATCCCCTGTATTTCCTATTATTTTTATATTTTTGCCAGCTATTTCAAACAATTGTGGCAGGCAATAGTCTACCAGGAAGTGAAATTTTGCAAGAAATGGGTAAAGGTGTCACCTCTGAAATTGGCATAGCTGACAAAAATAAATGCCAGTTGATGGTGAGAAAGACATAAGCCAGCAAAGAACATGGGGAGCATGAAAGCAGACAACAACATTGCTTATCAACAGACAGGAATGAAGTAGATTTGCAGGAGTAAAATGCTACACAGAAAACTCTCCAGACACACACACACACACACACACACACACACACACACACACACACACACACATACAATGATTAGCTTCTCTGATGATGATCTGCAACCTGAGTGTGAGATTGACCATATGGATGAGTATACATTTTCATTCCTTGACCTCAGTAGAGACTGAGGACATAGACAAGCTGAGAAGGTTGATTGGGTTAAGGTTTACAGGCAGGAACAGACTAGACTTTGAAAAGTGAAGTTGCCAGGAATAGGCACTCATCAGGAGACATTGCCTGTATCACCACACTTATTTACCAAGGGTCCTTTCTCATTAGGTGATAGTATATGGAGCTCAGAAGAACCCTTGTTTTTGTTTCGTGTAATGAGGAACATACAAATGTGAGCATGTTTAGATGGCACACATTTTTGACAGCTGAAAACCATAGCTGCTTAATTAAAAAAAAAAAAAAAACAGTAAGGGAGAAAATTTGGCAACTCTGGGTATTTGGCAAAGACTTCACATAACTAGCCTCTCTGCTTCATGTACAATGGATATATTTCTTAAATATCCTTTACCAAGAATGACACCTGACTGTTTAGCAATTTATTGTCATGGATGGATATAGGAAATGGGGGGACAGGAGACTCAACGCATCTGACAAAATGTTGGCATAGGACATGATGCCCCCACTTGTAAAAGAGTACCATGATAATTTGGAGATCAGTTACATAGAGAGGCACTGATGTAGGCCTCAAGGCATGCTGAGTATTTAATGCATATTAGTATGCATTGGCAGCCTGTTGTTTGTCACATATATGCCCCAACTGTCTTTGTGAAACCCATTTGGGGGGTGTTTTAAGAAGGGGGAGCCTGGACAATTAAGGAGTGGTTTGTAACATCAGAATACAGACAATAAGTCAGAGGCAATAACTGTGATGTGAGTTAGGAGTAGGGTCCTTTCAGAGATAAAAGAGAGAGGGAGAGAGAGAGAGAGACTGAGAAATGATGGACATGTATACAGCATTTGAAGAAGACTTCTCACAAAGAACAAATACACCAGGGGATTTGTGGTTTCTGACAAGTAAGAATAAATGGCATCCCAATGCACTGGAGGTGAAATTCCTAGCAGAGGGATTTAAGAAAGAGTTGCCCTCTGATGAGAGTTTATCCAATCAAAACAGGCAGCAAGGAATTTGAATTCAGTCAGGTTTTGGTGAGGTGGGTTCAATAAATAATTCTGAGCAAGTAGAGGGGTAGAAAATTTGAGTTATTTCCCTTTTTATCACTGAGGTACTTGGATGATTACCAGGCTAATGACACCAGGGGTGTCTTTTTAAGCCTAGCTATGTTTCCTAATGTGAAAATCAATGGTTGTGCCTGTGTGGTAGAGACTTTAACTATTATGCTACCTCCTCCCCTTCACATCATGATATCATCAGTGAAAATGTTATCCAAAAAATGAACAGGTGATTTTCATACTCTGATGGTGCATCAGTGAATAATGGGATTGGCAAAGATGCAACTAGGATGCAAAGATGAATTCAGAATTATTCAAGGAATGGTAACATGGGTAGTAAATCTGGACATTAAGGTAGCCTGTTATCTCTTGCATATTTGACCAAATGATTGGCAACTCTTGGGTATTATGATGGAGGCAAATCCTCTTTGAGATTACCTCTGCTTTTCACAGTGTTCCCTTGAAGCAGGTTCCTGTGATGGCTCCTCGAGCAGCACCTTGTCCAACATTGGCTCCAGAATGCCAAGTCCTCTGTTGGTAATCTCACCATGTTGTGCAAAACTGCACAGAAAGAAAATATGTCACTGTAGATGTCTGGGGAATATTGCAGCATGCCACTGGAGCACATTAGACAGCATTATCAGACACTGTGACTCAGCTCTCAGGAGGCTAGACAAAGAAAGGGTGACAGTGAGCTGCCTTTCCTGAGCCAAGATCTCCAACATATCAAGGGTCCTAAAGATCCATAAGGCACAAATATGATTCTGATATGGTAGTGGTTATTTGAGTGTAAACAACCTGTGACCAACCTGGCATGTAAAATCTTGGTGAATATGCAGAGAAACATGACAGAGCTCTCCATGCATGTCAATAATGCAGGCATGACCCTGGTATTGAGTGAATTCTTCCTCCTCTCAATATGATACAAGAATGCATGAAAAAGATGATTGGCTTCAACAACCACCTTCATAGCTGTTGCCATACAGATGAGATCCAGTATGTGTCAGCTTGGGAGGAGATGCTAGACAGTCACTCTTGCTTTGCAAGGGATGGCTTGTACCTCTCAATCCAGGGCTTCTGCATACTGGTAAATTATTTCATGCCCCCATTGTACCTTTTTAGGCAAAGTTCAGGTAATGGATCTCACAATCTAAAAGAAGAAACATATCACTTAACTACTTTAAGGTGGCTTTGTTCAGTGCCATTCATTCCAGGGCTTCTGCATGTTGGTTAAGTATTTCCTACCCCCATAGTGCCTTTTTAGGCAGATTCCAGGTACTGGATTTCACAGCCTAACAGAATAAACATATCTAGTAGTTGACTACTTCAAGGTGGCTTTGTTCAATGCCACCTGAATGGAACATATGGGATGAAGTCTATTGGACGAAGGCACTTGGAAGGAAACTCAACAAATCAGACAGCATTAAGTAGCAAATAGAATTGCCTCTTTATTTTTTTTATATTTTAGATAGACTCTTTTGGAAAAAGGACCAGTCTACAATAATTCCACTGCATACTGATCAAGACTTACACAGGATATACCAACACACTAACAAACAAATTCAGTGCAACCCCTCACCCCCACCCCCAAAAAATCTGCAAAACCCACATATCCCACAAAATGCAACCCCCCCTACTATAACCATAGAGCTTACCAAATATTGTCTCCAAAAAAAAAAAAAAAGAAAGAAAAAAAAAACCATCATGCATGTATGGGGCCTGATAATACACCTGATTGCCTAGTACACCATACAAAACACGTCCTAGTGGACCCACTCTTGCAGCTATTCAGCTATTCCTAGCCTCTGATTTTGCCAAGTTCACGCAGTTGTGTTGCCACTTTACAAATGTGGACCGATCACTGACCCAAACTCTAAAAGGCCAGTAGGTTGACTAGTCTCATTTGCAAAGCCGTGAAATGTATCATTAATGAACTTAATAGCTATACTATCAAAACCCTTATATGGTTGACTACCAGTAGTTCATGTTTGTTAGGCATAGATTCTGTTCAATGAATGTGAGCAATTTATTTTAGAGAGTAGCTCAAGTTGTGGACAGTGGACATGCTATCCATACAGCTTACCTCACCCTGGCAAAAGGTTTTGATACTATACCACATGCTAATATAATATGCAAGCTGAATTACCTCCAAACTGAGGTAGTTGTATAGCACATTGATTGAGGGATAGAGCCCATACAGTGATGGCAGCAGGTGCTTCTTCCGCAGACATGAAGGTGAGCAGTGGTGCTCTTCAGGGCTCTGTAGAGGGAGCAATGCTCTCCAGCAAATTCTTCACAAATCTCCAAATTCCTACTGGTGGTCTCTATATAACGAATTTGTAGATAACTGCAAACTTGGTATCAACCTCAAGTCCCCTTCAGATATGTAGAAGCTAAAACTGGGACTGACACATATCAACAAATGGCGCTCAAAAACAGATTAAAACTAAATGTTAAAAACTGAAATATCACTTTATATGCCAAAATATCCCTTCATATATCTTACAGTATAGACAGCATTTTTCATCAAAATGGAAATCTGGTGAGACACCTTGGAATACATGCAGATACTTCCCCTGCCTTTGACCATCATGCTTCAATAATTGTTAGGTAATCTTTTTATTTGTTGCATCTGACTGCAAAATGTATTTCATCTAGATCCAAAGAAGTTTTTATCCACTATATTCTGCGTTGATCAGACCTGTTATTTAATGCAATGCCCCTTTTGTGATGTATCCTACTAGGCATACTAAACAACTGGAAAAAGAAAAAAAAAAACAGAGGTTCCTAACTTAAAAAAAATCTCAGGGCCGAATTTATGAAGGCTTGCATGGAGTCTAAGAGTAGAGTAAGACTCCAGCAAGCCAACATGTCCGCCGAGCGATCCAGGAACAGCCGGCAGGGGCATGCAACTTAGCTCTCCAAACTAGTCCTACACCGACAGGGCTGGGATATGCAAATTACCTCAATTGCAGGCAAAAGCCATGCAAATGAGGTAAAACTGCGATCCAGGAAACCCGAACCTGTCCGAGTAGGAGTAGTGTTATTTGCAGAAATGTACTCAGTTGATAACTGAGTACGGTTCTGCAAATAGCAAAACGGAGCCATGTCAGCTGGAAAAAAAGCATGCATTCACAGGACGAAGCA
The DNA here is from genome assembly GCF_019279795.1 of Protopterus annectens. NCBI lineage: Eukaryota > Metazoa > Chordata > Ceratodontiformes > Protopteridae > Protopterus > Protopterus annectens. The sequence continues at coordinate 980,472,575 of NC_056731.1, forward strand.
TGCCAATGGCCAAAAATACGGCCATTGGCAATGGGAAGTGATGCAAATTAAAAATCAAATAACTTTTTTTTTTTTTTTAATCCCGATTTCTGGGGTTTAACCGTAGCGCAGCGCCGCACAAATGCGCTGCACCCAAAAAGCAGAAAATTAATAACTAAGATCCACAAATGTGGATTTCATGGCTAAAATGAATTTACAATGCAAGGGAATGGCAGGCTGAAGACAACATGGCCACCGAGTAGAGGTTGCTAAGGGGGGAAGCTCAGTCTAAGAGATGTAAATAAGCATTAGTAGGCAATCCTATGCAAATGAGAGTTATGATAGTGAATCGCAAGTTTACATAGCAAATGAGCACAATCAGTGGAGTGTAGGAGTAGGATAAGGGGAGTAACAGAGTAGAAGATAGGTGACATCACGGGGGGTATGTATGAAAGGAGTGTAGCTCATTGGAGCAGAGTGACATGTGTCAGCTTACATTTGCATAATAGTGAAAGAGGTGTGTCAACAGGTAGGCCAGTCAAGAAATCAAAGGTGTATGTTGTGGATAACACCAAAGTTTCTTGCTGAGAATGCATGCATGCGTTTGCTCGCCAGTAAACCCGAATAAGACAGTGTGCATGCGTATAAGCATGTGTGCGTGCGTGTAGGCTTAAGTAAGCATATGTAAGGCTGTGTAAACAGTTGTAAGCACGTTTGCGCCGGTGTGCACGCGTTTTAACACGAATAAGCAAGTTTTAGTCTATGTAAGCATGTGTGCGCGCGTGTGAGCTGGTGTGCGCATGTTTGCGCTTGTTTGTGCGGCAACAGAAAGGGAAAAGGAAGCACAACAAATAGTAGGAAGTTAACCAGGGAGTACTAGCAGAGCTAGCAGGTGAAAACAATCAGAATCAGCCAATTACACAGGCATTACACTAGCCCAGACCAGACCAGCACTTAAAACTCAGCAAAAAACATTCCAGTATGTTTTTTCTCAGAGACACTGCAACACTACAGTAAGCTAATAGAAGTGAAAACTGAAAAAGCTTTACTGAGACAAAGAAATGTTAGGGGCTGCCATTGCTGTCATAAGGCGAAATATGCAACTTGCTTAGGGTGGTGACAATGCAAATGCTGCTGAGCAACCCACAGTGAGGAGACGAAGAAGAGTGTACAGGCCTCGGGTAACCTACCAGGGGCTACATGAGCTGGAGATAGTGGAGCACTATAGAGTGGACAGAGACCTCATGCAGCAAATTGTTGAGCTGTGCAGGCCACGTCTCACACACAGAACCAACAGAGGGGAACCCATCCAAGTGGAAACCAAGGTATGTGTTGGCCTAAGAATATTATCAACAGGTACCTTCCAGAGACCAACTGGCGATATGATGGGGATTTCACAGGCATCAACATCTAGGGTACTGCACCAGTTCCTGAATAACATGGCAGCACATGTCAGTGATTATGTATATTTTCCCAGTTCCCATGAGGTATTGGCCAGCAATATGCATCTCTTCCAGTAAATAGCAGAATACCCTGAGGTAGTGGGTGCAATAGACTGCACGCACATTCACATCAAACAACCAGCCGGTGAGCGGGGTAGGGTCTACTATAACCGCAAGGGTTACCCCTCCATCAACAGCCAGGTCGTGTGTGATGCCCTGGGTATAATAATGATTGTGCATGCTGGCTGCCCTGGAAGCTACCATGACTCCCATATCTGGCATCTGACACAGCTGTACCAGACATTTGCCAATGGGGACATCCCTCATGGTCACCTAGTGGGGGATGCTGGATATGCACTCGAGCCGTGGCTGATGACACCCATCAGAAATTCACACACACCTGAACAGGAACGCCATAATGAGGCACACGCACAAATACGAAATGTAATCGAGCGTGTGTTTGGGCTGCTCAAGTCACAGTTCTGGTGCCTGGACACATCTAGTGGAGCCTTGCAGTACTCACCAACTACATGTACCCAAATTGTCATGGTATGTGCTATGCTACACAATATGATCCCGCAAAAGCAGCTGCAGCAGGAGCAGCATAGGGCTGGGCACAACAGCCCCACACCATTGCCAAGGCCATCACAGGCAGAGCATGACTCGGAGGAGGAACAACCTGAGCCTGCCCCAGTAGGCAGAAGGAGGAGTGCCCAGTATGCTTTGGCCTTGGCAAAGAGGCAACGCATAGCATATACACTGGCTCAGTAGGAACCCTGGAAATGATACCTCTCTCCGACTCGCACATATAGTAAAAGCGATGCCTAACTTGACACTACCTGTTAACAAACATGTATAGGGAGTGTAAAATGTGCACCCAACATAGGCAGCCCTGCAGCACCACCTGAGGCATGATTGCTATGTGTTAAGCAATATAAAGCACTGCTAAACAGCTCTCACCACTATTTAGTATATGTAAACAAAATTGCACACACTAAGTAGCACAACTGCAGGCAATGTTCAGCAATATTGCGCACTGTCCAGCAATGTTGGGCAACATTGAGCAATGTTGTGCAAGTCTGGTCAAATGTGAGTATAGTTCATCAAAAGCAGGTTAACAAGTTCATATTTGCTTCACTTTTCTTGAAGCAGTCTGTTCTGGCATGTATGAAAATATGAAGCAGTGACAGTCCTCGAACCCAGGATACAGTGCACTATAGTCACAGTACAGAACCACTAAACCAATACAATATGTCAATGGTCAGTTTGTAAGAAAAAATGTTGATAAGTCAATGCTAAGTATCTCATGGAAACCTTGCAGGCATAGCACAATCCCTGTTGAGTTAAGACACAAAGGTGAGGCCTGCAGTAATAATAGAACCTGATATTCCAAACACATATAGTATAAATGTTAATATTGGTAATGTTCACACACATCAACAAATGTAGTGGACCTCAGACAGCAACATACTGCAAGGTCACACTGGGCATGCTCACACACTTGAAACTATGAGACAAATGTCAGGCAACAAAACACTGAAAGTCTGAACTGGGCATGCTCACATACTTAGGGCAAGTTTGAGTACAGCAGTGGCCCACACATATCCCTCAGTTGCAAGTGTCAACCCAGGAACCTCGCACTATTCACCAATCCACCATGTGCACACAGTGATATGACAGCAGACACAACCCAGGAACCTCGCACTATTCACCAATCCACCATGTGCATACAGTGATATGATAGCAGACACAATATAATATAGTGAAATCCTGTCACAATCAAATATGTTATGCAGAAACCTAGGTTGTTCATAGGAAGTGGTAAAGTAATGAAGAAACAAAACCTGCAATCAGTACCATCAATGAACAATGTGCATCCCGAACATTAGCATAGGTTCAGAGGTTGACACTAGGCTATCTGTCCTAGGGTATATAGAAGCTTAACCACAGTGCGTTTGTATTCTGCAATCATGCTAGGTCAGTAGACTGTGCCTGTTAATAGTAGGTCACACAAGATATCTCACATATGTTCATTTCATTCTGCCTCTGTCTAGCAAGGACTCATAACATATCCCAGGACTAAACATACGATCACCCGTCCACCTGTGAAGATGTCACCTGTAGGTGGTCAGCATGGGTCTGTGCATATGTGGGACTGTGATAACAGTCCTGAGTGAGTGGAGCCTCTGTGATGGTAATATGCCCCATCCAGCATGTCCTAGTAACATCATTGCTCACGTACCTGTCCCTGGAGCATGTAGCTGTAAGGGACTTTGATATCCTCATGTGGAGCCTGTCCATCAATGCTGTGATGGACATGGCATCAAACAAAAGGCACAGACTGCATCCAAGTAGGCAGTAAGCAACTGAGGAGAGCTGGGGTGACCATAGCCAAACTGTGCATACCATCTGTGTGAGTCCCCAGATCAACTTGATTATGTAAATCTGTGTACATTCCAGTTGCTGCAGGTGCTGGGTAAGGTACATCCGAAATGGGCTATTGTATCCAAGCATGTGCCTGATGACTATAGGGTCACAATGACCCCACCTGATCTGGATGTAAAACTGTATGGGATAAGGTTGCCTAAATAGAAGGTGTGTCCAACAACATTAGCAACGCGAATGTCAAAGGCAAGAGTACTAAGTATTCATGTCCCCAAATCACAAATCACACACACTGTACTTGATGTATCATCACTTATGTGGTAATGTGTGTGCACGATCTAACTACCAAAGGTGATGACTATGCATCTAAAGTAAGGAAGGTGTAGGCCATGGCTCTGGCACCAGTCATCCATCTCTGTGAGACCCTTTCTGAGGATGCTTGTGCCAGCTGTGGAGTTGATTATGGCACACAGTTTGCAGTCATCGGCAAACATGGTCATCCATATTCCTCCTGTGTTAGCCAGTATGTATCAAAAATATATACAGAACAAGAGAGGTCCCAGGACTGAGCCCTGTGGGATGCCACGTGTAACTGGTGTATAGTCAGACATGGCACCTACAATACTGACCATGTGTGTGCTATCCGTGATCCAGTAAGCAATCCATCTTGTGACATATGTGTAGATATTGAATCCGGTGACCTAATGCGCAAAGGCCAAGTGGGGTATTGTGTAGAAGTGGTGTGCGAGCTCCAGGTAGGCTGTGTGGACAACCCTGGGTATGTCTATGGACCTGTTAACTGTTTAAAGACATCAAACATCTACAAGATGTAAGATATGCCCACAACAACACCAAATTGTGTAAGATCCAGTGTCTGTAGGTTCACAATGTGTATGTGTATGTGTTCCATGATGATACACTCCATAGCATAGCAGACCAGGATAGTTAGGCATATATTGTGATAATGTCCAGGGTCCCTTGTGGCACCAGCACTGTGGAGCATGTACACAGTAGCTGTACACCATTCCATGAGTACACATCCTGTAGTAACTGTGATATTGAACAGTGAGATAATGTGAGTGTGAAGTTTGTCATGAATCTTGTGTATGCCACAGTCTGGGACACTATCTGGTCCCACTGTTGCTGTGTTGTCTGCTACGGAGAGGGCAGCACACACATGTTCATCTGCGATGTCAGGGAGGATACACTCTGTTATGATGGACATGTGCACTGCAGGGGGTATGGTGGGGAAACATTCCCACTGAACCTGTTGTCCAGGATGTTTGCGATGTCAGTGGGTTCACTGTATCATTTGTAATTATGCAGTAACTCACAGCATATCTGTGAGTTCCCACCCAGGTCCCTGACATAACTAAATAAGGCCTTGTGATTGTCCATAGTGTCTGTTGCAAGTGTCTGTTAGAAGTGGGCCTTAGATGAATCAACAAGTGATCGTAGCTATACCATAGTACTGATCAGAGATGCCTTCCTGATTGTGATTGTGCTCTATAATGTAGTAGCCTCCTCCTGTCCCTGTATAGCTCAGTAATGGAGTAATGGCCATGGTCCAGTAGACAGGTCCCCTGCCTTTGGAGGAGTGAGTCTTGTAGTTATCTGGGATAGCATGATCCATGAATTCCAGTAGTTGTCCATAGAATGTGCTTGTAAAGTATGAAGTTGTCTGAGTCATAATTAACACTGTCCCACGGTCATTGAGGGATACCACCTTAGTTCGTACAAGTGTGACATTTGCTCATGAGAAGTATGTCACTGAGATCACATAGGATGTGTGTGTGTATGGGATATGTATGACTAGTGAGATGAATGTATGTTCTGACCTTAACAATTACAGGTATACCTCTGTTGTGGAACATAGAGTCACCATGTAGGTGATGATCAGGTCCCACATGTTTAACCTCCTGTGGGTGTGGTGACCAGGTCTGCCCTAGCATTTGAGTGTAACAATCTTAGCAACTGTTGTGTGAGGGTGTCACTGCTTGAGTAGTATACCCAGTCAATGTTTGTGTATTTGAAGTCACACAATATAATGGTGTTTGGTGAGACCTTCAAATTCTCCAGTGTTCCCAGGAATAACAACTGTTGTGCCCATGTTTGGGAATGTGGTCTGTAACAGTCTACAAACTGAAATGCAGTTTTGCCCACTCTCAGTTGCACATCTACAATCCCCAATGCTTTGTTTACTGCTACCAACCTGGAGGTGTGTGTAAGAATGATGTATATGGATTCCCCCCCTATTGTTGTTGTTTGGTCCGAGTCTTGTGTCTGAAAACCATGGTATGATGTAAAACCTGTTAGTGCTGCTGTGCTTTTGTGAGCCTGAACCAGGTGTTTGTTACTGCACATATATCGACAGATTCCATACTGATGTGAGTCCTGAGTGCATGCATTCTGAGGGTTAGACATCAGTTGTTGAGCACCATCACTCTCCATTTCCTGTACCCTGTAACGTCTATGGCTGTGGTTATGTCTTCAGACCCTCGCTTCAAACAACCACTATGTGTGTGTCAAGAGCCTAAGGCAGTCTGTGAAAGCCTAGGGGTGACAGGTGCACGGCGTCCATAGTGAATGTACATGGCATGTTGAGCATGCAATCCCAGGCTGACAGACACTAGATCCCCTGTGAATGACAACAATATGTTAGGCAACTGTTAAAAGTGATCATGTCATCTGTATACTGTGACATAGTACTTGGTGAGGGTAAGATGCTACACAAGGTCAGGGTCATACTGTCCTGGGCTACATGATCAAAGTGCCCCTCTATGTCTCTTGTCATGTAGTCCAGGGAGGAACGTCTGAGGGTTTACAAATCAGAATGGTCAATGATGGAGCCATATTTCTACTTAAAGTGGACTGACAACAGTGCATGTGTCATGTGGCATATCCTGTCACCTGACACACAGCACAAAGTGACCTTCACCTTGTTCAGCCTGGTGAGTGGGATGTCAGTGTGACGGACAATTACAGTCACCTAATACAAGTGTATGAGGTGTGTCGTGTAGGCCTAAGGGCAGTGACTATGTGGCACAGTGACTTTGTGAACTATGTGATATGTGTGTATGGTTGTGTGTTAGCAGTTGTTTGTGTGTCTGCTTTGGATGTCTCAGCTGCTTAGGCAGAGTATATTTAGATGCTCCAAGTATGTCATTGTGTGTCATTGTATATGGTTTGCTGTTGTCATAGGTGCATGTGTGACTGTATTTGTGGTGTGTGTGGTTACCTTCACCACCCGATAGACTGTGCCAGTCATGGCTTGGGAGAGCTCAGCCTCCTGTCTGTCTATACAGTTGCACTTCTCACAGATATCTGAGATTGTTGGTAGGACAGTGTTACCTGTGTACATAAGGCAGTTGTAACAATGCGTCAGAATTCCAATATGCACCAGCTGGACTGGGGAGTATGCACAAAACTGACCTTTGGACATACCAGGATATGATGTTGACACACTGTCGACTGATCACAAAGGATCAGTATAGTGTCAAGTGTGTAAAAGAGTATAACAGGGTTTTAGTGTTCAGGTTTGTTGTTGCCATGGAGAGATATTCTGCAAAGGAGTACAGACAGAAACATTACACCTCCTTTAGCTAGGTGAGAAATATCGATGTACAGTCATATATGTCCTGAGTCAGGGTCAACTGTTCCTGACTGACAATGTCAACATCCTGTCAGACAGGCTCATACATACATACCCACCTCCCAGTGACAAAAGGCCCTAACATCATACTAGGAGATATCACATGTAGAATGTGTAAGCTGGTCCTCCCAATGCCAAATGAATCCCATCACGTGGATAACATTGTTTCCCCATATGTGTCATAAGTGAACGACAGGACAGACAGACACTGCACCCAAACAGTCTGTTGAGCCTCACAATCTCTACAGGAACTTACACCGTTGAATGTGTTACAGCAACATGTGACACACCCCACAAGTGTTGGTGCACAACACACCATGGGAACTATATCCCTATAAGCCTACGAAGTCCAAAATGCTAGACCATGGAGTCCATCATGATTGCAGTCAGGAACAGAGATATTGTAAACCGACAAACACACAACCCAAATGTCTGTGGTATGTTAATGAGCACATCATGTTCCCCAAACCTGCTAGATGTCTTGCAAGGCAGCCACCCAGGACATACATCACTGACAGGAGCAACACAGGTCCCACATAGACTTTGAATAGCCCTTTACCAACATCACAGACACATGTGGTATCCAAAAAACCTACAATCCGTGCATGTATATGCATTGTCATATGAAGGAATGGTAATATGTCCACAGATAGATCACACCAGGTATGAATTGTGTATTCCTGTTCAAGATGTTCACACCTGCTGACCCACAAGGTTCATTCCTGGAATTGAATAACACTAAGTGCACTCACATTACCATGTCCAGTCTGATGATGTCAGCAACCTACAAATATAGCATGTGAATAGAAACCACACAGTAAAGCATATAGCGCATCATGTTAATGCATGTCTCACTAATAGCATGACATAGTTAGGTAGGTGTTTGAATCCTGCAATTGCTGAGTCTGTGTGTGTATGAGATTGGCTTTGAAAGGAGTGGCCTTTTTGGAGACTGTGGAAACACATTAGGAGTGGTGAATACCTCTTTGCCAAGTGTGATGATGTCAGCATCCTACAAATAGAGCTTTGGAAATAAATGCTCCCAGTAAAGCAAATAGCGGTCGTGTTAATGCATATCTCACTAGTGTCATAACATAGTCAGTTAGGGGGTTGAGTCCTGCAAACGCCAAGTGTGTGTATATGTGTGTGATTTCCTTTGAGAGGAGTAGCCTTTTTGGAGACTGTGAAAACACATTTTAAAAGAGGTGCATCCCTCTTCGGAAAGTCTGATGATGTCAGTATCCTGCAAATATTCAAGGGGAACAAAAACCACCCAGTGATGCATCTAACGTGCAGTGTTAATGCGTATCTCTCCAGTATCATAACATAGTTAGGTAGGGGTTTGAATCTTGCAAATGCTGAGTGTGAATCTGTGTGTGTGAGACTGCTTTTGAGAGGAGTGGCCTTTTTGGAGACTGTGAAAATACATTAGGAGTGATGAATACCTCTTTGCCAAGTGTGATGATGTCAGCAACCTACAAATAGAGCTTTGGAAATGAATGCTCCCAGTAACGCAAATAGCACGTTGTGTTAATGTGTATTTCGCTAGTGTCGTAACACAGGTAGGGTTTTGAATCCTGCAAATACTGAGTGTGAATCCATGTGTATGAGACTGCCTTTGAGAGGAGTGGCCTTTTTGGAGACAGTGGAAATACATTAGGAGTGGCGAATACCTCTTTGCCAAGTGTGATGATGTTAGCATCCTACAAATAGAGCTTTGGAAAGAAATGCTCCCAGTAAAGCAAATAGCACGTTGTGTTAATGCGTATCTCACTAGTGTCATAACACAATTAGGTAGGGGTGTGAATCCTGCCAATGCTGCGTGTGAATCTGTGTGTGTAAAACTGCCTTTGAGAGGAGTGGCCTTTTTGGAGACTGTGGAAATACATTAGGAGTGGTGAATACCTCTTTGCCAAGTGTGATGATGTCAGCATTCTACAAATAGAGCTTTGTAAAATAATGCTCCCAGTAAAGCAAATAGCGTGTCATCTTAATGTGTATTCCACCAGTGTCATAATATAGTTAGACAGGGGTTTTGAGTCCTGCAAACACCAAATATGTATGTGTGTGATTTCCTTTGAGAGGAGTAGCCTTTTTGGAGACTGTAAAAATACATTTTAAAAGAGGTACATCCCTCTTCGGAAAGTCTGATGATGTCAGCATCCTACAATTATTAAAGGAGAACAGAAACCACCCAGTAATGCATATAGCGTGCCGTGTTAATGCGTATCTCTCTAGTATCATAACATAGTTAGGTAGGGGTATGAGTCCTGCAAATGCTGAGTGTGTGTGTGTGCCACAGGTGGTCAATGCAGTGTCGGTTTTGCTTTTACTACAGTATGACATATGTTTCAAACAGTATGTGCATTGCACACATCAGGTATCTGCGTGTCAAATAGATTTGTGTACATGTGACCTCAATCAGTACATAGGTGTGAAGCCTGCATATTACATGAATACATTTGTAACCTTTGACAGATTGTGCCGCTGCTTCTCAGATCATAGGTCACATATGTATCTATGCGCCAAGACTGGCCAATGTAGTGATCCGTGGCCAAGGACATCCCTGCCACACACACCCATGACACATACTATAGAGTACTGTGAGTGAGGGAAATTGCTGGGGTATATATCAGACATGTTCATACACAATAACGACTGGCAATAATGGACAGTCATGTTAGGTGTGCACCAGCCCTGTGGATATGCATGCAGGCCCCTAATGTGTTATGTGAAACACCGAGAGCCCCCACAATACCTATGAATATGTGGATACCAAGGGACAGATGACATAACACGTGTCTGTCTGTACACATTGGTACCCGACATACAAGTTCAGGGCTACCACCTATGTGGTACTGTTGGGATAGTATGTATAGTAAATGTGGATGACTATGCCATAGACAGTGTACTGCTATACAGCATGTATTGGACAACAGGTATCTGTCTGTATGATACCCTTGTGTAGGATATGCGTCCCATCTGGGGTATGCAGTGTAGGCCAATGCATGCATTTCCAGATGTTGATGGACATATCCATAGTATGTTTACATGTACCGAAGAGGGCTTTATGCCATACAGGTGTGGTCCCAGGAACGTGTGGCGGTCAATATCACTGGTTACTGTTATAGTATAGTACTGGAAGGATCCAACTGTTATTGAGTTCCCTACAACTGTGAGTCATTTGTCAGGACATCATCTAATGATTGGTTATAGTCATGCTGTTGAGATGGTGTATACAGCCAGACTGCAGATCATTGACAGATATCAAAGGTATCACCCACAGCATAGTGCCAACCCATGTCATACACACATGTGTACCCATGTTAGTACATATCTATAGTAGAATGCATACTAGCCATCGAAAGATACCATGAGATGTTAACAATGTGTAGAATAGGGTATGTCACACATCCCACGTGTCCACTATGCACATACACGCAGACAGTGCACACACACCATGCTCACAGATGTACACACGCTAATTTGTAATGCACACATCACACATGTACTGTCCACTCACTAACACATGCTGGCAACACTGTACACTTCAGCCAAGTGGAACATGGGTGGACAATACATACTCAGACCTAACACTGGTGTAACCAATGCTACAATGACTATCAGAGCTGTGATTCTTAATGCCTGCTCAGATATACCGACAAGGATATCTGTACAACTTCCTGTTGGCAACTTGCTACTATTGTTGCACTGCTATAATGTCACCCTGTACATCAGAACCATGTTAACCTATTCCTGCATCAATGTGACAGATGACAGGAGGTGGCACAGGTGTCATCATATGCACAGAGTGTGTTGTAGGTTTGCCAGAGCCCGACACTGAGTCATCCAATCGGCATGTCTGTGTGTGTGTGTGTGTGTGTGTGTGTGTGTGTGTGTGTGTGTGTGTGTGTGTGTGTGTGTGTGAGGGACAACAGTACTGCATGGGCCAATTCTGATGTAATGTGTGTGTGTATGTGTGAGCCCTAGTTGTATGGTAAATGTGTGTGTGTCTGCATGCACACAATTCCACCATGTGGCTGCCATATACAGGCAGTTGTGGGACAGCCACAGACTGTACCTGCTAGGCCGTACAGATCACTGTCTCTGGCCACAGACACCGTACCTGTGCCTAGCAGGGGTGCTATGGGCAGTATCGGTTACCAACCCTGACTGGGTGCTATCATCAGAGGCAGAGGTATGATGACTGGACCCATGTCCCTGCTGGGACTGGCCAGCACCACGTGCATGTTGTCTAGTAAGATGGTCAATGGACAGGCCAACCTCAGCATTGCTGGGGCTGGTACTGCCACTACGGGAGCGGCTGTGATCTGTGGTCTGTCCACGATGACTGCCAGCTGATGCTGTTGCTGGCATGCATCCGCGTCAGCTTCTCATCCTTCCCGCACGGTCCTGGCTCATGGCTAACACATTGTGGAGGACATCTAATGTCTCCCTCCAATGGCTATCAATCACCTTGGTGCAATTCCGGATGGTACCGGCAAGGTCACGGATGCTGTCATTGATAGCAGTGTAATGGGCCCTCTGCACCCTTAGTCCCTGTCGGGTGTACTTTTCCATACGTGCCTGTGCTTGCATTAAAGCCCGGAAGATACTGGACGTTGTAATACCTCGGGGGGATCGTCTGCCAGGGGCAATACAACCAGTGGTGCTCCCCCGAGAACCCCTGGACATCTGCCTATGTGGTACCATTCCGGTAATCCGGCTATAGCTGCTGTGAGGAGATGCATGTGCCATAGGTGCCACACTCTCCTGGTCAATGCCAACTATATACTGTCCCTCAGCTACGGACATTGGTGATGAGGGATGTATTGGCAGTATGAGTGTGCACATAGATGGGGTTGACCGCTGTGTACTGTTGATTGGTGGTCCAATGACAGACCCTGTCAGACCTTCCTGTGCCACAATACATGTCTCATTATCTCCACTGTTAGTGGCGGTGACATCAGGTTTCCTGCTGCATTCAGCCACGCCTAACTCAGCACCTGTGGAAGGAAGACAGGAAACGCACTTTACAATCTGTACATGATGTTAGCACACATTCACACATGCACACATGCACACATGAACACATGCACACATGCACACATGAACACATGCACACATGAACACATGAACACGCACACATGAACACATGAACACATGCACACATGCACACATGAACACATGCACACATGCACACATGAACACATGCACACATGCACACATGCACACATGCACAGAAATACACTGCTCACCACAGCATATACACACACACACCAGCAATCCAACACATACACAATAGTGGGTGATGGTGGGTGACAGTATCACAAAGCAAACAGTCACCACACAAGTGTCAGCAGGCAGAACATGTGTTGCTCAACACCATGCAGTGCAAATGTAGACAGCCCTATCTAATGACATTATACTTGGCTTTGATGCATGTGTGTAGTTGTTCAGTGATTGGCTACACCCTGGAACACAATGCGTATATGGACACAACATTGCTGTGCAAGTATTATCTGCTCTGCAATGTCATGTGCACCATCACTCAATGGTATACATACCATGGCTGCATGTGTTATCTGTGTAACACATAGATTGCCATGTCTGATCACAGTGTCTGTGTCCATATCACATAATAGTGGGCACAGGTGTAGCAAATGCATGCAATGTAGAGACATGGGATGAGTGGTGCATGTAGACGTGAAGGAATCCCAATGCACAACATGGACATTACACAGTGATTATGGTGCATGTGGGACATATTGCAGACATGTTGTTGCCAGCCATGACATGGCATGCTACATGACTGCAACATTAAACACCACAAATACCCAATGTGTGTCATGTGACCTATACACCCAATAGCATTCCAGGACATATATGTGACTCTCTGTACAGATGGTGACTGTTGTTTAAAATTTGTATACTAGCATATGTAAGCACACACACAACATGCTATGCATGGTGTGTATAGGTGCATATGTTTGCACACACAGAACGATGAGGTGCACAGCAAAGACTGCTATGTGTAGTACTGTGGTCACTCTAACTGGATGGGGTGTTGTATCATGTGCAATCATCATCATCATGCATCTTGTGGTCACTCACGGCTACTACTGTGTGACTGACCACCGCCTAGCATGCTGTACCTGAACTGCAGTGCTGTGGATACGTTCACTATTACACAGCCACTTTGTACATGGGTGTATGAGGTGCCCAGTAGTGAGCATTGCCTAACACAACTGTGTTATGTGTTGAAGAGTGTTGCACAGCCCCATGATAGGCCTCTACCCCTGAGGTACATCATGTGTGTGTGGATGACATGTGGGATACTGACGTGTAACCTTACAGCGGGTGTGTGGTTATGCCATATGTAGCATGACTTTAAGTACTGCATGTGATAAATGTCTTACGTTGTGTACAGGTGTTGCAACTATGCCTATCCAATGTGCAGTACGGGGTTGCCACAGCTTTGTGTCATGCTCTGTGTATTGCATGTCATTGAGGCAGCTACTGACATTACTGAGCTGTGCAATGTCTCACAGCAAACATGCACGGCATGCATTATGCGTAGGTGTGTTACGTGTACATGGCCTACACCTCACCTATGACATGCATATTTCATTAGCAACATTGCAGGTATAACACACTCACCAGCATGGATCGGCTGCCCTGCCGTCACACCAGAGGGACCTACAAGAATATGAGAGGGTTCATCAGTGGCCACAGCTGTGGCATTGTACAGTGGGTATGCTAAACTGCAGTACAACAACAGTCAACAGTCACAGGTGTAGGGATATTATACAAACTATCCATATTGCACAACACTAGGCAGCGGAACTGCTAAACACACAGTACACATCTCACGTACACATAATCTAACAATACAGTTAACTGTAGTATACAGATAGGGCATGTTACCTGCTTGCTCCAGGTGAATGTGCTGGGTGGCTCTGACTCCATTACAACACATGTCAGAGGTTGCTGTAGCTGTTGTCCAGGAGCCACCACACTTAGGAGAAGCTCCTCCGCTCTGGTGAGGGGGGGTGAATGGCCACCCCACCACCTGTGGCAAGCTGCTGTCTTTGGATATCAGACTCATGCCGCCAGACTTGTCTAATTAAATCACTGCAGTGATGGCGTACCTGATCATATGTCCGGTTATGCATGCCTATGTCATTTACCCGACTAACAAGTTCCTGCCACAGTGCAGTCATCTCCTGCTGGTGCTGGCTGCTTCTGGAGAAGAGCATAGTGTACTGCTGCAAAAGGCTGTTGAGTATCACCTCTTCCTCATCCACTGTGTAAGCTGGGTTGTGTTGGTGGGCCATTTGGCTGAAAAAGATGTGAACAATATGTGTGAGAGTGTCCTGTGGTACACTTTACATCTTTACCCACAGATATCACTTTTACTGACATATATACCATCCTATTGTCTGTCAGTGGTTACACACATTCAGTAACACTTATTGGTTCTCAGGCCACAACTAACTAACACTGCCTGGCAGACTCTATATATTACACCACTATACAACAGTACCCGACACACAATTTGTGACACATTGCACAACCTCAAGACAGGGGTGCATATCACACCAATGCACGAACAGAGATGTCATCCATTGCAATGGATGTAAAGTACAGGTACAGTATTACCAATCAACCACCCTAGTCATTGATGCCATAGCCCTGCCTAACAGATGTATCCAGTTGTTACTATAGGTGGCATACTGCTGTAACAGACTATATATGTTGCTGGATACACACGTTAACCCTTTTACACACATATGATTGCAGCCATTGTACAGGCATAATCACACACACATCAGGCAAACATACAATGCACCACTGTATGCCAACACAGATGAGCATTACCTGTGTACCATACGGTGCTGTGTGCCACTACTTACCCACCCTTATGCTTGCAGTCTGTCCTCTGTGCAGACTACAGGAAACACACATGACAATGTTTCCAAGCAATGTGAATGCACACCATACTGTGCTGTTTAGGCCTACAGCTTCAGGTAGTACTACAGTTCATACTGGTGATGGATTCACCAGCAGTACCACTCACTAAGCATACATGTATTGCTTTAGCCTACAATGAGACACCACATTTGTCAACAGAGAACTACGTCACATCATATGCCGTACTACTATGTCTGCCTAACAGTACATTACACATCAGTTGCTGTCCTCACAGCTAGGATAGGCACTACCATGTCAGATACAACATCACACTAAGCTATCACACATTTACAGACCTTGCACACATTCAGCGTTACACTTATTCAACCTGATATTGCAGCTATTGCATTAAGTACATGTGTGAGTGCATAGTGTCATAGGTAGGTAATATGCTATTGGCCCTAGGGCCTACGGCAGCCAAGCCATATGCTACCCTGGCCTTTGACACACATGTACTTTGATTTCACTTGCCCCTGACAACCTGAACCACAGAGGTGTTTCCTGGGGTGTATTAACAATCTCCCACACAATCATCAGGGGTATTTATAACAACTGCTAAGGAGGAGCCTTGTTTGCTATTGCTATGTGGTCTATTCTGGTGTATGGCATATGTCTGAGATGGGAACCTATCCCTCCAGCATGTGCTGTTTAGTGAGCTGACAAGGTTTAGGGCCCTAGACCGTGTATCCCCAAGGGATTGTGATATGTTGCCATGGTGGTTGTCACCCAGCTATGGGTGTGACTTACCTCTGTATGTCCGGCAGAGGTTACCTCTGTGTGGCCTGTATGCAATACAGTGTAGTTGTGGTTTTGTGAGTCAGTCTGCATATGGCATCTGTTTGCTGACAGTATTACCCTTTGGGAGGTCTGTCTGTGGCCTGTTCATCTGGTGTAGTTGTCATGTGAAGTACATACCACACAGGGCATTGTGATGAGTAGAGGGGAACTCTACCATATACTTCCATAGATGACACACCTGTTGGCATGACACATACCACACAGACAGATTACAGGTGTAGTGTGGCACTGTCTTCATCAAAGTGGAGGCTATTGTCCATGTGTGTCCCATGTTCCCTTATCACACCTTCACTGTTAGGTGATCTCTGCCTATGTGGTAGTTAATGGATACACTGTTTTGGGAAGGTGGAATGGCACTGCAGTATCAACACTTGTCCACAGTCCTTGCCTTGTTCACCACACACCTGTTGCGGTACATATGACCCCGTGTCTCTCTGTCTCTCTCTCTCTCACTCTATATATTTATATATATATATATATATATATATATATATATATATATATATATATATATATATATATATATATATATATATATATGTTATATATATATGCATATCTATACACATACATGTACACATCCATTGCTGTACACATGGATGTACATATAGGCACATGTACAGTCCACCTTTCATGGTGGGGATATCACTTATGTGACAGATGTGGGATGTACAGGTATGTAATTACATTGCACAGTGTTGTGCAGAATGCATGTGGGTGTCCTCAGCCCTTGTAGCATTAGCAGGCCTCACTGTCTGTAACACATCAGATCTGACAAATTTGTCCCACAGCATTTAACCACCACATGACATATATCAACAGTACCATAGCTGGCCTTAGGCATAGGCCTACTGGGCGGCCACCTAGGGCGCCGCTCTAGCAGGGGTGCTTTTCCACTATTTATGTGGACACAAGGATGGGGGCACCAGGAAGTGTGGTAGGGGGTGCCGTGGGGCCCTTTTGCCTAGGGCACCAGTTGACCTAAGGCCACTCCTGCACACTGCATGCTGTCTTCAAGGCCACACACTACGACCTACATGGATATATGCACATATCAACCTTCACTGAGAGATAGCTGTCCACCTTTCACTAACAGTTGCAGTATGTCCCTTGCCTTATGCACATGTGCAGATGCAGATAGATACATACTGCTGCCACATGGATGATTTGCAGTGTGTAGAGTATTCTTTGGGAACATCTACAACATGCCAACACATACATTTGAGTTACATACCTTACCTTTGTATTTCCCTGCTCCGTGTGTTACGGTTATGTATTTTTTTTTTTAATTGGTGGTTTGTTTTAGGTTTTTGCCCTCTAATTAACCTTCGGTCTCTGTCTCCCACTCTGTTCTGTCGCTGTCTCAGTCTGTGTCCGTGTCTCTCTCTCACTCTCTATCTCAAAGCACCTGCAATGATATAATTGCATGTGTGGACTGCAGGTATGGCCTGCTTTTCTAGGTATCTGCACTTGTGCATGTGACAGCCTCTGCACCAATTGCTGCCCACCATTCAGTAATTGTATGCAGCCTGCTGTTTGGTGATTGCATTACTCACTGTGATTGCAGCCCACTGCTATAAAATGCAAGGTTAGGTAAGCATAGCCCTTTCAGATTTCAAAGGTGGGACCCATTCTTGTTTGCTCTGGACACCATTGTGTCAGTCTGAAGGTTGGTATATGCCTCTTATCTTATGCCAGGGTTGTAGCCAGTTATATGCATGTACTCATACCTGCATGTTGCTGCTTCCAG
This sequence comes from Protopterus annectens, assembly GCF_019279795.1. Classification (NCBI taxonomy): domain Eukaryota; kingdom Metazoa; phylum Chordata; order Ceratodontiformes; family Protopteridae; genus Protopterus; species Protopterus annectens. Next base: position 980,490,555 of record NC_056731.1, read on the forward strand.
TACACACATCTCTGTGTAGACATGTACGCACCCCTCCAAATGCTAACACAGGATACATGGGAGTATGTACTTTTTTCTCACTTACACAATTAACTGTCATACAAATGTGGTTATTGCACTGTATTCCTGTGGCCAGTATTTATCCTGGTCTGATACTGTGGGGTGTTTGTAAGGTGCTACTGTAACATTATTCCCTGCTAGGATGGCTGGTTCTCCTTTCACAGTCATGTCATGCAATTCCACAACTACTGCTGGTAAAGACCCATTTGTGTTATACCATTCCTAATTTCCATTCACATTCCCTCATTGTAATGCATGATATATTTATTTCAGAACCAAGGTATTTGTATATCTGCTGTGGCTTAGTGATAATTCATGCAGTCTATTGTGTCAATGGTCTGGGGTTCAAGACGGGCAGAGGTTTTTTATTTTGCTGCTCAGCAGAACAAGGGCCCTACCATAGAGTGACTAAGCCACTTTTAAGCAGTAGTAAGCGGGTTTGCGCGGGTTTGCGTGACGCTTAGCAATGCTTAGCTAAGCGTACACATGCACACACTCACTTAATCCCGCTTACTACTGCTTAAAAGTGCTTACTCCCGCTAACCCCCGCACTAATTTCTTTGAAAGAAAAGAAAATGGGGAGATAGGAAAGTGGTGAAAAAGGGGGCACACAGAGGGAAAGACAGTAGGAAAACAAGCTAGGGATGTGCAGGACGGGTGTAGGGAAGGTCCATAGCTGCCCATTTCTTTACCAGCAACAGCTGTGGATATGTTGAAAATTTGGACTGATATTAGAAACCTTCCACCCTTGAGAGAGGGGTGAGGACAACATAGTTTGTTGTACTGTCAATTAGAATTATCAGTGTACATGTCCAATGAACATGTGTGCAAAATGGGAAGCTATGTATGGGGTGTAATTTTTTTTCGTGTACAGATTGCCCTTTTTTATTTTTTTTCATGGGAGAGTGAAAAGTGAGGTAGAGGAAGTAGGTATATTTGGGGAGGTAGGCTGGGTAGGTAAACAGACAAGGCAAACAAGACGCATACAGGGGCAGAGTATGACACTTGGGGTGGGTGAACACAATTGACGGGGGCGGATGTTTGGAAATCGCAAGCCCATGAGCCCACAGATGGTAACAGTGGGACTGAAATCCCCACCCATGGGCAGTCACCACTGGACCTTCACAGACCCAAGGGTTGCTGTGCTGGGGGCTGCATAAGAGGGGCAGGGTCACCCATGAGTCACGCCACTCTCGCCTTGAGCTGGGGTAGGGGATCAGCAGCTAAACGCTGGATCTCCCTACGCACCACAACCTGGACCCTTCGGAGGGTGACAGGAGGCCTTTCTCTGCCCACGCTTTCAGGGGGGATGAGCCCCATCCCTTGCAGCGCTTCCACCCGAAGGTGGCACAGGACCTACAGAGGAGGGTGGCCCGGGCTGGGCACCAGACCTGCTGGTGCCAGGTGCAACTGCCAGCTGATGTGGGACAGGTGGGGTCCACTGGGACCGGCCTTCCCATACGTTCTGTGATTAGGTGTGTTTAATTACAACATAGTCAACAGTATTTCAAGTTAGTTGTAACAGCATGTAGTAATATTCCCATTACCCAACAGACCAGGGTTACAACAGTTGAACAGCAAGCATAACACATGCATGTATTGAATGACAGTGGACATTCCAACAGCATGCAGGGATGATTGGTGGCAACAGGCCACCAAGATTGTGGTGCTTTAACAGCGGACATGCATCAAAGTAAGTGCAGATTTTATATAATAATAGGACATATGTCCCAACAAATGTTATGAGATTAGACATATCCATTGAGGTGTGGAATTGCATTGTTTATGCACATGGAGTAGGGTTTAAAAAGAAACCTCCATTAACATCTTATTAGTACTTTCACTGTACACTACATTCCTCTTGACTGCAGGTGTATATCCCCTACATTTATTCTTACACTAGGCAACATGCATTTGATTGCGTTATGGGTTTTGCTACTTCATGAGATACCTGGCCTATATCTGACATGGTAACTGTCCAGGATGCAGATGTTACTGCTACATACTTGTATTAAATTCACTTGTTTATGTATCTGCACATCTGGATGTGTTCACATGGCTTTTTCACTTGTTTTCTACACAACCCTACTTTTCAGGTAACACACTAACATTTCTGGGGAACACCTTGACAGGCTACTCGTCTGCCAGATTTACCTATGCATGTCAGCCAACAACTGTTTAGGACTTCACAGCTACTGGCACTTTCTTTATCCACTTTATATGGGACTGTACTACTGGGGGTTGTTAGCACTTACTACAACAGAGTAACATTTCTTCACTGCAAGAGTACAACAACATTTCTGAGTAACTGGCACATACACACTGCAAGTATTCTACCTTTCTTATTTACATTAAAACTCTTTTCTACAGGCTCTCTCCTGTATTTGACATTACACTGCATACAGTAGACCTATTCAGGAAATGATATACATTTATTGATAGGTTACAAGACTGTTTTACATGCTCACTCACTTTTTATCTATGACAGTGCATGCAGAGATAGTATTCCAGACATGTTTTTGCTTTATTCATGGGTTACTACACTCTATTCCTGGCTATCTGACTTATGATATATAACAGTACATGCAGATGATTTATTCAGGGAATGAATGTTTTATACTTCACAGCTACTGCCACTTCCTTCATCCACTTCCTATGGGACTGCACAACTGTGGGTTGACAGCACCTAATACAACAGTACTATTTATTATTGCAAGGGTACAACAACATTTCAAAATAAGTGACACAGACACACTCCAAGTTTTATACCTTTATTAATTACATTGAACACTCTTTTCTACAGGCTCTCTCCTTTACTTGTTATTACAGTGCATACGAAAGACATATTCAGGACATATTTTACCTTTCTTGATTGGTTAAAACACTCTTTTTTCAGTACTGCTCACTTATATGTTATGACAGTACATGCAGGGATAGTATTCCAGAATTATTTTAGCTTGATTGGTGGGTTAGTACACTCTATTTCTGGCTCACTGACGTTTGTTATATAACAGTACATGCAGAGGATTTAATCAGGACATTTTATTGCTGTATTATTGGGCTTAAACACTTTTCTCATGCTCACTCACATATATCATGTAACAATACATGCAGAATATTTACTAACCTGCCTGGTGGCGCAGCCGTAGCAGCCTATCTGAATAGGCTTGCTGATTCATAGCACGAGCACCTGCAGCTGTGGAGTAAATAAAGGGATATTGAGACATACCTATCCATTATTTAGACTATATTAACTTATCTTACATACTGCATTCCATGGCTACCTACTTAGTAGTGGGGTATCCCACATTTGACGGGCCTCCTGGATCCACTGGTTCAGAAGGTCCTGCTTCCACCTCTTCAGGTCTGCATTGTGGTGATGGACCTGCTCACCAGTCCGACGGATGCCTGTGGCACTGGTGAGTTCATGAGCCAACCGGTTTCAAGCCTCCACCTTATACTACATTCGTTGGAACTGGCCCTGCAGGAGTCGAGTCTCATGCCGATGGACTAAGAGCCAAACCATATATCTTGACTCCTCGATGCCCCAGCATTGCGCTCGAAAGTGTGTACCCTCTCCAGCACCAGACATTCTAACTGCAGATGGGAGCTACAATCAGTTATGGCGAGTATTCCCGCCTATGTGGCTTAAATATGCCGCATTTCCTGCACTTTTCTGTGATTGGCCATTTTTGAATATTCTCGGCTGACTGCAGACATGCTTAGCAATGGTAAATCAAACATTTATTACTGTATATATATAACAGTGGATACTTATCCTAAGCTGTCATGGCTTAGTGGTTCAGTACTTTGATTATGGTGCACTGTGTCCTGGGTTTAAACCTTATCATTGCATTTTATTTTACTACTGTCCAGACAAGTTAGGTGGCGTCTCTATGTTTAAGCAACTTTGCTCTATGTTGCTCCACGTTGCCCTACGGTGCACTGGTTGGCGCGGTGCACACCTCCGTGCAAACCAGTTGCGCTGGGTAAAGCACTATTTAGCTTTGGGCAACTATTTTGCACTGGGTAAAGCGCAATTTAGCTATGGGCAACATTGCGCTGGGTAAAGTGTGAGTTAGCTTGGAGCAACTATATTGCACTGGGTGAAGTGCTGCTTAAGTGCGGGCAATTTTATATTGGGATCCTTTAAAATATTTATTTTATTCACTGATACATTGGCCATTTCACTGCTTTTTAGTTATGTTTAAACATATATGTTGGGTATTATTCCATATACTGAATTAAAAAATAAATACGAAAGGGAGTGGTGGGACTCGAACCATGAATGCCTCTCCTTTTTGTGAACACTCTACCATTACACTATTACTATTTGGTTTGATTTGTATAAACATTCTTTCTTATGCTCTTCCATGTCAGAATTGCTAACTGTAGCTAAGCAATAGGCACACCCGCACACACACGTGCAAATATGGGCAGCTATTTTGGGAATTTAAAAAAAAATTATGGTTATGCGTTTTAGATGTGTGATGGGGGTTTACAATATCAGACAGTGAAGTGTTGGGTGCAGGGACATTTGAGTGGACTCGCTCTTGTTTATTTCCTTTTATTTTAAACACTTGCAGGGGCGTGGACATTTAGACTGCTTGGCAGTCAGACATGTCCCCTGCTTTCTTACACAGTCCATGTAGGACTTACAGTTGGGTCAGCGTGCCCTCATGCATATTCATGGCACACTGATGTCATACCGTTCAACTGCAGCCTCCAAGTAAGACTTATTAAGTCTTACACGGAGGATTTGTGAATCCGGGGGACAGGCTTAAAACACAAGACTTATTAAGGGTGGCTTGAAGAACTTTCCCTTTATTCATTGTCCTGTAGATTCCTTATGGGCAATCTGTGTCTAGCCTTTTGGGACATTAAGGATCCAGTAGTCCAAGACCTATTATATATCCAGAAACCAAACAACCCCTCCATTATTATAAACAGGAATCTAAACTTGCTTCACTAAATAAACAAACCATGGTGAATATGCAGATCTGTCACACAATGCTTACTCTTTCTTTGGAACAAGTTTCCACTCCAAATTAAACAGTGTGATGTACTTTCTTCCTTTAAAAAGGAGTTAGACAACTCAAAGGGTATCAAATATACACCCTAGGTATGACTGGCTTGTATCTTCTTGAAAATGAGGAAACACTTTAGGACGGGTACTGGCCAGACATAAATGGCCACAAGGCTCTGTTGCCTTGTATATTCTATGAGAAGCAGGCCCTCATCATTCTGAACACACATTCAAATGTTGCAGGACTGCACTGTGACAGTGCAGTGTTTAGTGCATCTCAGCCTTGCTCTGTGTATTGCTTATCAGTATCATGAGCCATAGTGCTGAGATATATCCATCAACATCAATGAGATATCCATGTGTTAAGTCACCCCGGCTGAATTGCTGGTATAGGCTGGATATGTAACAAATATGGGAGCTGGGGTAACTGTCTGCATGGTGCATCGCACATTATACCTTATGAATTGTACAATGTAATGCAGTTGATGGAACAGAAACTCTTCCATTTGCTTTACTTAGGTATATGCGTACCAGGAAGAGGCTTGGTGATGATATGAGTACAATCAATGGCCCCTAGAGCCTCAAGAAAATGTGCCATTTACTAGAACGCCTGCATAGTGTTGTTTCTCCCCTCTGTGATCTATGGGATCTATCCATTCTCCTCCATATGCTGCAATCTTGGAACTGGTGAAATATTCATGAGGTGGATGTCTGTGATATGCCCACCTTGTCCCATAATGAAAATTGGAAAATCCCTATTGTCCACAGAGACCAGTATTCCACACATCCCTTGGGATTCCATGTGTGTATGTAACATATCCACAAGCTTCCATATGGTGGTTCTGTCCACAGGAAAACATACAACTTTATCTCTGATGTGGAGGTGATAATATGTTAGGTGCAGTGAGATCTTTCTTCTTTGTGGAAGGTGACAATGTGCACTTTCATGGACACTGACTGCAAGAATATCCTCTAGCATATACTATCCATCTGTTATGGTTACTATTCACAGCATATTAGCACAGTCTCTGCCTCTGCTGCCAAGAAATCACAGTGTTCAATTTCACTGGTGACCACTTCTCATTGCTCAGCTTTTATGTTTTTAAGTTACTCTGCCATGTTGTTTACCCACATTTGCATTAGCAGTTGATGCCATTATCATAGTGTTGTTGTTCAGTTCCATTCCATTATATGGTCCTTAGGATTTGATAGTGACCAGATAATTTCACCAGACCATGGGATGGTGCTACTCTGAATCTGCCCCAACCTACATGCCACCACTTACGGCAGAATTTTGCCTAACATATTGCACTGCTTCTTTCTAAATCCTGGCTTGGTTTTATGAAACAATGCAGTGTAAAAAGAAAAGGGATACTACTGAAACCAACTTTGATATTTTGCACATCAACATGATTAATGATACTGAGCACAGGTAGGAGTTAAAATTACGTTTTAACTTTCTAATGCATTTGCGCCTAATCAAGCATTAAGTTTAACAATTTTACACATGATTCTACTGAAATGTTAATCACAGTTAAATTATAGGCTTCCACCAAAGTCAAGCTTGTGTGTGCATTCACTTAACTAAGCAACTAAAGTGCCTTTCAGAAACTCTTGTTGTTACCAAAAGAAACAAGAGGGTGTACTTGGATACAGCACCAATACTTTTAGGAGAAATACTTAAAGCATTAATATTGCAGATCATGCTACAAAAAAATGTCTGATAGGTTATTTAAACGATGTGAAATCGTAAAGTGTGAAATGACAAGTTGCTTTCCAGATAATTTTCCCAGTGGAATTCATTATTAAACACTGTAAAAACCAGCATCACGCAGATTTGTTTATTAATTTAAATTGAGTACACAAGCAGACTTAATGAGGTTGTGGCACAGATGCAAATGTGTACTGCAAGCAGACACGCTCTTCTTACTCCATTTGGAGATGAATATTCAAAGCTGGTGAGCATAACTTCTATACGCTTTGGTCTGCATATAATTCTGAACAAAACCTTAGAACTTTTGATAAAATGTTGTTGATAAAAATCAGAACTGCGAATATCCTTGTCACTGTTGTTCATGCAGCTGATATTCCTTGCCAAACCCCATACTCATCACAAAGGCAAACTGGGTATGGAAATAATGTTTCAGCACAGTCACATTATCAGCCAGCAGAAGCATTGTATCAGTTAAATGTTGCCTCTCAAATGCAGACAATATAATTCAGCTCATTTTCCAGGCGAAACAAACTCAGCGTGGGAAAAAATATTAAAAAGTATCTTCGATTTTCACTGCAAAAAAGCCATTTATATCTAGTTAGTCTTAATCCCTTTACTACAACTACTATTACTCTTACTATTACTATTACTACTACTAATGCTACTACTATGAATAATAATAATTTCATGTCGCTCTGCCTGTTATACATTCAGTAGTATCTTTAACAGTCAGAATTACTAGTCTGAATTTAAGACATAAAAATAATCTCTGAGCACAAAAGAAGTTAATCATGAATATATTTTTACTTTGGTTAGCATCCGCTTTGAACTACAACAGTCATATCATTTGCTTTAAGTCCAGTCTATATAATCATCTTCAGTGATGCTTATGAGGCATTGAAAATCCTAGGTAGAAATGATCAAATATGAAATGTGTGCTGTCCATTTTGTTCAGGCATTATGTATAAGTAACAGAGGAGGCACTTTGGTAATGTTACTGATTTGAGTTTGTTGTGTTTTTTTTTTTTTCTGGGGAGGTAAAGTTGATGTTAGAGCAATGCTAGTGTTTGACGTAACATCTCATACAGATAGGAATATCAACACAGAGTTTAAAAATATAAATACTTTTGTAGTCAAGGGCTCTGATGCAAGCAGTGGAATGAAATCTGATTACTGCAATGCTGCAGAAAACCTAAAAATCTCTGGGGATCAATACTGCAGCACACTGAGACTTAACTTTTTATTAGAAGAGTAAAGCATGTGTACTTTCTTGAGTTAGTGGTCACATGGGTCTCCAGTCATACTGAATTTACTGATATGTCAGAGGCTAAGGATTTTAAGTCCTGCATACATTTTTTTTCTTTTTCTGAAAATGTCTTTATAGAATTGGTTGAAAATGTTTAAACTCCTAGCTCTGAATTTAACAGCCATTGTTTCTTTCTCTTTCTATATCTTTTTCTTTCCATTTTTGGGCAAATATTTGTTTCATTGCCCAAGTATTCTATATGAAATACTGCCAGTTAGAAATAGATAACTTAACTATATGTTTATATGATTATGTGACGATTAGCTAAATTAAGTGAAAGCTGTATCTTGTGTGAAAATGTATTTTAGATGTATGGGGAGTAGTAACTGTTCTATTTAGATCTACTGGTCTTATTTTAAGCATACAACCCTATATGTATTCCTTCGTGATAACTTCTGACATGTGTATACTATTTCAGGCTGTCAGAGTTGTCATACAGTTAATTCAGAGCAACAGCCTTTTATTACAAATATGACAAGAATGCCACTGGTTAGGTTCCTGAAATAAGATGCATGTATTGTTGACAGGGTTCAAGCCATGACTGCAAGCCAAATAACCTAGGCTCAGTTAATGACTTAGGTTCTGGCGGAGCTGTTACTGGAAAATGGGATTACAAGACCAATGCCAGCAGCACATTCTGTGGGAATGGAGCAGTACTGCCTGTCATACCCCTCAACCTGGTAACACAAGAATCCTAGACAAAGCCTAAGATAATGGTGAGGTAAAGCTGAAAAATAGGGGCAGGTTTTTAATATTGCTCTTATAACCTTAGAACGTTGCTAGAATATAAAGATGTGTATTAACAGGCATTTTCAGAAGGATATAAAGTCTGAAACTTAAATGTATGCCATTATTTAGTGACTTCAGTCCTCCGTGATTTGTCAGAAAAATACAAAAATATATGAGGAGCAGACCTAAAATATGAGTTAAAAATCTGGACATTTTGCAAAAATCTGGACAGTTGAGAGGCATATTGTCTGCTTGTATTGTCTCATTAAGATGGATGTGATGTATCAAAGTATGTGCTACAGATATGCCCCTGGCCTGCAAGCTATTTTGCATATTATCCTTCTTCATATGTATGCAGAAGCATCCACATACTGTACATGTAGAAGGTGAAGCAGGTCCTTTTATAGGTATGTGTGCATGTCAAATGTCAGTGGTGAGGATAGCAGTAAAAGCAAATACTTGCCCTGATCACATTGATGATAGCCATGCAATAAGCAGCTCTCAACCCACACAGAAATGAAGTGAGCATGATCTTTGCAGTGAAAGAGATACTAAGCAAGAGTAAAAATAATATACAAAAAATAGTATTGGTTAATCTAAGAGACAATCCTTTGAGGGATTACTATGCTCATCATTTCTGTCAGAGTTGCATAATTTTCTTAAAGATTTTTCCATGCTTTAGTGATGGGCATGCACTCATGGAAAAAGCACATACTGATATCATGCATGAACTGCACAGACATACTGTTTGTCGTGCTAACAAAGTGGCCTCCTAGCAGTAAGTGAAAAGATTTTTCAAATAAAAAAATAAAACAAAAATGAAGATTTGGCACCTGAATGCTCAAAAATCCTATACTATTATATAATTTTCAGACTTACAAGAATTCCTACAGTCAAGGCTGGCTGGAGGGGCCATTAATAGACAGATCTGACCATATGAGTTCCTGATTTGCTAAGAATCCATCTGTTATACCTAGAATGGAGAGCTGTTCTTGATTGACACTATGCTTGAGCTGAGGCCCAACAGTCCACTATCAGGAATATTACAAAGCAGAGCTTAGAATATGGAGTCCCAGATAAGAGTAAACTCATTAACACTAACACTGCAAATTACTTTGTGTTGTTAATCATGCCTGCAGCACTGATTTTGTGAGTTACCTTGTCCATTTAAGTTGATAAGACTTGAAAGGTAGACCACACCTCTGTCCACAACTACTCCCCCATTCCTGTTAGATTTATATGGCACTGCTAATCTGTAGACAGAAATATACACAGTCGATCATTCACGCACACACACACTCTATTCATTTCTTTTAATGTATTTACTTTTAGTTTTAATTTTATGCTTGCTATACAACAGAGCTCTGAAATGCAAGCATAAAAATGACAGCTGTTAGCTTTTTCTATAATTTGAGCTTCACAGCAGCTGAAATTGCAGACATGTTTTTCAGCAGGCATTGCCTGTACATTAACATCCTACCAGAGAACATTTCTTTTCCGGTTATAGTTGTGATGTACAGGTTGCCCATTCTGCAAAATTAATTAACAGTCTGCCTTTAGACATTGATAAGTTAACCTCAGTCTAAATTCAAGAGTCAGTGCTCAGACAAAACCGGGAGTTGAAATATTCAAATCTGTCATATGACAGAATAATGCAAGCACTAAAGACATTAGTTTTTTCTGAAGAGGAGCAGACTTTGACTGCATAAATTGCAATAGACAGACCCCGGGATTCATGAAGCTCGGTGCAAGGCCGGCGTTAGGCTTGCGCCAACCGTGTGGCGTGAAGATTGCACAGTAGCGCCAAATGCATAGTAATGAAGGGGGTGCTGTCGACACAGCCACGTGCACAGGAAAGGAGTGCGAGTGCATAGGGAGTGTCGAAGTGCCGCACAGAGGCGTGGAAATGGCAGCTGCCGATGTGCAACCTAAAATGTTTGCATATAACAAGTTGCAAGATAGTAACCATGTCAGTGTCCCTGGATACTGAAACGTATGCAAAACATGCAAGAAAGTACCTGCGAACACAAAGTGATGAAGCAAACACAAATGCACGGTAGGGAATAACAGGTCCCTATCCCGAGAACAAATGATATGGAAGACCGTGTGGCCGTAGTCCAATGCAGTGTAGATAGCCATACCAAGTGGAAGTGAAATGCATCATATGTTAGCGATCCACCAGTAGGTACGTCCAGCCCAATGGTGAGGGTCACCAGCTGACCCGTAATGTGAGGGAGGGTACACAGCTGGGCTGATGTGTCCATAACAAAATACACAAGAAATGTAGATATCTAGTGACCATATGTCCGAATTATATCCCACAAGGCATGTAATAGTCACATACAAAAGGTATGTCCATATTTCACATACCAAATGTGATAGGAAATAGAATAAGCATGTAAACAAAACAGAAGGAGCATACAAACAGCCACAACAATGACACATGTATGCTGAAAGGAACAGTATTATCCGTACCGTCGACGAGGATTACCACCTGCCCACTTTGCGAGTGACAGTCCCTCTTTGGGCAGTTGTGTCCTGACAAAAACCTGTAACAATGGCAAATGTCCTGAGATTATAGGACAAAATTATTCCCTATAAGTTATGTAATAGTTGCATTAAACAGGTTTTCTGTATCTAAATTAAATAAATGTTATAAGAAACAGAATAAGCAACTGAACTGCTACAAGAATAAGCTTTTATATAGGCAAGAAGTCTAAGTTCTATCCTGTGTACTGACCGTGGGTATGTGTCGGTCTGTAAAATGTGGTGTGTGTACCAAAAATGCCCCACTTTGGCCAATTGAAAAGGTGGCAACCCTACCGTCGACTGTGGGGAGGTGTTGTCCACTACAGTCGGATATGTGTACGGAATATATCCCATCCTGGACATAGGAAAAGGTGGCATCCTACCAATGAGTACAGCAGGCCGCCAAAATCCAGAAGTCAGCGGTACAAGCTAAACATGTCAGGATGTGTCACAGTTGAACGGGTAGTACGCGGGTACACCAAACATGTAATGAAAATGAAGTATGGGCATGTACCTATGTGTGTGAGGTATAGCATGTGGAAAGCAAACATGGCAGGGTAGTCCACACAACCATACAGGTACCAGACACATGTAGGGTATTCAATGTGTTACTCTGGCCGTGTCATGGGCCAACAACCAAAGCAGTGATGTATGGGGTGTGAGGAATCTGTGTGTGTGGGGTGGATGGGTAATGGTACAATCCTCCAAGGCGATACTGCGTAGTATGCAGAATAGGTGAACCGGAGGTGTAGGAGGGAGCAGTGGGTGAAGCTGAAAGAAAAACAAACACATGTATAAACAGCTGAAATACAAGCAGATAGGCCATACTGTAGAACACAATCCCACAAACAGATGAATATTGAAATGTGGGATACAGATGTATAGATATGTCACCGGCACATACCCACAGAGTGGTCCTGATGGAACTGGCCATAACAAATGCAAAACACCTGGATGGAACTGACCATAACAAATGCAACACACCTGGATGCATAATGGACTTCCCAGCATCCCCTCCACATCACACAACCCGCTCCTGTACCTGAACGTCCACCAAATCCAGCCGTACTTGGCCTACTGGTTTGGTGCAGCCACAGCTACACATAGTGACCACTACACATATGTAGTAGGTAGTGTCACCCTAGGCGGTTGCAGGATTGCACACGACCTCAGCACATTTTCGTAACTCCAAAACGATGTTCCGTATTCCTCTTGTTGTGGATCGGTACAATTATTGGATATCTCTCATGGGATATGTAACCTGTGTAAACATTAGAACGGAAGACACAAAGTCCAGTTCTGTAGATATCTGGACAGAAGTTGGAATGTGCATTAGAGGTGCACGACACTGTCTAGCCCTAAGTGGTCATGCATAACCTACTACCCAGGATTAAACACTTGCCCGTGATGCACGTGTCCCGACACGAATAAGCGGAAATATATTGCACACATTCTCATAGTGGCAAATGGTATAAGGGTGATGAAGGCACTGATGTAAACAGGATAACCCTGATCTACTGTGTGAGGGACACTTAATGTGTGTGTAGGTGTGACCAACCATACCTGTCAACCTCTGAGAGAAAGATATCTGGACAAAGCCATGAATAAAAGTATACCTGTCAACCTCTGAGAGCAAGATATCTGGACAAAGCCGTTAATAAAAGTGGGACAAAGGCCAAAAAGTATGGACAATTTGTAAAGATTGCTCTTAGATACTTAGAAAGTTGATAGAATAACAGTTGGCATTAATTTCCTGAAGAGTATGAAGTCTGAAACTCAACTGTCTGTCATTATGTTCTGACTTCACTCTTTAATGACTAGCTACTGATTAGACAGAAAACAACAGTGTATTACAGAGGTCCGTACATATTTACAGTAACAAACCTTCACATTTGTTTACTGTACTACTGCATAACTGTAGTTAATTCATGTGGAAAATAATAATCCTCGTATGAATGCATACAGGAAATAGTCAAATGTGAATGGGAACACCCCTCACCGTGGATTATGTATTGTAACCACCCCCACCCATATTATGTATTGCCAACATAAAAAGCTGCTGACAGGTGCCAAAAGAACTGTGTCTGTAAACACAGTTAAGCCTCTATAAAATGGACAAATTCTGTCCATGTGCTTCATCTGACATTTGAACTCGGTCAGGGCAGTTCCGTTCACCAGGCGGACAAACCTAAACCCAGATAACCACATGAACACCCTGACAATCAAAGACTTGTATGTGCCAGGGCTATAAGCCTTGGAGTTCTGCATATCCTTGGAGTGATTAAATATGCAGCTTGGGTCCAGAGCAGTAGGGAATAGGGAATGTGTAATATGTAGTACCACATTTTTCCCAGGAGGAGAATGGATGCCTATGTTGTAAGTGAAGCGGTGAGGCGTATGTTAATGTAGCTATGTACTATGGGTATGCATATAAATGAGTCAGAACACCAATAGTATAGTGGTTACAGCATCTGGCCAACATGAATGCAGTCCTGGGTCAACTACGACTACAGCACATATGAGTTAATAAATGTGTCTGTGCTGTAAAGACATTTAAATATGTAAAGGTGAACGTGTGTTTCGCATATGTCCGTTAAACGGATTACAGATATTGTACTGGTACCATCACAATTAAGAAAGCCCACATAGCACAAAGACTTAGTAAACATATGTAACCCACAATAAGGATATGCAAGTGCGCCTGCATGTGTGTAATCCGCTTGCAGTATAGGAAACGAATGCTGTTTTCTACACGTTTATTTATATATCTATATATGGATATATATATTTGTGTATAGAAATATATCTACAGACTTAAACTAAATAAATATATGAAATAAAGAATGTACAGACATATATATATATATATATATATATATATATATATATATATATATATATATATACACACACAATTACATTAATCGATATATACATAACAAACATATAAACATTTGTCCTTGTAGATATAACACATGTACATAAATAGGTTATGTCATAGCTATTATGGATAGACATACAGACATGCAAGAAAGGTAAATACACTGCTGCTTTCCAAACCATTGCCCGGAAAGTACCAGTGTGCCAAATCTGCAAGTTCTACTCTTTAAACATGGATATAGGTGTCCTTTGCAGGACTCCAAAAATTGGCCCACTACAGGCACCGTCCTATAATGATTGAAGCAAAGGAAATCACATCTGCAGCTACAATATAGCTGTACATGCAACAGTAGGTTGTGCAAGGGTAATAACACATGGGTTGACAGAATGTGTGACATATGTCCCGATACGCGGAGGGTGGATAGTGCTTAGAAGTGTCTTCATACTTTATTATCGCTCACATTAAATATGTCTTATGACTACTGTGGAGGGGTGTCAGGTATGGGAATCATGGGTATGCAATAATGGGCCTAGATTCACAGGTGTTGGTTGGCACAGATTTATTAGGTCCGCCCCATGGGAGTGATTAATATTTCTATGTGGGTATAGCACACGCCTATACCTTCCAAAAATGAAGAAACCATCTACTGGATATTGTGTAAACCATTGGGGGAAGACGTAGGGACTTATATCAGTGTCATGTAAGCGATTATCATGGACATACATGTGTACGAATAAGATGGTAACCATACCTCTCAACCGTTCAGAATAAGACATCTGGACAAAGGCATATTTAAATAAATACAAATAGGGACTATTTTAAATATTCCTCTAACAAAGTTAGAACGTTGATAGAATAATGGATAATTCATTAGTATGAATGTTTTGAGGGTTATTAGTAAACTACAAATGTCTGTCATTATTATCTAACCTCACAGTCCTTAATGACCTGCCACTAATTTACCAGAAAGGCACAATATTATAAAAAAAAGGAACAACATTGTAAGTCTAAGTTTGGGACATTTACCCAAAATGTGTACAGTTGAGAGGTATGAAGGTAACCCTGTCCTAAATAAATGTACAGAACTAGTGATATCAGGTGGACAGGTGTGAAGAAAGACGTGATGACAAATGACAAAACATGTATAAGACAAAAGCATGTACCTCGATAAATGTGAATGAATACATATGCCCTGTGATAGTCAATGAGGAACATTAATAGAAACAAAATAAATGTGTCCCTCAGGGTGTTATGCAGTGTCCCCAATACAGTGTTCAGTCTCCCACACTCGCATGTGAGTTCTGCCACTGATGGAAAGTGCAAATACCGGTGAAAACATAAGGTAGATGATAGCATAATATGTTTTGATAAGCACCTGTTGGCTTTTGTGAGGAACACAACAGTCTTGGTGGGTGTGTCCTGCAAAAGGAATGTAATGGCATCTGGCCTGTGATTTCTTCTTGTGTGTAGTGGTGTAATAAAATGATATATCTTGTATCAGAAACAGATACTTGTTTTAGGGAACAGTATTATTGACTATACTACTACAAAAAAACACTGGAGGTATGAAAAGCGCTGAAGTAGTCAGTTTAGTATTGACCGCAGGTATGTGTTGACATGTCAAATGCCACAGCTGTATATATAGTACCTATAGGGCTGTCACCGTTACAAATGATGAAAGTGGGAGATGATTTGTAGAAATGTCAGACGTAGCAGGTCAAAACATACCTACAGCCATGCATACTCCACAAATAGACATATTAGCACACAGCAAAGCTTAGGCCAGGAGTCATGGAGCCTTGGCCGGCGTGTACGAGTAGAGGAACCGTAGAGCAAGGCAAGATGTCTGCTGAGCTATTCAGCAATATCCTGTAGGGGCGTGTAAGACAGCCCCTAAAATGAACGTTGCACGGACAATGTTAGGATATGCAAATTACCCCATTTGTAGGTGAAAGCTATGCAAATGATGTAAATCTGCAATACATGAACAGTAAGCTGTCTGTGCAAGAGTAGAGTTATGTGCAGAAATGTACTTGGATGTTAACCGAGTTATGTTCTGCAAGTAGCTAAACGGAGCAATGTCAGCTGCAAATAAATGATGAATTCAGTTGAAGAAGCATGCCAATGGCCAAATATAAGGACAGTGGCATATTTTTCCATTGCAAATTAATAAAACTCTATTTGTTCTCCCCCGATCTCCGGTGTGTAAGTGTAGCGCAGCGGCGTGAAAACGCGCTGCGCATTTAAACAAGAAAAATATTTAAAATACACATAGAAATTGTAATTTTAGTTAACAGTTAGTTCGCCATGCAGGTGAATGGCAAGCTGAAGACAAGATGGCTACTGAGTACTGGTTGCTATGTGTGGAAGCGCTCTGTCAGAGATGTAACCAAGCATTAGTAGGCAATCTGATGCAATTGAAGCTGAGGATAGTAATCACAATTTGTCATGCCATATGGGCCAAGCCACTACAGTGGAAGAGTAGGTTAAGGGGACTATCAGAGTAGAAGATAGGTGACATCATGAGTGTGTATGCATAAAACACTGTAATCCTATCGGAGCAATGTGTCATATGTTTGCTGTCAGTTACTCATCAGTGGAAGAGGCGTGTTATGATTTATCCGAGGTACAGTCAGGAAACTGACGGTGTACACCATGGATATCACTGAAGTTTCTTGCAAACCTGCTGACAGTGTGTTTGCGCCTGTGCATGCCTGTAAGCCTGAGTAAGCATGTGTGCGCACGTGTCAGCCCGTGTGTGCACGTTGAAGAACGAGTAATCTAGTGTAAGAATGTTGAAGCCCATGTAATGTCATGTAAGCCAGTGTATGCATTTGTAAGCATTTATAAATCTGTACTACACACATCACACATGTACTGCACATTCTGAAACACATGCTGCCAATACTACACACGTCAGTCAAATGGCACATGGATGGAGAATAAATCTTCAGAATCAACAGTGCTGTAAACTATACTACATTGATGGTCATAGCTGCAATGCATCATGCCTGCTTACATACAAATAGAAGGATATCACACTTTGTGTTAACAACATTTTAACATTAATACAGTGCTATAAAGCCACCCTGTGCATCAGCACCATGTTAGTCTGTTCCTGCATCAATGTTACACATTACAGGTGGTGGCACAGGTGTTATCATATGCACAGGGTATGGTGTTTCTTTTCCAGAGCCTGTCATTGAGTCATCCAATCAACATGTAAGTATGTGTGTGTGTGAGGGACAACAGTGTTTGCATGGCCCAATGTTGATGCAATGTGTGTGTGTGTATGTGTTATCCCTAGCTGTTTGTTTCATGTGTGTGTGTGTCTGCATGTACACAGTTTCAGCATGTGTCAGCCATATACAGGAGGTTGTGGGACAGACACAGACCATACCTGCCAGGCTGTATAGATCACCATTACTGGCCATAGACACCCCTCCATGCATTCAACAATATTCCAGTCCTGCAGCTGACAATGTATGCACATACATTCTTGGGCTCTGTATCACAACCTGTGGATAAATGGGAGTCAGTAATGTTAACCTGATTTGCATATTAGTGTCTGTTAATACATAGTTATATGAGCCATACTCATCCTCCAAAGTAATAACCACTGCTGACTGTTGCTGAGATGTGCACACAACCGTTTAAAGGTGCTGTACTATCATTGTTGTCAATGTCCCTTGTAATACCCAGAAACAAAATAACTGGTCACTACACAACTATAACCCAGGATCACTACAGCTCACAGTATGTTCACTATCACAGAGCCATAGCAGATTTACATACATCAAAGGTGTTCATGTACAGCTAATGCAGCACATTCAATAGTGCTAATATCCACATACATATCAATATCTATCTACATTACATATATATAAATAGATACATACACACACACACTTGGCAGGGTCGGGATCAGAACACAGACCTAACTACCTTATCACACTACAGCATTACGCGTGTAGAGAATGTGCTACCATGATTACTAGATCACAGCATTCACACAGGCATACATCTAGCTTGCTGGCATCAGCATCAAAGGCAAAGACGCTGTACGGATTCTACGGAGAGTGAATAGTGTAAAAGCAATGTACTGTTGTCATGCAGCAGGAAACTCTCACACACACACACACACACACACGTGGCAGAATTGGAATTAGAACACAGACCTAACTACCTTATCACACTACAGCATTATGCATTTACAGAACGCGCTACCGAGATTACTGAACACAGTGCTCCCAGAGGCATACTTCTAGGTTGGTGACATTATCCGCAAAGGCAAAAACACCGATAGGGAATGTATGTGGTGTGAGGCATCTAAAAGCATTACCGTGTCCCCAGGTAGCTGGAAACACACACACACTTGGCAGGGCTGGGAGTCAAACATACACCTAACTAGCTTATCACACTACAGCAATAAACATTTACAGAATGCGCTACCGAGATTACTGAACACAGCACTCCCAGAGGCATACTTCTAGGTGGGTGACATCATCCACAAAGGCAAAGACGCCGATAGGGAATGTATGTGGTGTGAGGCATCTAAAAAAGCATTACCGTGTCCTCCGGCAGCTGGAAACACACACACAGGCACACACTCAGCAGGGCTGGGATTCGAACATACACCTAACTACCTTATCACACTACAGCAATATGCATTTACAGAACGTACTACCAAGATTACTGAACACAGCACTCCCAGAGACATACTTCTAGGTAGGTGACATCATCCACAAAGGCAAAGATGCTGATAGGGAATGTATGTGGTATGAAGCATCTAAAAGCATTACTGTGTCCCCAGGCAGCTGGAAACACACACACAGAGGCACACACTTGGCAGGGCTGGGAGTTGAACTTACACCTAACTACCTTATCACACTACAGCATTACACATTTACAGAACGTGCTACCAAGATTACTGAACACAGCACTCCCAGAGGCATACTTCTAGGTGGGTAACATCTTCCTCAAAGGCAAGGACGCCGATAGGGAATGTATAGAGAGTGAGCAGTCTGAAAGCATATTACTGTCTCAAGGTAGACGTAGACAAACACACGGAAGTGGTGTGATCGGGGCAACTAAATATCTACGGAGCACTACAACAACACTACATAGATATGGGACGCGCCACAGACAGTACACCTTGCAAGACAGTCAGCCAGTGTGTTCAATGTAGGCATCTATCGTGATGTTGAAAATGGACATCTGTTGCCTGGATGTCCACCATTGCTATACAGGATGTTAATGGCCATGCCCATACACAGAGGCACATCACCGACACAAGGTGTCACTGGCCATGTCCACACGCTTAGTACCACACGTCCATTTGGAATGTACTGTGTGTCCATCTACACAGCGGCATACTGGGCATGCTTACACACTTAGCAGTTGCAAAGGGCCGTCTTGCATGTACACAGATTCTAAACACTGAAGGGCGCAGTTTGGAATGTACTGTGTGTCCAACTACACAACGGCGTACTGGGAATGCTCACACACTAAGCAGTTGCAAAGGGCCGTCTTACATGCACACGGATTCTAAACATGTAAGGGCGCAGTTTGGAATGTACTGTGTATCCATTTACACAACGGCATACCAGGCATGCTCACATACTTAGCAGTTGCAAAGGGCCATCTTGCATGTACACAGATACTAAACATGGAAGGGCACAGTATGGTATTACTGTCCCCATGTACATGAAGGCCACTCACATGTATTGACCAGTACACACTCAGGAGCCATCACAGATGTCTCAGGTGCAGATCCCAGAGGTACACACTGCAGTCTACAATGTAGCTCTCAGACATCACCATGTCGTTGGACCAGCAATACATCAACACAACACTGTGTGACTCATGACCAGTGGACTGTACATAGGTGTACAGCAACTGTGCAGACTACACATGTACCGACAGAGTTCCATCATGTGTTATGCATTGCAATGATACCACTGTACATAACCAGGTTGGCTCTACACATAACAGGGGCCCTGGGTCTTACACAGCTGTGGCAGATGGCTGCTGCTGTACACCAACAAACACACATGTTTGGATATGTCATACATGTAATTGCAGTGGATATGTGCATGGACCACACACACAACACATATGTACATAGCATAGCTTTTGCTGTCCTCTGTGCAGACAAGTGGCTACAGCAATCATACACATGCAAATGGAAGGTGGATCCATGGCTGTTGAATGCCAACAGTACATGAGGTAGCAATGTTGACCGAGGACACACTCCCTCTGTACTAGTTACCCATGACACCCATCATATGATACAACAATGCATACAAACATGGCTACATGACAGGCATGTAGGACCAACACACATGTACAAACTGTAGTGTGCATGCAGCTGACATGCATGTGAAGTAGCTGATGTAAGTAACTCATCTGTGCCTAACTACAACATGCAGTTGCAATGCAGCCCCATCATTGACACCTGTATATGGTGACATACTGTCAGTATGGTAGGATGTACAGCAAGTATGGATGGATGTGTGTACGTAAAGTGGTGATCCACCTGTGTAGATGGATACCATTACATGTGCAAACAGTACGTTATGTTACTGTTACCCGATGGTGAAGACATAAAGCCTACACAGCGGTCAGGTGTTACCAACTGTACATCACTCGACACCTGTAACACTTACATCCTCCCGTGTGCATATAGCAGCACAATTGCTGGACATAGCATTGGTACACATAATCCGGCCAACACTGCTGCATGTCTGTCAGACGTATCATCATATAGCAGGTGTATCATTCACAGTACTGCCATGTGTGTTTGCATGTGTGACCATATATGCCACATATGGTGGGGAATACATCCCAATTGTGACACACCCCTGTACACTGATGTAGACATCTGTACATACTGCAGTGTGGAAAGCATGACGTAGGCAGGTGTGGTGTGTGTATCACACATATCAGCTATCCATATGTGTATGACAGTTGTGGTCTCCACAGTGTGTGTGTGTGTGTGTGTGTGTGTGTGTGTGTGTGTGTGTGTGTGTGTGTGTGTGTGTGTATGTATGGCTGTCTGGTGCATGGAGTGAGGGTGTATGCTACCATACAGAGCACACAGGATCCCAACCCCTCATGGTGATGCAGTCTACTACCCAGTTGATGCCATCAGTCTCAGCCATACTGGCTACCTGTACATGTCCCTTCTCTGTGTCGCGTCATGTGGGTGCACAGTACTGTGAGGGTGATGACCACATAGGCAAGTGTCCTCACCTCAACACTATGGGGTGTGCATTATAGTGTTGTCAACCCCGTCAGTGTGGGCATGTTCCTGTACTGTGACAGGGTATTACTGCTACACAATGAGGCCTCATGCTATCAAGTGGCCTCTAACGTTATCATTGTCCAGACCGCTGTGTACAACCCCTGCACCATGTCAGCATACCTGTGATGTGACCTGGTATGGATGTCACGTCTCTAGCCACTGTAGCCTATTAAACTGCACACAGGCTGCTGGATCAGTATATGTGTGGACATCTGTGGTATTTTAGACTTTCCAGCTGTCCGGTTGAGGCTACGTATAGCATGCTGAGATTGCCATACGTGCCTGTGAGTACTCCACAGTTACACATGGGAGACTGCAAACACTGCTACCTGTAGGCACTTGCAAGTAGACCATAAGGAGAGATCCAGGGCATCATTACCAACATGCTGTTACTGTTATTACCGAGACACATACTGTGAACATATAACAATACATGCTACACCTGTACTACATGGTTGTGCACATATAACAATGCATGCTACACCTGTACTACATGGTATGTCTGGTGCGTGTCAACAGTACACAACTAATGTAATATACACATCTCTCACCATTCTTACACAACTAATGTAATATACACTTCCCTCACTAGTCGTACACAACTAATGTAATATATACATCTCACTATCTATTCACCCTGTGCATTAGACCATTTGAGCATGTCCCTGCACCAATGGTGTGGATGACAGGGATGCGGCACAGGCTTCATCATATGCACAGGGTGATAATGTTTGCCAGGGGCATAGACTGCCATCATGTGTGTGGGTAAGGGCCGGTGATATGATTGGACATGTCTGTTCAGTATGCATGTGGGTGTTGTGGTGCCCTACAGATGTGTTTGCTGTGTGCATGTATGTGTGCACACAGTTCTGCCTTTTGCAAGGCCTACACAGGGTTATTATTGACAGCTTCAGATTGTGCAGACCAGGTTGTACAGCTCACTGTGTCCGGCCACGGCCACATGACCTGTGCCTGCCAGGGGTTGCACAGGCACTACCAGGCAGAGGTACAGATTGGCTACTGTCTGACGACACATGTCCACTGGAACTGTGTCCCTACTGGGATCATCCAGGGCCATGTCCACATGGCCTGCTGTGTCCTGGTGTGGAAAACGCAGCACAGCACCAGCTGCACTGCTACTGCTACCGGCACTATGGGAGCAGGCATGTGAGGTGGCACGCTCACATCAACCTGCACTAGGTGGTGTAGATGGCCTACGTCCACGTGGCCTATGCCTCACTCCTACCAGATGTTCCAGCACAGACAGCTCACGCTCACGGATTGTCATGCTACGGTCAAGGATTCTGCCCATGTCACCCAATCGCCTGTCCAGAACATCAGCAATCTGCTCTTGAGCATTTGCCAATGCATGGATGTTGTCATTTAGGGTGCGGATAGCAGCCCTCTGCAGCCTCTGCCCTTCTCTGTTCTGCCATTTAGCATGTCCCTGTGCCACCATTACAGTCTGGAACATGTGTCTGGTGATACCAGCTGCTGTGCTCTGTCCTGCAGGTGCATGTCTGCCAGAGGTCCTCCTACAAGCAGCACTGATCACATGCCTGTGTGGCACATCTACAGACATTACACTGACACCATGGTGTGGAGACACACCTTCTGTAATCACTACATGTTCCTGTTCCACGCTAACAGATGCTGACTGTCCTTCCTCTATGGCCACTAGTGATACGGTATGTGTTGGCAGCAGAACTGTGTGTGGTGAAGAGGGGGACATAGCTGGGATGGCAACCATTGGCACAGATTCAGCCCCTGACTACCCTGCCTGTACCTCATGCATATGTTCATCACTGTTAGTATCTGTGTGGACACTAACATCAGATGGACCGCAGGAGGGTAACGCACCTACATCACCTGTGAATGCAAAGAAAGACTCTAAATTACAATAGACACACACACACACACACACACACACACACACACACACACACACACACACACACACACACACACACGCATTGCACGCCAAGACAGACAGACACACACACACACACACACACACACACACACACACACACACACACACACATGCACACACATGCACACACACACACCGTGCATGTGATTTGACAGACAGCATGCAGCATGCCTGTCATACAGCAGACGGCATGCAGCTCAGACATTAATAGTGTTAGTAAAAATACCCCCTGGGGTGCACAATGCAGCAAGCAGGTGTCATATCAGTAGCCATGCAGTTCACACAATCATGGTAGTATGCATGCATCCCCGTGATACACCATGTGGACCAGAACAGGATAACATTACACATGGCTGACGTCACCTTGACGTGTAATCTGCTGACGTGTGCATTAACATGCATACATGTCTGACACAATGGTGTCCTGACATGTACAGTGTCATAATGGCCATCACATTGTGGTGTTGTCTGTATGCCCCACAGATAGAATGCATGTTTAGCAAATGTGCATGTGCATGGAAGGGTAGTGTGAGCCATCTACATTGCTCTACAGTGTGAAGTACAGACACTGTGCCATTGCATGGCATCATGAGGCATCTATATTTCTATACAGTGCATAATATGTACACATTGCATAGCCATAACTGCATGCATACCCATGACATAACTATGGATTGTGACCCACGATGCTGAGGTGTATACACACCAAGCCATGCTGTGTCATGTGACAGGTCACTGGAGGACCTACAGATGACACCCCTGCACAACAGCTACAGAGTCTTAGCTGCCTGGCAACCGTGTCCACACATAGTGAACTTGTCAATTTGCCATGTCCAACATGACATTGCTGTACCACACACATGAGGTGCACAGCTAATGGTGATGTCCTACAGCAGCAAGGGAAATGTACATTATCTGTGGCCTGATGTGGTGTCAATGTCTGTGGAAGCTGTAGAGGTGACTCTTGTCATGCTATGACACAGGCGTGATGTTCAACACATCTTATATGGAAGACGTCAGTGACACCTCCACTGGCTGTGCACAGGCTTTTAGGATGTCCAGTGTACCACATCAACTGTATAATCGGTCAACTGAGGCTATAATTGGACCATGTGTAGACAATGTGAAACAGGGTGTATACACATCACATCTACTGTGTGGCTACGTATCTCTGGCCATCTGCCATGGCCATGTGTGCACATGTATTGGACAAATGTGTGTGATGGCCATCTATCACACATGTCTGTGTTGTCCCATATGACATACACCCATAGATGTCAGATATGTCACCATCCACAGGGCCATGCAGACAACAGGTTGTATGTGGGGTATGGGTTATGGGATAGTGTGACATTATTGCAGCCAATGCACTACATGTCTGGGACATGTCAGATGGCACATCGCAATGTGTGCACCCATTGCAGGGGCATATAACACAATGGTGACTTCTGTGGGCTACCCATATCACAGCTCACTGTGTGGTACTGTTTGCGTACCACACGTGTTGTTCCAATGTATAGTACATATGCCTCCATTGTAGAACACCTCCACCATTGTATGCACCGCTGACCACACACGTAGCGATGACAAATACTCTGGTTTCATGTCGGTGTATCATTTCGTTTGTATATATTGCACATGGGTGGCCTGTGTGAATGATGGGTGACGGGACCTATATATCGTGAATGGAGCGAACATCAAGTGTACAAGTGTTAACTGGCCACATGGCGAATAGATCTATGCCTTTACATGCCTGATACTGATGACAGTCTCAACTGCAACGGACGCATGTCTGTGCGGCAAGCCAGAGGTACCTGTATAGGGGTGACACAGCAGTATGAACATTATCCATGACTATATGACAGCCACAGGGTGCACTGTGCATGTTAACACATTCACCTGTACAATAGCATATAGTATGCACATGTGTGCATACACAGGTTAGCATACTGTAGTATGCAGCATGTGTGTCCACATACCATGCATATTTTGTTACATTACATAATGTACAGTGACACATGCACATAAATGGGATATAGTAGCCATATGTGCAGTACTGACATAACAGGAAACTCCAGGCTCATTGGTTGGGAGACACCCACCTCCACAATGGCAGCTAGTGTTTGTGGATGCTGTTCTGAGAGTGTCCCCAGCCTGGCCAGTAACTCCTCAGTGTGTGTGAGTGGGGGCTGGGTTGGTGGCCTACCACCTGTTCCACTTTGTTCCCTGGCGATTGCAGTGGCACACTGTTTTGCATGTCGTATCAGGTCTGTGCAGTGTCTGAGCACCTGCTGGTAGGTGCAGTTATGGCCACCCACATCGTTCACCCTCCTGCAAAGATCCTGCCACAGGTTGTCCTGCTGCTGGGCATGCTGTGGCACATGGCTGAACCACACCTCATAGTTGTCATGGAGGTATGGGATGAGGACATCATCCTCCTGGCGGCTGTACGCTGGAAGGCGTGTACGAGGCATCATCTGTAAAACATAATGATGGTGACAGGTCAGTTTCAGAGATATACAAAGATACTGCTGCACATACATTTCTATGACATCTAGTACATTTGCACAGTTATCTTTGCAAATCATCATGACACTGACATGACTGACATGTTTGTGTCACACACATGTAACACCCGTTATGCATTGGATATCATCACCATATATGTGTGTCACCTCATTACAGTGTTCATACTCCATGTGAATGCTGTCTTGATGTGGGCATGTCTGTTTGCCTGCACTAGTGTTCTTACCTATCTGCACATGCCTGGATGTGTCCACAGTAATGCTGTTGATCTTGATGCTGTGTATATGTCACATATCAATACAGACACAGCCTTAATGGACTTGAGCTGTTGAATCCCAAACAGTACATGAGGTAAATGTTGACCGAGGACACATTCCTCTGTACTAGTTACCCATGACACCCATCTTTGATAAAACAATGCATACCATGGCTCTGACAGGCATGTAGGACCAACACACATGTACAAACTGTAGTGTGCATGCAGCTCCCATGCATTTTAGTAGCTGATGTTAACTCATCTGTCCCTAACTACAACATGCAGTTGCAATGCAGCCCCATCATTGACACCTGTTTTGGTGACATACTGTCAGTATGGTAGGATGTACATAAAGGTATGGATGGATGTTTTGGCTAAAGTGGTGATCCACCTTTTAGATGGATCCATTACATGTGCAAACAGTCTTATGTTACTGTTCCCCGATGGTGAAGACATAAACCTACACAGCGGTAGGTGTTACCAACTGTACATCACGACACCTGTAACACTTACATCCCCCCGTGTGCATATAGCACAAATTGCGGACATAGCATTGGTACAAATAATCCAGGGCTGCATGTCTGTCACCTTTCATCATATAGCAGGTGTATCATTCACATTTGCCATGTGTGTTTGCATGTGTGACCATATATGCCACATATGGGGGGGAATACATCCCAATTGTGACACCCCCCTGTACACTTTTGTAGACATCTGTACATACTGCAGTGTGGAAAGCATGACGTAGGCAGGTGTGGTGTGTGTATCACACATATCAGCTATCCATATGTGTATGACAGTTGGGTCTCCACAGTGTGTGTGTGTGTGTGTGTGTTGTGTGTGTGTGTGTGTGTGTGTGTGTGTGTGTGTGTGGGGGATGGCTGTCTGGTGCATGGGTGTTGCTACCATACAAAACAAAAGGATCCCAACCCCTCATGGTGATGCAGTCTACTACCCTGTTGATGCCATCGGTCTAAATACTGGCTACCTGTACATGTCCCTTCTCTGTGTCCGTGGGTGCACAGTACTGTGAGGGTGATGACCACATAGGCAAGTGTCCTCACCTCAACACTATGGGGTGTGCATTATAGTGTTGTAAACCCCCGTAGTGTGGGCATGTTCCTGTACTGTGACAGGGTATTACTGCTACACAGTGAGGCCTCATGCTGTCAAGTGGCCTCTAACGTTATCATTGTCCAGACCGCTGTGTACAACCCTGCACCATGTCAACATACCTGTGATGTGACCTGGTATGGATGTCACGTCTCTAGCCACTGTAGCCTATTAAACTGCAAAAAGGCTGCTGGATCAGTATATGTGTGGACATCTGGGTATGTTAGACTTTCCAGCTGTCGGTTGAGGCACATAGCATGCTGAGATTGCCAAAAGTGCCTGTGAGTACTCCACAGTTACACAGGGGAGACTGCAAACACTGCTACCTGTAGGCACATGCAAGTAGACCATAAGGAAAAACCAGGGCATCATTACCAACATGCTGTTATTTTTCCCAAACACATACTGTGAACATATAACAATGCTTACACCTGTACTACATGGTTGTGCACATATAACAATGCATGCTACACCTGTACTACATGGTATGTCTGGTGCGTGTCAACAGTACACAACTAATGTAATATAAAATCTCTCACCATTCTTACACAACTAATGTAATATACACTTCCCTCACAAATTACACAACTAATGTAATATAACATCTCACTTTTCTGTTCACCCTGTGCATCAGACCATTTGAGCATGTCCCTGCACCAATGGTGTGGATGACAGGGATGGCACAGGCTTCATCATATGCACAGGGTGATAATGTTTGCCAGGGGCATGGGCTCCCCCATCATGTGTGTGGGTAAGGGCCGGTGATATGATTGGACATGTCTGTTCAGTATGCATGTGGGTGTTGTGGTGCCCTACAGATGTGTTTGCTGTGTGCATGTTGTGTGCACACAGTTCTCCCTTTTTGGGAGGCCTACACGGGGTTTATTATTGACAGCCCCAGATTGTACAGACCAGGTTGTACAGCTCACTGTGCCCGGGCCACGCCACATGACCTGTGCCTGCCGGGGGTTGCACAGGCACTACCGGGGGAGGTACAGATTGGCTACTGTCGACACATGTCCACTGGAACCGTGCCCCCACTGGGAACCAGGGCCATGTCCACATGGCCTGCTGTGTCCTGGTGTGGACAGAAAGCACCAGCTGCACTGCTACTGCTCCCGGCACTATGGGAGCAGGCATGTGAGGGGGCCCCTTTTGCACTAGGTGGTGTAGCTGGCCTCTCCACGTGGCCTATGCCTCACTCCTACCAGATGTTCCAGCACAGACAGCTCACCTGGATTGCCATCCCCGGTCAAGGATTCCCCATGTCACCCAATCGCCTGTCCAGAACATCAGCAATCTGCTGTTGAGCATTTGCCAATGCCTGGATGTTGTCATTTAGGGTGGATAGCAGCCCTCTGCAGCCTCTGCCCTTCTCTGTTCTGCCATTCAGCATGCCTGTGCCCCATTACAGTCTGGAACATGGTCTGGTGATACCAGCTGCGGGCTCTGTCCTGCAGGTGCATGTCTGCCAGAGGTCCCCCCAAGAGCACTGAATGCCTGTGTGGCACATCTGCAGACATTACACTGACACCATGGTGGGGAAACACACCTTCTGTAGCCACCACATGTTCCTGTTCCACGCTAACAGATGCTGACTGTCCTTCCTCTATGGCCACTGGTGATGCGGTATGTGTTGGCAGCAGAACTGTGTGGGGGAAGAGGGGACATAACTGGGATGGCAACCATTGGCACAGATTCAACCCCTGACAACCCTGCCTGTACATCATGCATATGTTCATCACTGCTAGTTTCTGTGGGGACACTAACATCAGATGGACCGCAGGGGGGTCACCTACATCACCTGTGAATGCACAGAAAGACCCTAAATTACAATAGACACACACACACACACACACACACACACACACACACACACACACACACACACACACACACACCACACACACACACACACACACACACACACACACACACACACACACACACACACACACACACACACACACACAAAAAAAATGTGATTTAAAGACAGCATGCAGCATGCCGGGCAGCAGGGGGCATGCAGCTCAGACATTAATAGTGTTAGTAAGCATACCCCGGGGGTGCACAATGCAGCAAGCAGGTGTCATATCAGTAGCCATGCAGTTCACACAATCATGGTAGTATGCATGCATCCCGTGATACACCATGGGGACCAGAACAGGATAACATTAAAATGGCGGGCGTGACCTTGACATGTAATCTGCGGGGTGTGCATTAACATGCATACATGTCTGACACAATGGTGTCCTGACATGTACAGTGTCATAATGGCCATCACATTGGGTGTTGTCTGTATGCCCCACAGATAGAATGCATGTTTAGCAAATGTGCATGTGCATGGAAGGGTAGTGTGAGCCATCTACATTGCTCTACAGTGTGAAGTACAGACACTGTGCCATTGCATGGCATCATGAGGCATCTTATATTGGTATACAGTGCATAATATGTACACATTGCATAGCCATAACTGCATGCATACCCATGACATAACTATGGATTGTGACCCACGATGCTGAGGTGTATACACACCAAGCCATGCTGTGTCATGTGACAGGTCACTGGAGGACCTACAGATGACACCCTGCAAAACCCTACAGAGTCTTAGCTGCCTGGCAACCATGTCCACACATAGGGACTTGTCAATTTGCCCAACATGACATTGCTGTACCACAAAATGAGGTGCACAGCTAATGGTGATGTCCTACAGCAGCAAGGGAAATGTACATTATCTGTGGCCTGATGTGGTGTCAATGTCTGTGGAAGCTGTAGAGGTGACTCTTGTCATGCTATGACACGGGTGATGTTCAACACATCTTATATGGAAGACGTCAGTGACACCTCCACTGGCTGTGCACAGGCTTTTAGGATGCCCAGTGTACCACATCAACTGTAAAATTTGGTCAACTGGCTATAATTGGACCATGTGTGGACAATGTGAAACAGGGTGTATACACATCACATCTACTGTGGGGCTACGTATCTCTGGCCACCCCTGGCCATGTGTGAAATGTATTGGACAAATGTGTGTGATGGCCATCTATCACACATGTCTGTGTTGTCCCATATGACATACACCCATAGATGTCAGATATGTCACCATCCACAGGGCCATGCAGACAACAGGTTGTATGTGGGTATGGGTTATGGGATAGTGTGACATTTTCAAATCACTACATGTCTGGGACATGTCAGATGGCACATCACAATGTGTGCCCCCATTGCAGGCATATAACACAATGGTGACTCCTGTGGGCTGCCCATATCACAGCTCACTGTGTGGTACTTTTTGGTTACCACGTGTTGTTCAATGTATAGTACATATGCCTCCATTGTAGAACACCTCCACCATTGTACACAGCTGACCAAAATGGGGGATGACAAATACTCTGGTTTCATGTCGGTGTATCATTTCATTTGTATATATTGCACATGGGTGGCCTGTGTGAATGATGGGTGGGACCTATTTTGTGAATGGAAAAATCAAGTGTACAAGTGTTAACTGGCCACATGGGAATAGATCTATGCTTTACATGCCTGATACTGATGACAGTCTCACCTCCCGGCCATGTCTGGGAAAAGAGGACCTGTATGGGGGTGACACAGCAGTATGAACATTATCCATGACTTTGACAGCCACATGCACTGTGCAGTTAACACATTCACCTGAAAAGGCATATAGTATGCACATGTGTGCATACACAGGAATACTGTAGTATGCAGCATGTTTTCCACATACCATGCATTTTTTGTTACATTCCCATAATGTACAGTGACACATGCACTTGGGATATAAGCCATATTGCAGTACTGACAAAACCGGGAAAACCCCAGGCTCTTTGGGTTTGGGGAGACACCCACCTCCCCAGCTAGTGTTTGTGGATGCTGTTCTAAAGTGCCCCCAGCCTGGCCAGTAACTCCTCAGTGTGTGTGAGTGGGGGCTGGGTTGGGGGCCCCACCCCCTGTTCCCTTGTTCCCTGGCGATTGCAGTGGCCCCTGTTTTGCATGTCATCGGTCCGTGCAGTGTCTGAGCACCTGCTGGTGGTGCAGTTATGGCCCCCCAAATCGTTCACCCTCCGGGTTGACAGGTTGTCCTGCTGCTGGGCATCCCACATGGCTGAAAAACACCTCATAGTTGTCATGGGGTATGGGATGAGGACATCATCCTCCGGGCGGCTTGCTGGAAGGCGGGAGGCATTATCTGTAAAATAATGTTGGTGACAGGTCACAGTTTCAGAGATGTACAAAATACTGCTCCCTACATTTCTATGACATCTAGTACATCTGAAAGTTATCTTTGCAAATCATCATGACACTGACATGACGGGCATGTTTGTGTCACACATGTAACACCCTTATGCATTGGATATCATCACCATATATGTGTGACCTCATTACAGTGTTGATACTCCATGTGAATGCTGTCTTGATGTGGGCATGTCTGTTTGCCTGCACTGGTGTTCTTACCTATCTGCACATGCCTGGATGTGTCCACGGTAATGCTGTTGACCTTGATGCTGTGTATATGTCACATATCAACACAGACACAGCCTTAATGGACTTGAGCAGTGACAATGCCCCAACACATGGAAACCTGTACATGCATGTGTTTTGCCATATACATCTACACAGCACTGTACAGCTGTTCAACATCCTGCCACGGATAGCCTGTGTTGCACATGTGATAGACATGGGACATTAGCTAGTCGGACGTCATTCGCAGGGATGGTTATAAACCCCATGATGCGGGCAAGGTTTCTAGCTGTAACCGACAGCCATTATGCCACCGCGAGGTGCATCAGTGCCACATTACTGATCCAGACAGTTGATACTACATCTACCATGCGGCCATCACACCATGTATGACTGGGATGACATGTGCAGCTTTGATGGACAGGGTTGCATGGTATGGTGGGAGTATGTCACATGTATGGCACAGGGATCTGTCCAGCATGTGGCAATCCTAGTATTAGGACAGTGGCTGTCCATGACGTATGTCTTTCAGATCAGGATATGGATGTGTAGCATGTCCATCATCATGGTGTAGCAAATGTCTTTATGCAAGGTAGACATCATGCTGCATAGGGGAAGGTGAGGATTCTGAAGGCTGGTATCACCCACCCACGCCTGCCCATTACCTCTTAAAGGTGATTTGTGATCCAATATTGGTCACCCTAGTGTTTATGCCTGTCCAATGATCTCCGTGCTCATGGATGGCACACTGTCATGACATGGGTACCTCGGGGACTACCTAAGGGCCTGGAGACTTTCAAAGTCAGGGAGGTGTAGCACCCACCCCTTACACAGTGTCCATAATGTTGACCACAGCCTAGATGGTAGTTAATGGGTACAGGGATGTTCACCTAGCGGTGACAATGCTGATATCATCCATCAGAATGTGCACATATGTCACACACCTCACCCACACACCCCATTCTGTGTGTTGTTCACAAACACTGACACAGCTATTGCTCATAGGTCATGGCCATTCACATCCTTACATACACAGATGCCTGACATTTGTCTGCGTGGTATGGGCTACAACGAGGGTGGAGTACAACACATTAACCCTGTTTTACTGGAGCTGGCACTGGTGTGATATGCACATGTCATTTGGCCCCTTTTTGTATTTCTGAGTCTGTCAACAGGCCACTGGTAGAACACTCCTGTGACATACAAAGGTATCTGTAATCAAACATCCATACTGTCTTGTGCATCTGTACTGCTAACATGTACATTGATAATGGTTCATGGACATGCAGACCATACTCAGCAGGGTTATAGTGTGGTGCCACCCATTATGACTGTCGTCACCACTTGTGGGTTGATATTGTCCAACACCCTATCTGTATTGTATGTTCATGCTAAGAACTTGTTCAAAACTTGTGAGCATGTCATGAGCTACTGATTAATATAGCACCCATTCCACACCATTTCCCACAGGTACACTGGCTGTCCTCAAATTTCCAGCTTGCTTACGGTACAACAGCTGTTGTACACAAAAACTAAATATCCTGTGAGACATGGTTGTATATTTCCAATTCCAATTTTTGCCTGTCTATATGATAAAACAAAATGTGGCAATAGAGCAATTGTCTCATGAAAATTTCAATGCTCACCTCCCAACATACAATACAGCCTGTGGGGATGCACTTTGCAGCCCTGCGGGGGTAATCCCACCAAACCCTGACTGCACCTGCCGGTCATGGGGGATGTGTAACAAAACCCCCCAATCATAAATAGTCTCACATGATCTCCACCACAGGCCACACATAAAAGGACAACTTGTGCAGTACCTCTCCATACTCTGTGTGGGGCCCAGAGGCAGCCCCATCCCCAACACAACATCACCAACTTATAGCCCACAGACTCATGTGTGCCCATCACATACAGCCAATAGGGTGTTATAACATACACAACACACCAGTCATAGGTGACTCTGTAGGGGTCACACTGCAGTTCCAAAAGGGCTACACAAGGCGATAGTCCTTACATCTTGCTGTCGGGTAACTGGTTCTGCAACATAACCTATGCCACACCTCACCAGTGGGGGACTGTCATTCTCCATGTTAGTGTGACTTCCTGAGATGCCACTTCACAGACTATGTGTGCAGGGACATGCAATAGCTCCCCAGTCTTGTAGCCCTGAAGGTGTGGGCCAAGCCCTGGGGAGCATTATGCATTCATCCGGAGATACCACTGTACAACAACTGACTGTGTCACTTCAACAGTTGCCTATGCTTCTGCTGTCATTCCACAGGCATCTGGTATCTGCCCACTTTGACTGACCTGGTCAAACACAATGCTTTGGCACAGATGACCTGCACCTGTCAGCCCTGGGGTACAGATCACAAAGGCTCTTGCTGCTTCTTCCTCCCTTTTGCACAGTTTCCAATAACAGTCAGGAGAAGGGGAACCCAACAAGCGGTCAGGGAACAATGCTTGCATCTTCCTCTGTGATCGCAGGCAAGGCACACCTTATAATGCACCACTTCAATATCTCTGCAGTGACTGGGACCTCCTTAGGCTCTGCAGAGCACACCCAATGACGGGTTTAAAGACAGACCATCCCCAGGCACATACCTGGACCGGCACACCCCTGGGGTTTGTTCCCATATCCCACTATGTTGTACAAAATCCTGGCTAATTACTTAGCACAATGCATCAGGGGTGCTCCACGTGCAACTAACTGTGCCCGGAACTGCTATACACATTGTAACGCTACAGATTCAACAACCCCACGGTTACCAGACCTCATTTTGGTGTACTGGACAGTAGGGCTCAGACAGCTACTACTGATGTATGACTGACACTACCCCACACTTAACTGGGATAGCCACTCATGTACTGACACATCTGTGAGTCATAACCACCACTTGGCTGGATCAACCAATACACACCACCTCCAAGACCAACATTATCCTTGACATGAACACTACCAACATGTGACTGGTGTTCCACACCTGGGGTTATCCCCTCATTGGTGGATTCCGAACATATGCTAATCACCCTTGTTAGCCACATCCCGGCACCACACCCTTCACGGCATACACAGTACATGAGTACTACAACACCTACTACAGAAGTCTTATGACAGCAGTAGTTAACATCATGACACCCGTGCAGATGGACAATGCAACTACAAATGCTGACACATACCCCAGTGCACTTCATTACTGCAACTGCATACAATTCCACACAGAACCATGATTAAAACCCGATAACAGAGCCACTCTGGTGGTCAAATTCCATGGACAAAACAACCAAATGGGGCGGCCCCAGGGGTGTAAAATTTGGGGGCTGTTGGAAGGGGGGTACATATCCCCAAAATGGGGGAAAATCCAACGGTTTTTGCCCAGGGGTTTTACCCCAAACCCCTTTGGGGGGGAGTCAGGGAGTCAATGGGAAAACCCCATCCTCTCCAAAACTACTTAAACATTACGAACCAGGGGTGTTCCAAAAAGGGTTTGGTGGATTCAATGTAACAATTTCACCCCCTCACCTTTCAACAATCCCCTCAGGAACATTTTCGGAACCAAGGGGATTTGGGAAATGCCCGGGAATGGATTCAATTCAAACCCCCTTACCCCCCTCTCCCCTCCCCACAGGGGCCCCCAAAATTCAGGAAACCTTGTTGCCTTTTGGGCCCCCTTGGGACCGCATTATACCTACACTGGCCCCAAAGCATTTAGTGGGCTTAGTCCACAAACCTCTGGACTGTTCCCCACTAGGGGGGCCCTATTTAGGAATCCTTTACAAAACATTGTTGGGGCCCCTTTTAAAGGCCCCCGGGGGGTTACCAACACCCCACAGGTGGCTCCCAAAAAAGGGGGTTTTGGGACATAATCCTACACCCCTTTCCTTTGGACCGTTCTCCCCTTTTGGTATTGGGGGAAAATCCCTCCCCCTGGACCTTCCATTCCAGGGGACAAGTTGGGGTCCGGCCGGGGCCACCGGGGGGGAACCTTTTAGGGGCCCGACATTTGGGCCCACACCTGGTTGGGCCCTTTTATGTTCCCGGGTTTTGTTTGAGGTACAGGGGGACACAAACTTTCCTCCTTGCCCTTTCAAAAACCCCCCCTCCAAACCTGGATTGACCCCCAACATACACCCCTCCAAATGCACTTGGTACCTTTTGTTCAGGAAGTTATGCCCAATGTGGCTCATTTTTTAAAAACACCCCCACAAAAAGGGGTAGCCCCCCCATGTACCTTTTCTGTTTTCCCGTTTACACTTGGATTTCCAATTCCCGTCATGGGCCCTTTTAGTTCCCCCTTATCTTCCCCGGGTGGTAGCACAAGGACCCCTTTCCCTGCCCAGCTTTACAAAAACCCCCCCAATACCAAAAACCCCCTTTTTTGATTCCAAAACCCGCTTTACTACCCCATTCCAAGGGTTTATTGGTGACAGTTAAATATATGGTAACATGGCCCAAGCTGTACACAATTTTCATAACATCAAACCCCTTTGCAACACCCCTTCACCCAAAAAAGGGTTTTCACATGGGTGGAAAACCCTTACAACATGTCAATTGTAAAATGCCAAAAGTAAAAGTAGGGGCACCCCCCCCTACCTACCACTTTGGCATGGGGTTTCCTTTCATGGGCCCAACACTTTATTGTTACTTGGGGGGTTGGGGGGCCTGGGACCCAAGGGCACCCATTGTACCCCTTTAATCAAAAATTCTCCCTTTTAAGGGACACCACCCCAAATTTAGGGTGAAAACCCTTTTTTAAAAAAGCTTCCCGCTTTAATACCCCCAAAAATTAACAACCCTTTTTGGGATTTATTGGAGCCCCCATTTTAAAGTATTGGGTAACAAAGGACCCCCAACCTTGTACCTTTATTTACATAATAGGGGTACCTTTGGTAACAGAAGGGGCCTGTTAAACCTTTAAGGAAAATCTACATACTACCTAACAAAAACCCCTTACAAATTTTCATGGTATTCCCCCAAATGCAAAAGATATTGCCAAGGGACCCCCCAAACTGGCAAAAATTTTTTTTTTTATAATGCCCATTTTAAAACATTGCCTACCTGGTGACCAAGGGGATAAATTTTCCCCCAACCCAAATATTTAAAATTTTTTCCCCTTGGCTATGGCCGGGTTTTTCCTTTTGGTTTTTGGACCCAAATACCCTTACCCAACCTTTTACCAGCGGGTTTTTTATGGAAATTTTGTTCTGTTTTAAAAACCCTTTTATGTTTAAAACAATTCCCCCCCTTGTTTTTTGGTTTTCTGTGGAAAAAATTTTACCTTGTTTGGCCCCCACTGGGGGGTTTTGGAACGGCCCCAGTTTCTTTTTTTTCCCCAAAAAGTTTTAGTATGCTCAGCAAGACATCACTACATAAATACCTTTTCCCACTTTATGCATTGCGGACACTTTTAATTCATGCAAACCAGGCTATACATACACTAAATAATTAATACAAAACATGCTATACGTAAACTTACACACCGAGTGTTCTACATACCTTGTTATCGTTCCGGACTTTTGTCTCTATCTCTCTTACACTGTTTAAACAGGTATATGGTATGAGCATACGGTTCGAATGTCTGGCAAGTCATCCTTATAATACATCAATAAATGTAACATGTGGTTTCCTGCCGCCAATTGGTGTGCAAATAATTACTTGCACATCAGCTGTGCAGCTACTCCATTCGCCAATTACGGGGGTATAATTCAATTCTCCACTTGGGCATTGCCCATTTGCCCTACCTTCAGGGAGACGGCCTGTATTGTGTTTTGTTGTGTGTAATTGCAACTGCTATGTGTAGAGACAAGTATACTTTGGATTCATGTCCCCCGTGGATTGTTTCTGACAGCTAGAGTATGTGGTTTAACATGTGGGTGTACCTGTCATCCCAACTGTCTGATAACGGACTATTGCAAACAAAACCTGTAACATCGCCGTTTGTTCCATCATACAATGGCTACAATTTTGCATGGCACCTTTAATTGTGTCTCTCACAAGGCATGTTGATGGTTCTGCAGATGTAATTGACTAACTGGATGTTTGTGCTGCAATTACAGTCTGTATTGCTAACGTTTCTGGTGTGGGGGATGTCAGTGGGTGTGCGTAGCATATACAGGATTGTGGGGCTTGCATTTCTACATATTCCATATATGTGTGTGTGGGCTCCGTCCCTAATTAAAGAGCTATCAGTTAGTAGACTTATGTTACGGGATTTTACATTGGGCCATTGTTAATTGGTTTCTATATAGTATGCAGGTGAGTTTGATACTTCCATAACTCTGGAATTGCAGCGATATGATGGCAGCTATCCCGTGTATTTCTGTCCCAGATATTTGCTGT
This sequence comes from Protopterus annectens, assembly GCF_019279795.1. Taxonomy (NCBI): domain Eukaryota; kingdom Metazoa; phylum Chordata; order Ceratodontiformes; family Protopteridae; genus Protopterus; species Protopterus annectens. The sequence continues at coordinate 980,528,756 of NC_056731.1, forward strand.
CATTGCAGTTGTGTTGGTGACAGAACCTCTTTGCCATGGGTTGCCACCTTTTCATATGGCCATTGTTGGACACTTGCGTGACACACAGCAGTGTTTACAGGCCGACACATAGCCACGGTCAGTACACAAGATAGCACATACTTTTATCCACAATACATACCTATTGTTATAATATATGGGACATAATAATGTCCTACAATCTTGGACATGCCCTTTGTAATGTTTTTTGTCAGGACACACCTGCCCTGGGAGGGGCTGTCCCTCCTAATGTGGGACAGGTGGAAACCGTATGCCTACGGCTAGCTATACCCACAACTACCGTAATGATCTACCTCCGAGTTGGCACTAACAGACACATGATGCGGATATACACACACACACATTACAGTCACACGATGACGCACACAGCACCCTCAACACACACATACACAGACTACGGCACTCACAAGCACAGTTGAACACAGTACCTATGTAGACCGCAACACCGGCAGCGGTAACTAAATGTCCCTTCATATCGTCATACTATTACTCACGGTTGTACTGTTCCGGTACTGTGTTCTTTTGGTCTTTCAGCCTCGTGGTTACACGTGTCAGTATGTTACACATTCCATAGTTGGCGGTATCCTATTTATTTGAACTTCCAAGGTGTTATGAATGTTGTTGACCTATCTATATATATTTGCAGATATCGTTGAATCCGTATATATCAACATATATCACTCTATCGCCCTTTCGATCTGTATTATATATATGTATATATATATATATATATATATATATATATATATGTGTATGTATATATATATATATATATATATATATATATATATATATATCTGACAGGGAAAGTGACAGGTCAGCTACACCTTTCATTGTGTACTTGTCGGTGTATACTGTTTCCCAGACTCTGCACGTTTGTGTCTGTACCTGTCAGATTACACACCTGCCGTAGGTTAGGGTTACCAGCTGTCCCACTTTGCGAGGGACAGTCCCTCTATGGACAGTTGTGTCCTGCAGAATATTTGTAAACATGGCAAATGTCTTGAGATTTTAGGACATACTTATTTCCTATAGTTTATGTAATAGTTGCATAAAACAGTTATTCTGTATCTGAACCACCTATATGTTATAGAAACAGAATAAGTAAGTAAACATTGCAAAAATAAGCTTTTATCTAGGCAAAACAGTGAAGTTCTTATTTTCGTACTGACCGGGTATATGTGTTGGCCTGCAGACATCTGACGTATGTCCCACATTGGTCATTTGAAGAGGTGGCAACCCTACCGTAGGTACATCTTGGCTAGCAATAGTGTTAAGTGAGTGTATACATGATTGCATGTTCTACTCCTGGCAGTGGTCATTTTACCCTTCAGAGCAGGCGCTATTAGTACAGGGGTGAATAATGCTGGTTTCACCTGTTCTGGACATCACTGACCGTAATCTGCACGATATTCGGATAAGCTTAGCCCTGTTTCGCGCATATCCGTATAGTCATATTTAAACGTTGCTTACCAGAACTGGGCAACGCATATTCCCACTAACGTCTGCTAAACATGATCTGATGACCTGCATCTGACATGCATTACTCGTGCCTTCGGGATTACATTACATCCCTGGCAGGACGTGGGACCGGGAACATGCACGACGGTCACTGCATTTAACACTTGGACAGCTGGGATTTGTACACGTGTTATGTCATTTTGTATGTGGAGTATGCTACAGCTGTTACTCCATACTGCAACTCACATGGGTAACTCAGTTAGTTTACGTATTGATGAGTCCAGGTAATGGTATGTCCATGTGATGTTTACTGGATGTGCTCCGGCATTGGGTATGCATATCACAGTGAGCCACACACGATACTGTGCTACACCTTCAAACGACCGTAGGTGGAGCATGCTGTGAACACGAATACCTGTCATGGGTACACCCCATGCCTTGACACATCATCCATGATTACATTATGTGGAGCCCCTCATTAATGCAGCAGGGACTCCGTACTGAGTGTGTGCAGAACAGTGCTTACACATGTACTCCCGCGATTGCCTCTGCTACACTAAGCGACAGTTGGTTACTCGATGTTGTGGTGACAGCGGACACTGTTTGCCCTGTTTGGTGTATGGCCACAATTGGCTGTGTACCTACTGATGTACCTGGGAACCTATTCACACAGCACCACCATATGCTGATAGGTGCATGTACTGTTCAGGTATTGACATTCCGTGTTCCAATAGCTGTTGTGTGTACAATGTCTGAGGGCTGCCTATGTAGGATTGACACAGTGGGCCACCTATACATTACAATTTACAGGTGGTCGTGTTTGTGTGCCATCCATTTTACTGTGAGTGGAGGTGAAGAGATGTGTCAGTCCGTAGGGGCCTACGCTGTCAGAGTATGTGCTATACTTTCCCTCTTTGCCAAAGTGTAGGCATATTGGGAACACCTCTGTCTGCCAACTGGGGCTGGCACAGTGTGTTTGTGGTCTGAATCCCTCTGTACCTGTGATGGCCTTGGCAATTGCGGTGGGCTATGAGGGCCTTCACCATTTTGTCCCTGCCGCAGCTGTTTCCGCAGGATCATATTATGTAGCATGGCACATACTATGATGATGTGGACACACGTGCCTGGAGAGTACTGCAAGGATCCAGCAGATGTGTCCATGCACCAGAACCATGATTTCAGCATCCTGAACGCATGCTCTATGATGATTCTGGTTTGTGCGTGTGCCTCATTATGGCGTTCTTGCATGGGTGTGTGTGCATTTCTGATGGGAGTCATCATCCACGGCTCCAGTGCATAGCCAGCATCCCTCACAAGGTGGCCATGTGAGATGTCCCCCCTGACAAATACCTGATACAGCTGTGAGGCATGCCAGATATGGGAGTCATGGTAGCTTCCAGGGCTGCCAGCACACACATCCATGATAATGCCCTGGGCATTGCACACGACCTGGCAGTTGATGGAGTGGAATCCCTTGCGGTATATGTAGCGCCTACCATGCTCACCGGGTGGTGACTTGATTTGTATGTGCGTGCAGTCTATCGCACCCAGTACCTCTGGGTAGTGTGCCACATGGTGGAAGTGACGCATATTGCTGGCCAACTCCTCCTGAGTTCGGGGGAAGTATATATGCTCATTGGCATGTGGTAACATGGCATCCAGGAACTGGTGTAGTACCCTGGATGCTGATGCCTGTGAGATCCCCATTATATCTCCAGTTGGCCTTTGAAAGGTACCTGTGGCTAGTATTCGCAAGCTTACACATATCTTCGTGTCCACTGGGATGGGTTCCCGTCTGTTGTTTCTGGTTATCAGGCGTGGCCGGCACAACTCCACTATTTGCTGTAAGATGTCCCTGTCCACCCTGTAACGCTCTACTATCTCCAGATCATGTAGCCCCTGGTAGGTTACCCTTGGTCTGAACACTCCTCTCCTCCTCCAGGGCCTGCAGTGGTTGTCGGCATCATCCTCCACAACACCATCAGTCTCTAACACATGCTGATGAATCACAGCTATGGCAGCTCCCAAAATGTACATTTTAAAAGTTCCCCGTGTGTTTACACCTATGGTGCAGTGTTTGGGAATACACAGGTGTGTGTAGGGTGCTTTCACACTTTATAATATTGTGCTGTGAACACCAATGATGTCATAGGGTGTGTATGTATGATCATAGCTACAGGGTATCTTATGTGTTTTACTACCGGAACTACTATTGTGGTGCCTTTGATGCTGAATTACATTTGGCTGCCGTGGATTACCTCTTGACCTTCCCTTTACATTTCTGTATGTTCCACCTACCATTTTCTGGCATGCATCCAGCAGCCTGCTTTCATTTGTACTTTCCTAGACCTGGCTTATCTTGCGTAATGTGTGCTATTGCCGGTCTACTGTCAGTTTGCTTTGCTCTGCTATGACAGATCTCCTATCTTTGCAATCCAATGCCTCCCCTCCTTTCTTTGCAATCCAATGCCTTCCCTATCCTGTTTTGCAGGTTTCTGCAAGCAGACTTGTCAGCTGCCATCGATTGGCCGCCGTGAGTTGATTGATGTTAATTGCTCAGTAGTACTCCAATTATCCTACTTCAGCATTTCCTTTTTTTCTTCCCCTGACCTTCCTGTTTTTGCTATTGTTCGTGGTGCGTGCATCCGCTTACCGGGTTTCGGGCACGTTTTCATCCCCATATACATGCGCTTTTGTGTACCATGTGTGCTCTCAGCTAAACGATTCTATACCTTCCTCCCCACCCCTGTCCTGCAGCTTTGCGTAGCAATGGCCAGGCCAGATTTGCATTGCTCCAATGTGCTTACTGCTATGGTGACACACCCCTCTGCTGATGTCATGTATCTCCTCTGAGCCACTCCTCTGTGTTATAGTGCTGTGCCGTATTGTACATCCTTCATCCGGCAGGACGTTTGTGATTCAGTATTACCTGCCTCATTTGCATGGCATTGACTATTAATTCATAGTTACCGCGCCGAACACTGTCGCACGCCATTAGCAACCATTGCACCTTGGTTGTGGTGTTCCATGCCTACCATTGCGTATTATGGTGAAAACCTGATTTGTATTACATTGTGATTTTATGATATTTTTATGTATTTTGTTTATGTTCCTGTTTGCGCACACATGCCCTGCGGTTGCACTGTGTGTTACTGTGGACATGACATTAAATGTTTTTTAGGTGTTGTGCATCTTTTCTTATGCCATTGGCTGTGTACTTAGCCATTGGCATATGTTAACTTTGTAATACATGAGTCTAGTCCACTTCCATAGCTCCGATGTTCTGTTTGGGAAAATGTAAACCGTGTTTTTTGGTTTACATTTCTGTGGGCTTACGCTACACCTGCACCACTTCATGAATCTCTATCTGCCTTCATTTGCATGGTGCGACACTGCGCATGGGGTGATTAGCATACCTATGCCGAGGGCTGCACAGTTATGGCGTACGCCGGTAGTGCACATGGAATTGGATCATACCTGAATCACTCGACGGCCATATTTGGCATTATTCCGCCTATGCTACGCCTGCACCTGGCGCAAGCTTCATGAATCCCAGGGAGAGTGTTGCAGTTGCAAACAGAATTCAGTTGCCAATCATTGCAGAAAGATGAAATTTGGCTACTGGATGGCCATTTATCATGGAGGAAGGAGAATGTCTCAACAATCTACCTAAGTGTAGCCACAAGGAAAACCTTCAGGAAATTGCACACCAAGTGTAATATCCTCTTTTTCCTGAACTCTGCTAAAAGAATGAAATGGAAAAGTGAATACACTGGCTAGAAACAAACATTAAAACATATTTTCAAAAGTGAGACTGCAGTTGAAACAAACCTGAGGAAGTGGGTAGAAGTACTCCTTGATCATCTGCATTGATGTTCTGGGAACCGGTCCAATTTTCAAAGGAGTTTCTGTGATAGGAAAATCTTCACTAGAACATGAATAATAAATAGGAGCATATAGAATAAAATCAACTAACTTTTATTACAATGAAAGAAAGAAACAGGGCATTGAAGGGAAAATACTTTTTTAAACATAATTATAAAAAAGATAAAGAAAATTAGCATAATATAAAATTCTGTAAAGTAAATGTAAAACAAAGACAAGGGGCTGGATTCACGAAGGCTTGCATGGAGTCTAATAGTAGTGTAAGACTCCAGACAGCCAATATGTCTGCCGAGCAATCCAGGAACAGCCGGCAGGGGTGTGCACGAGAGCTCCTAAAATGACTCTTGCACGGAAAGTGTTAGGTTATGCAAATTACCTCATTTGCTGCTGAAAGCTATGCAAATTTGTTAAATTTGTGATCCAGGAAACACTAACCTGTCCAAATAAGAGTACTGTTATTTGCAGAAATGTATTCAGTTGGTAAATGAGTACAGTTCTGCAAATTGTAAACCGGAGCAATGACAGCTCCAAATAAAGGATGTATCCAGTTGAGAAAGCATGCCAATGACCAAATATAAGGCCATTGGCATTTATGTGTGTTGCAAAATAAAGAAAATAATGTTTTTCCCCGATCTCCGATGTTTAAGCTTAGCGCAGTGTCGCGCAAACGTGCGTCGCTCTAAACCCCCCCCCAAAATAAATAAATAAAAGCCAAAAATAGGCAATTTATCACAAATATTCATCTGCCATGCAAGTGAATGGCAGGCTTAAGACGACATGGCTACTGAGTAGTGGTTGCTAAGGGGGGGGAAACTCAGTGTGAGAGATGTACCCAAGCATTAGTGGGCAATCCTATGCAAATGAGTATAATGATAGTGAATCTCAATTTTCTCTGCCTTGTGAACCATGTCCCTAGAGTGTAAGAGTAGGGTTAGGGAAGTAACAGAGTAGTAGATAGGTGACATCATGAGGGGGGGTATGTATCAAAGACTGTAAGCTTATTGGAGCAAAGTGGCATATGTTTGCTGTGAGTTACACAGGACTGGAAGAGGCATGTCTACAGGTGTCTGAACTGAAACCAAGAAACCGAAGGCATACACTGTGGATACAACCAAAGTTTCTTGCAAAGATGCTAACACTGTGTGCGAGTGTGTGCGCGCCTGTACACCTGTCTATGCCTGTGTGCAGATGTGTAAGCCTGTGTAAGGCTGTGTAAGCCTGTGTGCATGGATGTGCACCCATCTAAGCCTGTGTAAGCCTGTGTAAAGCTGTGTGCATGCGTGTGTGCTTGTGTGCGCATGTTTGCGCTTGTTTGTTCGGTGCAGCTCCCTGTGGAAACAGAAAAGGGAAAAGGAAGGAAAAGTAGTAGTAGGAAGTTAACCAAGGAGAACTATCAGAGCTTCCAGATGAAATCAATCAGAATCAGCCAATTACACTGGCAGTACACTAGCCCAGCCCAGCCCAGCACTTAAAACTCTACAACCAACATTCCCCCATGTTTTACTTGGAAACACTGCAAAACTGCAGTATAAAAAGAGACATGAAAACTTAAAAAGCTTAACTGAGAAAAAAAATGTTAGGGGCTGCCATTGCTATTATAAGGCAACATGTGCAAGATGCTGAGGGTGGTGTCATTGCGGATGTTGCTGGGCAACCCACAGTGAGGAGACGGAGAAGAGTGTACAGACCCAGGGTAACCTACCAGGGGCTACATGAGCTGGAGATTCTGGAGCGCTATAGAGTGGACAGAGAGCTCCTGCAGCAAATTGTTGAGCTGTGCAGGCCATGCCTCACACACAGAACCAACAGAGGGTAACCCATCGCAGTGGAAACCAAGGTATGTGTTGGCCTAAGAATACTAGCAACAGGTACCTTCCAGAGACCAGCTGGTGATATGATGGGGATTTCATAGGCATCAGCATCCAGGGTACTGCAACAGTTCCTGAATGCCATGTCAGCAGATGTTGGTGATCATGTATATTTCCCCAATTCCCGTGAGGTATTGGCCAGCAATATGCATCTCTTCCAGCAAATAGCGGAATACCTTGAGGTAGTGGGTACAATTGACTGCATGCATATACACATCAAAGCACCAGCCGGTGAGTGGGGTAGGGCCTACATCAACCGCAAGGGCTTCCACTCCATCAAGTGCCAGGTCATGTGAGATGCCCAGGGCATAATACTGAATGTGTGTGCTGGCTGCCCTGGAAGCTACCACGATTCCCATATCTGGTATCTGACGCAGCTGTACCAGACATTTGCCAATGGGGACATCCCTGATGGTCACCTAGTGGGGGATGCTGGATACGCACTGGAGCCATGGCTGATGACACCCATCAGAAATGCGCACACATCTGAACAAGAACTCCATAATGAGACACACGCACAAACACGAAATGTAATCGAGCGTGTGTTTGGGATGCTCAAGTCACGGTTCGGGTGCCTGGACACATCCTTGCAGTACTCACCAACTACATGTACCCAAATTGTCATGGTATGTGCCATGCTACACAATATGATCCTGCGAAAACAGCTGCAGCAGGAACAGCATGGGGCAGGGCCAAACAGCCCCCCACCATTGCCAAGGCCTGCACAGGTACAGCGTGACTCGGAGGAGGAACAACCTGAGCCTGTCCCAGTAGGCAGAAGGAGGTGTGCCCAGTATGCCTTGGCCTTGGCAATGAGGCAATGCATAGCACATACACTGGCTCATTAGGAACCCTGGCAATGATACCTCTCTCTGACTCGCACATAAAATAAAAGGGATGCCTAACTTGACACTACCTGTTAACAAACATGTATAGGGAGTGCAGTATGTGCATCCGACATAGGCAGCCCTGCAGCACCACTGGAGGCATGATTTCCATGTTTTAAGCAATATAAAGCAGTGCTAAGCAGTATTTACCAATATTTAGTATATGTAAACAAAATTGCCTGTGCTAACTACCGCAATGTTGGGAAACGTTGAGCAAGGTTGGGCAAAGTCATGCAAAGTTGAGCAAAGTAAGGTAAATATGCTCATATTTGCTTTACTGTTCCTTAAGCAGTCTGCTCTGCCCAGCATGAAAATAAAAAGCAGTGATAAGGCTCGAACCCAGGATACTGTGCACTATAGTCACAGTACTGAACCACTAAGCCATGATAGCATTTCAGTGGCACAGAAACAGCAGGACAATTGTACAGTAATGCAAACACAAAAAATGCTGTATCATATCCCAAAGATGCATATGGGTAACCTCCCCTACAGGCCTATGCAGACAGAGAACATCAGGCCAGGTGGTGTGATGTGGATAGTGTAGGCTATGAAGACGCAAATCTAATATATGTGACATTGGACGTTAGGATCTGTAGCACAGTAGTATGCCTCAAGCCAGTAGGATAGGCAACAGTACAGACTGAAATGGTGTATGTTACATAGCAGTGCAGGCATAGAAAATTTTTATAAGTGTCAGGTGAAACCCTCATCCTATGTACACCCACAGTAACAATCAAGTGTGCCACTGGGTAGAAATGTACAAAGAATAGCTGTCCCCCCTGTATGTAGAAATGCTGATAAGTCTATGCAAAGTGTCTCATGGAAGCCCTGCAGGCACAGCATGATCCCTGTTGGTCTATGACACAAAAGTGAGCCCTGCTGTAAAGATACAGCTTGACTTTCCATACACATATAGTATAAATGTCTATACTGGGCATGGTCACACACTTATGCCAAATACAGAGGTGATAATAAGGGATCTATGGACAAATGTGGAGAGACATCTCTACTTCCAGAAACACATTCACAAAGTTGTCAGAAAATCATGCTATGTGTTCACATAAACTGCCATGGTATGTGCATGTAGGTCAAAGGAGGTTCCCAGTACTCATCAGTCATCAGACCCATCAGAGAGTACCACAACATACTTGTGATGAATCAGACTAGGCAGGTTCAACAGCCAGAAAGTCCACTGAAGTACCTTAACAAGAGGATTACTGGCCTCAAACAGTTTCCCCATGCAACAAGACTGAATGTAACCCAATCTGTACTCTGTTGCATACTGTCAACTCTGGAGATCTCTGCCCAACAGACAGGTCTATGTCATGGCTACACTCAGATCTGTACTGAGTTACAGCTCAATGGCAATAAATATACAGACCTAATTGATATTGCCAACATCCTGGCAGATAGGATTACTGTTAACTGTACCCCCCTCTCACCCATGAAAGAGCACACCTCTATAATGGAAGACTGCAAAGTTGCTGTCATCATGGATGCACAGGTAAAAAACACTCTCCAAAGCCAGTATAACAGCAGCCATGGGACCAGATAACTTCACAGGCTGTGTTCCACACAAACCACAGAATGAACAGGCAGCACACTGACGTACCATGTGCAATCATAGCCTCACCTCATGCTTTGTGCCTGTTGAATGGTGCACAGTGATGGTTATCCCACTACACAAGGGTGGAGACACCACGGACCCCAGGAACTAGCGCTCCACTAGCCTGATGAGCCCGCTCTTCAAGGCCATGGATCGTATCATCATACAACATATAAACAATTACATTTGTAATCCGCAAACCCTGGACCACAACCATGTTGGGTTTGTAAAATGCAAATCATGTCACCTAAACCTAATAGATGACATTGAAGCAGTCAATAGAACCGTCGACAAGGGTAAGGTGGTTCACACAGCCTATGTTGATCCTGCCACGGCTTACAACACCACCCCACACTCTGGAAATATAGATAAACCCACTAAACTAGGTATAAATTGCTATGTCACAAGATGGGTTGCCAACAGGCTTACTGACAGAACACACACTGTGAAAGTAGCAGACTCCAAGTATGACTTTGGACCAGTGATGAGTGCAGTACCACAAGGTCCAGTCCTGTGTCTTGTCCTGTTTAGTATCTACTTCCCTGAAGTAAACTTTAACATGGAAGGTCTGTGGCTACAGAAGTTGCCAGAGGACTGCAAACTAGGAGACATAATTGTAAACACTAAAGATGTGAACATCCTACAAAAGGGCCTCACTGAGACAGATGGCTGTTGTCAAAGCCATGGGCTCTAGCTCAATGGCAAAAGGTGCATTGTCATCCCCTTTGTTCAAACCTCTGTAGCCAAGAACTGCAACATAGGCAGTAGTATACTTAACACTGAAAGTGTGACAAGGAACCTTGGGTCACAGGTGTACACTGGACACAAGTGTGATAATCACATCCCCACAGTAGTCAGGAAACCCTGCTATGTGGCACACCACATCACAAAATGTGTCTCATGCAGGATAGAATAGGACATTGTTCCCCACTACTCATCATTCACTAGAACTATAATAGAGTAAAACGCCACTTTTGCTATGTACCTCACAAGACAACTACAACAACTGTAAAGCCTGCAGCAATACCTCACAAAGAGCATTAGTGGACAGAAATACATGCCATACACAGACCATCTCAAAATGCTACATCTGTACTCCCTTGCAGATCACCTACTCAGATGTGTTAACTGCCTAACATACAAAGCTATGTCAAATGCAGAGCTGTTGGATATGCTCCACGTAAAACACTCACAATCCCTCTGACCTTCAGGCCCAAAACCACAAGTGAAATACAAAAGGAAAGGGTGTACCCATTTACCATATGGATACCCACATCTTCAGGTTAGTGGCACAGCATGAGGCTTTGGAGACCATGAAAGTGCAACTAACATTGGGCAAAGCTTCTCATCAGATTGTAGCCTGCTACAGATCACCTACCTTGTCACAGGAACCTCACTCAGTATTCCTGAGAACAGTGGAAAATATAGAGGTCCTATCAAACACCATTATATGAGGTGATTACAACTACCCAAACAGTGAGTGGGAGAATTACTTGTGTACAATGTCCTTTGCCCAATGTTTCCTAAAGTTTAAAAGCTCTAACACCCTGGAACAGCTGGTCACCATGCCCACTAGAGGTGACACCATACTGGACATGATCATCACCAACATGGGGTACCAGTGCTCCACAACAGAGATAAAGCTCTCTGGTAATATCAGATCATAAAGTAATTACACTGGACATCCACATCCCGCTTCCTCACCCAGTCAATGAAACCACCGTGAAGACATTTTCAAAAGCAAACTGCACATGTCCCAAGACAAAAGTGGAAAGTTCAAAAGACCTCTTGCTGTAGGATAATGGTATACAATCTGCCGAATCAGTTACAAGTGAATCCTATGAGCATCTACAGGGATGCATGGATCGAGACATCACAAATAAAACCAAGATGCACTTCTCCAAAAATAAGAAAACAATATGGTGGTCATTGCCCATAAATAAGCTAGACAACAGAAGGAGGAAACTAACACCTGATAGAGCCAACTTCACTAAAAAGGCATCACTGATCATTATAAGGAAGAAGCAATGGTAGCTCATAAAATAATTCAAGGACACTTTCAAAAGACAAATTTCCAAGGACTGTAAGAATGACCACCACAAAGCCTGTGGTAGCTATACCACACATGTAGGTGTCAACTTTCAAATATGCTGTCAGCTACTGACAAATGACAAGGAATACACTGAACCAACTTTCATTGCTCACATCCTGGGGGACAAGTTCAGTGCAAATCTCCCCCCATCACCTCCAAAAGGGCCTGTGTCCATCACAGAAGGATGCAGAGCCCCAGACATCATGGACATGCAGGTAAGGAAAGCCCTCTCCAAAGCCAAGAACACAACATCATTGGGACTGCATGGTGTCCCAGGCTGCATCTTACACTATGCCCAAAAGGAACCACACCCTCACCTACATTCACTGGTCAGACTCAATCGTACCACAGGGTATGTACCCAAAGAATGGCATACATCAACAGTCTTCCAGCTCCTCAAAGGAGATGCCACAATAGAACCTGGAAACTATTGCCCTATACATCTACTCAGCCTGGTCTACAAAGCTATTGAGCAAATTGTCATGGAACCCATAAACAGTGACACTGGGGACCTCCAGACACTGGACTCTACACAACCTCACCTAGTTAAAGGCAGACCCTGCCTCCTAAACATAGTTGACTTACTACAAACAGCTACCAAGGACATAGATGAAGGTGAAAGTAGTCCACACAGCCCACCTGGACCTCAGTAAGGACTTTTTACACCATTCCCCACTTTGTCATCATGGACACACTTACCAGCCTGAACATCAACAGCTATGTCAAAGGATGTGTGGCTAAGTGGCTCATAAATCAAACACACATGTTCAGAGTTGCGGGTGCCATGTCTGACTCTAAGATAGTCACAAATGGCATCCCACAGGTCCTGGCCCTGGGACCCCACCTGTTCAGTAGACACTGCTCAGAGGTACAGGCAAGCATGGGAGGAGTATGGCTGAACAGGTTTGCGGATGACTGCTAACTGTGGTCCATAATCAACTCTATGGCTGACACATGCATCCTCCAGAAGGGGCTTACAGAGACAGATACCTGGTGTCAAAACAATGTGCCAAGAAGAACAGCAAAGAATGCATAGTCATCCCCTTTGGCTAAAACAAAGTGCAAACAAATTCCCACATAGGTGGTACTCCAGTATGTATGGAAAAAGTCATGAAGGCCCTGGGGACACAGTTAGATAGTACACTCTACTTTGATGATCACATGGCCAAAGTGTTTAGACATTTCTTCTATGTAGCCCACCCAATGTCACCTAATGTAACCCACTTTGTCTAGTCTAATGATGTTACCAACCTACAAATATACCTGTGGAAAGTATAACTCACAGTAATGTGTATAGCATGTCGTGTAAATGCATACTCCTGAAGTATCATAAACCAGTTAGGTAGGGGCTTCAATCCTGCACTTGGCAAGTGTTTGTGTGATCTCCTTGGAGACGAGCAACCTTTTTGGAGAGTATTCATACACCTTAAAAGTCTTTGTCAAGTCTGATGATGTCACCATCCCTCAAATATACCTGTGGAAAAAAGAACTCTCAGTAATGTGTATAGGGCGTCATGTCAATGCATACTCCTGTAGTATCATAAACCAATTAAGTACGTGTTTGAATCCTGTACTTGACAAGTGTATGTGTCTGTTTGTGTGTGATCACCTTGGAGGGAAGCAACCTTTTTGGAGAGTGCTCATACACCTAAAAAGTGGAATACTAATCTTTGTCAGGTCTGATGATGTCACCATGCTTCAAATATACCTGTGGAAAAGAGAACACATAGTAATGTGTATCGCATGTCGTGTAAATGGGTACCCCTGTAGTATCATAAACCAGTTAGGTAGGAGTTTGAATCCTGCACATGATGCTTGTTTGTGTGTAATAACCTTGGAGAGGAGAAACCTTTTTGTAGAGTAGTAGAACACCTTACAAGTGGTACACTTATCTTTGTCAAGTCTGATAATGTCACCATCTTACAAATATACCTGTGGAAAAAAGACATCCCAGTAATGTGTATAGCACGCCGTGTTAATGCGTACTGCTCTAGTATCACGAAGTAGGTCGGTAGGGGGTTGAATCCTACACTCTGTGAATGTGTGTGCTATATGTGTGTGGCACTGTTCATCAATGTGTAGTGGGTTTTGCTTTTACTACTATATGACATGTCAGCATGCATTTCACATGTGAGGCAGCTGTGTGGCAAATACATATATGTACATGTTACCTCAATTATTGCATGTGTGTGAATCCTGCTTTCTCCAAGGACACAACTGTCATCTTTGCCAGACTGTGCTGCTGCTTCCCAGACCTTAGGTCACATCTGTATGCTTGTGACAAGGCCAGCCACTGCAGTAATCCCTGGCCTAGGTCATCCGTGTGACACACACTCATTACGGTTACTATGGAATTGTGTGAGTGAGGGTTTATGGCCGAGGTATATGTTAGACCGGTTCTAACGCAGCAAAGTCTGTCAATGATGACTATTCATTATAGGTGTACAACAACCTTTGTGGATATGCATGCAAACCCCTTATTGCTTATGTGATCCACCGAGGTATTTCAAAATACCTTAGGAAATGTGATTATCAAAGGAGATATGACGTAACACTTGGGTGCATGTACACATCGGTACCTGTGGGGATACTATGTTCCGTAAAGGTGGATGACTATGCTTAGTTTGGATAATAGCATTACAGCATGGGTTTGACAACAGTTATCTGTCTGTATGGTACACTTGTGGAGGATGTGTGTGTCATCTGGAGAATGCATTATAGGCCACAGTATGCATTACCAGATGTGGACGGGCATATCCCTACTGTGATTGCTTGTACCTAAGAGAGCTATATGCCAAACAGGAGTGGTCTCAGTAATGGGTGCAGGTGAATACCACTGGTTACTGGCATAGTATAGTACCTGAATGATGCAAATTTTGCTGTGTGTCCTACAGCTGTGTGTCAGTCGTGAAGACATCATCTAACAATTGGTTACGGTCAGGCTGTTGAAGTTATGTATACTACCAGAATGCAGAGCAATGACAGATAGTAACAGTATCACCCACAGCACAGTGTCAAACCATGTCATACACACATGTGTAGTCAGGTTCTGAAATGTGTGTAGTACAATGCATACTGGCCACCAATAGAAACTATGTAGTGTTACTGTTTAATACAGGGCATGTCACCCTGCCCATGTGTCCACTAAGCATGTACATGCAGACAGTGCACCTCCACCATGTTCTCAGATGTACACCTGCAAATCTGTGCTACACACATCCCACACATACTGTCCACTCTCTAACACATGCTGCCAATACTACACACATCAGCGAAGTGGCATGTGGGTGGACAATACACTATTTTAACTAACACTGGTGTATACAATACTACAATGACAATTATAGCTTTAATGCATCATACCTGCACTGCTACACCTTCAAGCATATCATTACACTCTACTGCTGACAACATGGTAACATTGCTGCACTGCTATAAAGTCACCCTGCGCATCAGCACCATGGTAGCCTGTTCCTGCATCGATGCTACAGATGACAGGAGGTGGCACAGGTTTCATCATATGCACAGGGTGTATTTTTGGTTTGAAAGAGGCCTACAGTGTGCCATCCAATCGACATGTATGTGTGTGTGTGTGTGTGTGTGTGTGTGTGTGTGTGTGTGTGTGTGTGTGTATGTGTGTGTGTGTGGGGCAAGAGTACTGCTATGGGCCAATGTTGATGTAATGTGTGCGGGTATGTGTTAGCCCTAGGTGTCTGGTTCCTGTGTGTGTGTCTGCATGCACACAGTTCCACCATGTGGCTGCCATATACAGGTATTTGTGAGACAGCCACAGACTGTACCTGCCAGGCTTTACAGATCACTGTCTCTGGCTATGGATACGGTACCTGTGCCTAGCAGGGGTGCTACTGACACTATTAGGTACTAAGCCAGACTGGGTACTATCCCCAGAGGTAGATGGATGTACACTGGACCCAGGTCCCTGCTGGGACTGTCCAGAGCCACGTGCACCTGGTCTTCTAGGACGTTCTATTGACAGCCCACCCCCAACATTGCTGGGGATGGTACTGGCACTACGGGAGTGGCTGTGACTTGAGGGACATCCATGGCGTCGGCCAGCTGCTGATGTTGCTGGCATATGTCCACGTCGACAACTCAACCATTCCGCACTGTCCTGACACATGGACAAGACATTGCGGAGGACGTGTAATGTCCCTCCCGAATGTCTATCTGTGACCTCAGTGTAATGACGGATGGCACCTGCTAGTTCATGGATACTGTCAATTACAGCGGTGTTATGTGCCCTCTGTGCCCTTAGTCCCTGTCTGATGTACCACTCCATACGTGCCTGTGCCTCCATGACAGCCTGGAACATGCGTGACATTGTCAGATCTGTGGCACATCTGCCAGTGGCATGATGAGCAGCAGTGCTCCGGTGAGAACCCCTGGACATCTGCCTATGTGATACCCTTCCAGACATCTGGGTATGGCTGCTGTGTTGGGATGCATGTGCCATGGATACCACACGGTCCTGGCCAATGCTGACTGTATGCTGTCCCTCAGCTAAGGGCATTGGTGATGGATGTACTGCCAGTATGACTGTGTGCATGAATGGGGTGGACACTTGTGTACTGTTGATTGGCGGCCAAACTACAGACCCTGGCAAACATGCCTGTGCCTCAACACACCTATCATTATCATCACTATTTTGCTCAGTGACATTGCTTTCCCCGCTGCATTGAACCAGCCCAAAGTCAGCACCTGTGAGAGGAAGACAGGAAACACACTTTATGACCTGTACATGATGTAGGCACACATGCACACATGAACACATGAACACATGCGTACATGCACACATCCACACATGAACACATGAACACATGAACACATACACACATGCACACATGAACACATGCACACATGAACACATGAACACATGAACACATGCACACATGCGCACATGAACACATGCACACATGAACACATGAGCACATGCACACATGCACACAAATGCACTCCTCACTAAAACAGACACACACACACATGGACACACACACACACACACACACACACACACACACACACACACACACACACACACACACACACACACCATCAGCAATCCAGAACATACTCAATAGCAGGTGATGGTGGGGTACAGTATCACAAGGCAAACAGTTATATCACATGTGTCAGCATGCAGGATGTGTGTTGCTCAACAGCATGCAGTGCGGGTGTAGACAGCCCTTGCTAATAACAGTATACATGGCTTTGATGCATGTGTGTTGTTATTCAGTAATCGGCCTCACCCTGGAATGCAATGTGTACATGGACACAACATTGCTGTGCAAGTATTAAGAGCTCTGCAATGTCTTGTGCACCATCACTCACAGGTATACATACCATGGCTGGATGTGTATCTGTGTGTCACATAGATATCCATTTCTGATTAGTGCGTCTGTCTCTCTAGCAGATGATTGTGGACACAGGTTTAGCACATGCATGCTATGTATACACACAGGATGAGTGGTGCATGTATACCTGATGGAATACCATTGTTCAACATAGCCATTGTACAGTGGTTATGGTGAGTGTAGGACATATTGTGGGCATGCCAGTGCCAGCCATGACATGGCATGCTACAACACAACTGCACCGTTAAACTTTACACATACACAGTGTGTGTCATGTGACCTATACACTCAATAGCATTACATGACATATATGTGTCAATTTGTACAAATGGTGATTGCTATGCATAATATGTATCGGTGTATATGTTTGCACACACACGACATTGAGGTGCATAGCAGTTAATGCTATGTGTGGTACTGCGGTCACTGTAACTGGATGGGGTGTAGTACCATGAGCCATCATCATGCAGCATCATGTGGTCACTCAAGGCTACTAATGTGTGCCAGACCGGCACAATTCATGCTGTACTGGAACTGCAGGCTACATTCACCATTTCACAGCCAGTTGTTACATGGGTTTGTATGGTGCCCAATAGGGGGCATTGCCTAACATGAATGTGTTATGTGTTGAAGAGTGCCGCACAGCCACATGATAGGCATCTACCCCTCAGGTATATCATGTGTGCTGTGTGGATGACATTTGGGATACTGGAGTGTGACATTACAGCAGGTGTCTGAATACGCCATGTGTAGCATGTTAACGTGTACCGTGTATGACAATGTTGTGTACTTCATGCGTATCGACTCTGCCTACCCAACGTCCACTACAGTGTTGCCACAAGTGTGTGGGATGCTCTGTGTATTGTATGTGTTTTAGGCAGCTACCCACGTTACTGGGATGTGCATAGTCTCACAGCAAACATGCACAGCATGCATTATGCGTAGGTGTGATACATGTACATGGCCTACACCTCAGCTATGATATGCACATATAATTAGCAATTTTAAATGTAGAAATCACTCACCAGCTGATTCTGCTGCCTTGATGTCACACCAGAGGGACCTACAAGGATATGAGACAGTTTGTCAGTGGCAACAACTGTGGCATTGCTACTGTGTGTTTGCAGTGTTACAGTAGAACAATGGTTGACAGTCACAGGCCTACAGATCATATTCCTAATTATTAGTATTGCACAACACTAGGCACCGCATCTTCTAACTACACAGTACACATCTCACATAAGCATGCTATAACAATAGAGGTAACAGTAGTCTACAGCTATGCCATGTTACCTGCACGCTCCATGTCAACTTGTTGTATGGCTCCGGCCTCCATGATGATACATGTTAGTTGTTGTTGTTGTTGCTGGCCAGGAGCCACCTGGCTCAGGAGCAGCTCCTCCACTCTGGTGAGGGGGGGTGGATGGCTACCCCACCACCTGTGGCAAGCTGTTGTCCATAGATATCAGACGCTCGCTGCCGGACATGTCCAATTAAATCACTGCAGTGATGGCATACCTGCTCATATATCCAGTTATGCATGCCTATGTCATTTACCCTACAGACAAGATCTTGACACAGTGCAGTCCTCTCATGCTGGTCCTGGCTGGTTTTGGAGAACAGCAGGGCATAGTGCTGCACCAGGCTTGTTTTTATTATTTCCTCCTCTGCCGGGCTATAGCTGGGGTTACGATGGCGGGACATGTCCCTGGAAGACAATGAAACAATATGTGGGAGCACGTCATGTGGCACACTTAACATTCTAAAGTACAGATATCAATAAACTGCCATATATAGCAACCTATTGGCTGTCACAGGATACACACTTTCAATACCACATATCAGTGCTCAGCCCACAACTGCCTGATAGTGCCTGGCATACCCTATATATCGAACCATGTTTTGCACAGCAACAAAGATAAACCAGTATGTAAGACTATAAACAGTACATGGCGCACTGTATGCAACATATTGCACCACCTAGCCACAGGAGGTATATATCAAGCTAATGCATCAAGAAATATGTAATCCATTGCAATGATCGTACAGTCCAGTTACAGTATTACCAGTATACCACACTAGTCGTTGATGGCAAACCCCTGCCTAACAAATGTGCACATTCATTTATATAGGTGGCATACTGCTGTACTACACTATACATGTTGCCAGATACACACCTATATCCTGTAACACACATATGACCGAGGCCATTGTACAGGCATACCCACACAGACATCAGACATACATACCAGACACAAAGGTATGGCAACCTAGATGACTTTTACCTGTGTACCATACAGTACTATGTGTCAGTAGTTACGAACACTTATGCCTGAGGTATGTAATCTGTGAGGACTACAGGGAACACACATAACAGTGGTTACAAGAAATGTGGACATACACCATACTGTGCTGTTTAGGCATACAGCTTCAGGTAGTACTACAGTTCATACAGGAGTTGTATTCACCAGCAGTAACACTCAATAAGCATACATTACTGCTTTAGCCTACAATGGGACACCCCAGTTGACACCAAGGGACTACGACAGACCGTATGGCATACTGCTTTTTCTGGCTAGCAATTACATACACATCTTTTGCAGGGATCACAGCTAGGACACATAATACCATGACAGAAACAGTTTCCCAGTAAGCAATTACACATATACAGAACACTGACACATTCACCAACACATTCACCATCACATTCAGTCAACCCCACATAGCAATTATTGCAACAAGTACATGTGGGTGTGTGTCGCTTCATAGGTAGGTAATAGGCTATTGGCCCTAGGGCCTATAGAGGTCTAGCCATATGCTACCCTGGCCTTTCACACACTGGTAATTACGTTTCACGTGGCCCTGACAAGCAGTGCACAGAGGTGATTCCAGGGGTGTATTTCATATCTCCCATACAATCATCAGGATTATTTCTGACGACTGCTAATTAGGAGCTTTGTTTGCTATTGATAGGTGGTTTGTTCCAGAGTATGGGATGTCTCTGAGATAGGAATCTATCCCTCCAGCATGTGCTGTTTATTGAGGTCACAAGGTTTAGGTCCCCTAGAGCGTGTTGCTCATAGGGATTGGGATCTGTTTATGTGGAGCATGTCCAACAGCTGTGGGTTTGACATAGCTTAGTATGTTAGGCAGAGGTCACCTCTGGGTAGGCAGCATGCGACAAAGTCTAGCTGTGTGTTTGCGAGACGGTCTGCATAGGGTATCTGTTTGAGGCTGGTATTACTCTTTGTGAGGTATGTCTGTGTCTTTTCCAGTTGCTGTAGATGTCTTGTGAGGTACATACCACATGAGGTGTTGTACTCTATAATGGGCTTTATGTGTGATGAGTAGAGGGGAACACTGACCTATATTTCCCTGGATGACACACCTTTTGTGATGATGTGTGCCATGTAGACAGATGACATGACTAGTGTGGCACTGTGATTATCAGAGGAGAGACTACTGTCCACCTGTGTCCCATGGTCTCTCATCACACCTTCGGTGTTTAGTAGACTACCACCTATGTGTTAGTTAATGGGTACAGAGTTTTTGCAAGAAGGGATGCCATTGCAGTGTCAACATTGAACTTGAGTCCATGGCTTTATCACCAGGCATCTGTTGCAGTAAATATGTCCCTGTCTCTCTCCCTCTCCCTCTATATATATATATAGATATATATATATATATATATACACACACACACACACACATATATATATATATATATATATATATATATATTATATATATATATATATATATATATATATATATATATATATATATATATATATATATATATATATATATATATATATATATATATATATATATATATATATATATATATATATATATATATATACACACACATACATACAAACATCCATTGGTGTACATATACATATACATATAGGCACATATACAGTCCACCTTTCATGGTGGGATATCACTTATTGTGAAGGTTGTGAGGTATACAGTTATGTCATAATATTGCACAGTGTTGTACGGAATGCACTGAAGGTGTTCTCAGCCCATGTAGCTTTAGCAGGCCTCACTGGCTGCAACCCTGCAAACCTGACGAATCATACCCACAGAGTTTAACCACCACATATCATATACCAGCACTGTATGCTGTCTTGTTTGCCACACACTACAACCTACATAGAAATATGTACATAACAACCTTCAACAACATATATATGTCCACCCTTCACAAACATTTGCAGTATGTCCCTTGCTCTATGCACATGTACAGATGCTAATATATCTGACACAGACAGATCTCTCCATATGTGTGTGCCATACACACATAAGGTCCACACTGTTGTAAGTTTGTGTACCTCACGGCTGACCTGTTGTTCCTTGCTGCAACATGAACAGGTGTCACATGTGAGCACACAGTAATATTAGAGGGTGTATATATAGCTGCAAATGCTAGATTAGCATACTAGCCTGGTACAGCTGTTGCCAATGCTAAGCTACACATTAATATGTCTATCATGCATTTGTTACTCTGTCACATCCATGTTTATGTAACCGTATGCGCTACTCCCCCAAACAGACATTGTACACACTACTTTAAAGAACACAGATAACATGGATCAGATGTTTGACATTTAATGCTGAACTACATATGTCACAGTCATATCCCACTGCACACAGCTACACACTGATTTCTCCATGCCAGTAGTTATGCAGGGCATCTTTGCATAGATACGTACTACTGCCACATATGGATGATTCCAACTATGTAGAGTACTCTTCATAAACATCTACTACATGCCAGTAAATACATAGCTGTTACATACCTTTCTTTTGTATGTGTTCATATTTTTCGTTTCCATATGTTTACTGATAGATGTATTTAATATATCTCAGTAATGTTTTTAGATATATTTCTCTTTTTTCAGTAAAAATTTGTTTTTCAATATATTATTTATTTTTCAGTATATTATTATTTTTTTACAATATATTTTTTTCAATATATTTTTTCTTCAAATATATTTTTTTCAGTATATATCTTATTTTCGATATATTTGTTAGTTTTTTATATATATTTTTTTTTCAAATATGTTATTTTTCAATATATTTGTTTTTGTCTATATATTTTTTCAATATATTCTTTTCTTCTTTCTTTTTTTCTTTCAATATATAACTTCTTCTTTCGATATATATATATATATATATATATATATATATATATATATATATATTTATTCTGCAGCTGTTGTCTGCATCTGTGTCTCTCTCTCTCTCTCTCTCTCTCTCTCTCTCTCCCTCCGTAGCTGCAATGAAATGATTGCATGTGTAGACAGCAAGTACAGCCTGCTTTTATGGGCATCTGCACTTGTGCATGTGATGGCCTCTACACCAATTGGTGGCCACCATTTGGCAATTGCATGCAGCCTGCTGTGTGGTACTTGCAGTACTCACTGTCATAGCAACCCAATGCTATAAATTGCTAAGTCAGGTATGCATAGCCCTTTCAGCTTTCCAAAGTGGGGACCATGCTTGTTTGCTGTGGACACCGTTGCATAAGTTAGAAGGTTGGTATAGTTCTTATGACTGATGCTGGGGACATAGCCAGTGATTTGAATGTTGTACTTAGACCTGAATGTTGCCACTTCCAGTACACAGCTGACAGTGTAGATTTGTACTCACCCCTACAAATGCTAACACAAGACACATGGGAGTATGTAGTTTCTTTTCTACTTATACAATTTGCTGCCATACATACATAGTTATTGAGTTGTTTTCATTTGGCACATGAACTGTTTGTGAACTGCTATACTGTGGATATTAATGTACTCATGTCTGCACAGTTTGTGTTTCTTTTTGTTGACATTAGCACAGGATGCTCATGAAAACTGAACAATTCCAGCACTGAGTATGCCTACCTACATCCTTGCTGGACCTTGAACACACAGGTATTTTGTACATTTGGGTGGGAATTGTCCTGCTATAATACTGTGTGGGGGTTGTAAAGTGCTGCTGTAACATTATTTACTGCTAGAATGTCTGTTTCTGTTATCACAGTCATGTAATGCAATTCCACAACAACTGCTGGTAATGTTCCACAGAACAGGTTTTGTGTTTTGGCATTCCTATCTTTCCTTTACATTCACTCATTCTGATGCATGATATATATATTTCAGCAACAATTGCTGTATATCTACTGTGGCTTAGTGGTACTTCATGCAGTCTAGTGTGTCTAAGATCTGGAGTTCGAGACTGACAGAGGTATTTTATTTTGCTGCTGAGCAGAACAAGGGCCCTGACATACAGAGTGACTAATGCACTTTTAAGCAGTTGTAAGCAGGTTTGTCCAGGTTTGCGCGATGCTTAGCAAAACCTAGCTAAGCACACACAAGCGCACTGTCGCGCAAACCTGCTAACTACTGCTTAAAAGTGCTTACTCCCTCTAAACCCCACGCTCATTTCTTTGAAAGAAAAGAAAATGGGGAGATAGGAAAGTGGTGAAAAAGGGGCACAAAGAGGGTAAGACAGTAGAGAAAACAGCTCGGGGTGTGCAGGACATGTGTAGGGAAAGTCCATAGCTGCCCATTTCTTTAACAGCAACAGCTGTGCATATACTAATAATTTGGATGGAAATTTGAAACCTTCCACTCCTGAGAGAGGGGTGAGGACAACGGAATATGTTGTACTGCCACTTAAATGTCAGTGTATGTGTCCAGTGGACATGTGTGTAAAATGGGAAGCTATGTATGGGGGGTAATTTTTTTGTGGGAGCAGATTGCCCATTTTTTTTTCAGGTGAGAGTGGAATGTGGGGTAGGGGAAGTAGGTATATTTGGAGAGGTAGGTTGGGGAGGTAAACAGACAAGACAAACAAGACGCATACAGGGGCAGAATATGACACATGGGGTGGGTGAACACCATTGACGGGGAAGGGTGTTTGGAAATCGCAAGCCCATGAGCCCACAGATGGCAACAGTGGAACTGAGATCCCCACCCATGGGCAGTCACCACTGCACCTTCACAGCCCGGAGGGTGGCTGTGCTGGGGACTGCATAGGAGGGGCAGGCTCACCCATGAGTCGTGCCACTCTTGCCTTGAGCTGACGTAGAGGATCAGCGACTGAACTCTTGATCTCCCTACGCACCACAGCCCAGACCGTTCGGAAGGTGATAAGTGGCCCTCCTCTGGCCACACTTGCATGGGGGGGATGAGCCCCATCCCCTGCACCACTTCCACCCAATGGTGGCACAGGACCAATGGAGGAGAAGGTCCTGGGCTGGGCACCGGACCTGCCGGTGCCGGGTGCCATCGCCAGCTGAGGTGGGACAGGTGGGTCTGCTGGGACTGACCTTCCCATATGTTCTATGTTTAGGAGGACTTAATGACAATATGGGTTAGTAATAGCCAACGGCATTCCAATTTAGTTGTAACAGCATACAGTAGTATTCCCATTAACCCAACACACCAGAGTTCCAACAGCTGAACAGCAAGCATAACACATGCATATATAGAACAACAGTGGACATTCCAACAGCATGCAGGATTGATTGGTGGCAACAGGCCACCAAGATTGTGGTATGTGAACAGGGCACATGCATTAAAGTAAATGCAGATATTTATAAACCAATAGGACATGTGTTCCAACAAATATTATGAGATTAGACATACCCATTGAGATGTGGAATTGCATTGTTTAGGCACATACAGTAGGGTGTAAAAAGATACCTCCATTAACAACTTATATATACTTGTAGTTTACACTACATTCCTATCAACTGCAATTATATATCCCCTACATGTATTATTACACTGGGCAATGTCTGTTTAATTGTAAAATGGGTTTTGCTATTTCTTGATATACATGACCTGTATCTGACATACAAACTGTCCTGGATGCAGATGTTACTGCTACATATTTATATTATTTCATTTATATTTAAATATCTACATGTATGTATGTGTTCAGGTGACATTATCAGGTATATGTTGACAGCCCCCTACATTTCTAGCAGCATACTGACATTTCTGGGGAACAGAATAACAAGCTATTCATGTGCCAGATTAACCTGTACATGCCAGCCATGAACCGACAGTTGAGGACTGTGTATATGCTTAACAGCTACTGGCACTCCCTTCATCCACTTTATATGGGCCTACCCATGTGTGGGTTGACTGTGCTTACTACAACAGTACTATTTCTATAATGCAAGGGTACAACAACATATCGAAGAAAGTGACACGGACACACACCAGGAATTATACCTTTATTAATTACATTACACACTTTTCTAGTGGCTCTCTCATTTATTTGATATATCAGTGCATGCAGAGGTCTTTTATTCAAGACATATTATACCTTTATTAATGAGTTACAACACATTTTCATGCTGCCTCACTTATTTTATATAACAGCACATGCAGAGAAGTTATTCAACACTCATTATACCTTTATTAATGGGTTACAACACTCTTTTTCAGGCTCTCTCACTTCTTTTATATGACAACACATGCAGAATAATTACAAACCTGCCTGGTGGTGCAGTCTTAGCAGCCTATCTGCATAGGCTTTCTGATTTGCAGCATGAACACCTGCAGCTGTAAAGTAAATGAAGAAATATTGAGACATACCTATCCATAACATGGACTACTATAGCAATTCTTACATTCTTCATTCCATGGCTACATACTCAGTAGTGGGGCATTTTCCATTTGACGGGCCTCCTGTATCCACTGGTTCAGTCGGTCCTCCTTGCATCTCTTCAGGTCTGAGAAGTGGTGTCTGACCTGCTCTCCAGTCCAAGGGATGCCTATGGCACTGGTGAGATAATGTGCTAGACGGTTCCAGGCTTCCGCTTTGTACTCAGTGCCCTGAAACTGGCCCTGCAGGAGTCTTGCATCATGATAATGGACAAGGAGCCAAACCATTACTTTTGACTCCTCAATGCCCCACCGTTGCTCTCGAAAATTAAAGCCCTCTCCAACACCGGCCATACTGTCTGCAGATGGGAGATACAACCAGTTATGGCAATTATTCCCACCTATGGAGCTTAAATATGCCTCATTTCCCACACTTATTTGTGATTGGCCAGTTTTGAAAATTCTCAGCTAAGAGCAGACCTGCTTAGCAATGGGTAAACTTCCATTGATATATATGAGTGTGTTGGATATGCATCCATGTTTAAAGCTGCCATGGCTTAGTGGTTTAGTACTGTGATTATGGTGCACAGTATCCCGGTTTCGAGGCCTGCCATTGCTTTTTATTTTACTACAGGCCAGATCGGCTTGGAGGTGTGGCTGTGTTTAGCCGACTTTGCTCAACTTTGCCCAACATTGCTTGACGTTGCTCTACGTTGCTCTACGCTGCCCGACGTTGCCCGACATTGCGCTAGTTAGAGCGGTGCACAGCTCCGTGCGAACATGTTTTGTTTGCGCTAGTTGGTGCGATGTGCAGATCCACACAAATCTATTGTGCTAGTTAAAGCAGTGCTCAGCTATGAACAACTGTACTTAACTGTGCTTAATCCTAGTAAACTTTGCTTAGTAGTGCTTCACATTGCTTAAGATACGTTACTTATGCGTTTATCAGTATGCATGACCATTCCACATTCTTATATATATATTAAATATCGTTCACTACTACATAGGCCATTTCAATGCATTTTACTGAGATTTAAAAGGTAAATGTCAGGAATTTTATTTATGCACACAGTTCCGGCAGAAAATAGGTAGGGGAGTGGCAGGACTCGAACGGGGAATGCCTCCTCTTTGTCCGAGGGCTCTACCACTACACTATTGCTATTTGGCTTAATTTGCATATAAATAGTTTATTATCTTCTTCGTTGTCTACACTGCTACCTGTAGCTAAGCAATGGGCAAACCCTCGCATACACACGCAAATACAGGCAGCTATATTCTGAATAATAAAGAAAAAAAAGTAACCTTTACATTTTAAACTTGTACAGGGATTTAGAATGTGGGGGAGTGTAGTGTTGGGTATGTGGACATTTGAGCGGACTTGCTCATTTCAGTTGACATTTGCAGTTTAGGCACTTGCAGGGGCGTGGATATTTGGACTGCTCGGCAGTCTGACACACCCCCTGCAGTCGTGCACGCTCCGTGCAAGCCTTAGAGTTGAGTCATTGCACCCTCATGAATATGCATGACGCGCTGACATCATACTCTTACACTGCAGTTTCCATGTAAGACTTAATTAGTCTTACATGGAGGATTAGTGAATCCTGGCCAAGATCTATCAAACTCAGCAGCTAGGTCAGTAGTCCTCTTTCAGATATTGTTGGATTAGATAGGCATCAATATAGAGAGGCACTGTGAGCTGTTACACTAAGACAAATTAAAATAAAAATGCATTAAAATGTTATCTGACACCACAGCTGCAGGTAAAGCTTTGCATGCAATCTTTCTAGTTTTCCTTGGAATATTTCATTCCAGCACTACATGTACATAGCAGCTTGGCAGTTTGAGCAGTAATTTACCATGAATATCTAAAATCTAGAATCATCAAATCTGTTTTTTTTTGTTATCTTGACCAACTTTCCCAACATTTTCTCTGACAACACAGGAAGCAGTATCTCATGAAGTGATTTCAGTAACAACTTCATAATTCAGTGCATGCAATACTGCTCTCTCTCTCTCTCTCTCTCTATATATATATATATATATATATATATATATATATATACAGTGGATACAAAAAGTATACACACTCCTGTTAAAATGCCAGGTTTTTGTAATATAAAAAAATGAGACCACAACAAATCATTTCAAAACTTTTCCTACCTTTAATGTGCCCTGCAACCTGTACAATTCAATTGAAAAACAAACAAATCTGTTAAGGGAAAAAATATAAAAAATAAAAAATGTACAATACACTGGTTGCATAAGTGTGCACACCCTTAAACTAATACTTTGTTGTGTGTGCACACCCTTAAACTAATACTTTGTTGTAGATATGTTTCAGGGACAATTGATATACTAGCAGTTTTAATATTTCAAATATCGTTTGTTAGCAAAATGTGTTATTTGCCTATTCATTTGGGGCGGAGGGTAGTAACGCTGCATTTCTGTTATGGCACAAACAAGGTTAGGTTGTTATTGTTACGCTCCTTTTTTTCATCAGGCCTATTGTTCATATTTCAAATCACTAGACTGTTTTATGTTTCTCCAGGGGGTATTACTGAAATGCTTCCTTTTCTGTTTTATCTGGGTATAGTTATTTTGTAGCTATGTGATACTTACGTGCATTATCCTTCTGTTGTCTTTCAGGCCACCTAGGACTATGCCACCCAGGTGTCTCAATCCTCAAAAACCACCCTTCACTGACCCTGAGAATTAGGTCATCATTGACACTTTTAGGCAACATGGTGCCTTCCTGATTGAAAGGGGACATGGAGATATGCACACAAAATGCAGATTTGGCAGGAGATCATTGCAGATGATAATGCAGTGGGTGGTCACAGCAGAACATATGACCAGGTGTGCCATAAGGCCACTGATATGATTTCATCTGCACGGCGGAGAGCAGATGCAGTGGGCCATGACTGGATGGGTACTGCAGGACTTGCTACAGAGCCACCATTAACAGCAAATAAAGAGTTCATATCCACGGTCTGGGATCAAGACAGCTCCCAGGAAAGTGCAGAACAGCATGTACATGACATTGTTGCTACTGTTTCAGGCACAGCAAGCATGTCTCAGGATAAGCTTCCAAGTAGGCTTTTGTATATCAGTTGCTAAATACTGTTGCATAGTAAAACAGTTTAAATCAATACATTACTTCTGTTTCACAAATTTTTGGGGGGAAGGGGATTGAGGATTGCTACAGTTAACACATTCTGATTGATTAGCTTAGGTTGGAATTGTCATCTAAGTTATTTTTGAAAGTAAAGGTAATGGATATATAAAGGGGAGAGGGTATTACCCCTGTGTTACTGTTAATTGTGATGATATTGTTCTTACCTTTTGCTTAATTTCTTCTTGGACCATCTGGCGTTCAAAGGATACCATCACATCTGCACACAGTAAACCAAACATTTTATGTCAGTACTGATGAGGAATTCAAAGAAATATTTTAGTGTAGAATGTTTCCGTCAGGACTGCTGTGTGCATTGTTGCACTGTCTAATAGTGGCAGCACTGTTATTTTGTTAGCATATATTGGACTATAGTAGCTTAGGTATTAATTGTTTATGTGTTTGTTGATTATTATCACAGGTAATCCTGACAGTGAAAGTGTGGGACTTCTACCTCCTGATGTCAGAGTATCAGCAGACTCTGATGATGATGGTGGCCAAATAGTGGCACATTCAGGGGGGTGCAGACTTTGAATAAGACACTGAGGTTGATGTAGAGCCATCCCCTGAAATTCCATCAGACACAGTCAGTTAAACATATGCCTACCCATTCCAGTGAGATGACTAGGTGCCTACCTAGGAGCCACACAGAACACCTGCAGAACACCTGCAAACACGGCATCTGTAAAAGAGCAAAGGTCAAAAACAATACATTGTTGCAATTTATCTATTTATTTGCACAACTGCACTTAGTGGCCTTGTGTTGTGGTTAGCAAGGATCCCAGCATCTGCAGCCATCAAACACCTACAGACAGGACTAAGATAGGCAATAAATGAAATTGGATACATTCACTTAATTCTGCTGGGCACCACATAAACATGCTAAGCAGTGTTGAGGGGTAGTTAAAACAGAGACCTTAAAAATGATTAGGAAATTACGGAATATCATGTAACTACTCCTGTGGCAGCAGGGGTAAGTATAGGGCTGGAGTACATATGGTCCTGTGTTCTAGTATAGGGTGTGCAACCTTTTTTTTACTGTTGTGACAGTGCAGTTTATAGCAATAAACTGAAAATAGACAAGTGTTATTTCAACATTTTTGTGGCAACAGGTGTAAGTGTAGCACTGCCATACACATGGTCATGTGTTCTAATACAGTATATTCAATACAGTTTTATTGTTGTTGCTCTCCCCATTATATTCACTCTCACTTATAACACTTTAGGTAGTAGAGCTGATATGCATGAGGGATGAGACACCTTTATTGTGTTTTCAGATGTATGATTGAGGGTATACTGTTTACTATATTTCTAATTCTGCTGTCTATACTTGCATGTCTTCATAATTACCTACAACACATACACAACTGGATCTATATCCAATAACCTTGTCAAATCACACATAGGCATGTATAACAATTCAAAATGTCACTCATATTTATGTATACTTCCTGACTTTGAGCAGTACTTCTTCTGTGTTAAAGATAGAAAATCAATACTGTGGAAAAAATGGTTTGTCCTTTATACATAGGTTTGAATCTCTCAGTGTAAAAATCAATTTTCTCAGTGTATAATGGTAAAAACAAATATGTCAAGTCATTACATTTATGCCCCCAGTGTATGTCTGCACACCTAACTCACCTAACAGTTGTTTTCTAATTTCCAGTATATATTTCCAGGCTACATCAGTAGACATCCCTCAAACCAAGGCCAAGTGTCAGATTAACCTTCCAATTTCAATTGTTTAATTCCACCCTGCTCGGCACTGCTGCACTATGCTTTACATCATGCAAATTTGGTTGGTATCACTGCTCAGGTTTGTGCACTGCCAGTAAACATGATAACTGGAAATGGTGGGAGCTCATCAGTTGCCATTGCTCTAGTTCAGATAGTAGACATGGCTGGCAATGGAGTGGAAGATGCCATGTTTAGGGCACAGAGGTGGAGTGTGCAAGAGTCCAGGAAATTTATTGGACTCCTGGCAAAGCACCACAGCCAAATATTTTTATAGAGATGGCTATTCTGGCTCGCAGTACAAGTCTGAGGTTTGGAATAGTTTGTCAAGGCTGTATCCAGTGCCACTGGTATCCAACACACTGACCAGCAATGTAGGCATCATTTCAATGACTTACACAGGAGAAAAGGGGATACTCTCAGATGTTGCTTGCATAAGTTTGAGACTGTGGACATCCCATAGCTGTGTAAGTATGACAATAAGAGAGTAGTTGTAAGAATTAGAAAGCTAAACATTGGCAAGACTGGTATGCATAATGCTCTTCTGTTATTTTCTGTTCTTTCCCCAGCCCCCACCAAATGTGAGTTCAATTAGCAAGTTCATGTTGCTCGACTGGAGAGACTGAGGCAAGTGAGTGGAATATATGCAACAGCAGAGAAGTGCTATTGTAGCTTAAAAAGTTAAATATAGCTTTTTTGGGTTTTTTATGCAGTTGTATCAAAGTCAGCATGCATATCTTGGATGAAAAAGAAAGTATTAATGTGTTAAATGTAAAACTTTAAGAGTTGTATAATGGTGTTAATGCATTGTATGTCACGTATGATTTGATTAATTTTATCTCTTTTTTTCTCTCACCCACCCCTTATCTTTCTTTTCTATTCACTACTATGTGTAACCAAAATGACTGCATGCCATCCCTATGTACCACATCACTAAATGCTACACAGCCCAGCAAGGTAGGCCAGCCCAACTGGATCAGTCTGCCCCCACTCCACTGGCTCCAGCCCCAATGCCCAGCACATTTAGGAGCCAACCTAGCAGAACTATCTCAGCTGCCCTTGCACTATCTGCACCCTCAGTTAGAACTCCCACAGAAGCTTTTGCAATGGTACTTTCTGGGAGCAGTAGTGGAGGTAGTGATTTCATCACCTGCAGTGAGATGTGAGGGATGGTGTGTATTGTCATGCACCACACTATTGGTGTACACGTACACAAGATGGAGAGGCTGCTCTCTCTCATGGTCCATAGGAGGAGAAGACATCAAGCACTCCAGGGCCACACCAGTGGAGTAAGGGGACTGTGATGACAGTCCAGTGGGTAAGGACTCAATTCTCACTGTCTCTAAGCTTGATGGTCATGAGCCTGTGTTGTCCCATCCCTCACCACAATCATGGTACCCCCTAAACATTTGTATCCATCACTGTCGCTGTCTGTTGTCTCGTTTGTCTTGTTTGTTTAAATGTGCTTCCTCACCTACTCAGCTTACCTATGCCAGATATACCTACACCCCTTACCCAGCAGTCCTCTTTTACTGAATTAAAAAAAAGGGCATCTTTCCAACAAAAATAATTGCCCTATACATAGTTCTCCATTTCGCACATGTGTCTCGATACACTTGATTTGGTCCAATTGGCTATACAACATGATTACATTGTTGTCACCCCTCTCTCTGGAGATGACAGCCCAGATTCTGCTAATATTCTGCACGTGTGATCAGTTTTTACTGTTGAATAAATGGATAGCTATGGTTATTTCTACCTCTCTCCTGCACATTTCTATATTGCTTTGCTTTTATTCTTCTCCCTGCTTGCTCTCCATTTCACCACTTTCCAATCTACCCCATTTTAACACCTATAATCTGGCCTAAAATAGAATCACACACAAGACACTTAAACAGCAGAAAAAGCAATGTATCACTTTGCTTTTTGGCTTCTATGTTTGCGTGAAGTTTAACATCACCCATTAAAGCGATCGTGAATGACAGTACAATGTTGCAGTTATCTCCATGTAATGTTGCTTAACCCTAATGTGCTATGCCAACACACAGCAATACATGTACTACAAAGAATTCATGTCATTAAATTATCAATGTTTAGTTAAAAGTCTTTAAAAGTATCAGATGCACCTGGATTCAAACCGAATATCATCTGGGCTTAAAAAGTAATGTGTCAATGCATTTACACCTACTGCCACAGAGTCAGTTAAGCAGCAGGTGTGTTTCATAGACTCAATACAAACCCTCAGACTTTAGTAATGTGGCTCACACTTGCACACTTTTTAACTATGCGCAAAGATGGAAAGTATTGAAAATGTGTATCTCACATGTTTAGTCACTTTGCCAGCTGTAGTGCAAACCCCCTGCTGGCCTCACTATGGAAAAGTAAACATTATTATGTATTACTGCTGTTAACTGTCCGTTTCTTGTCTATGACATGAAATTACATGTGAAAGCATAACAAACTGAAGGTCCTATCTAACAATATGTTACATATTTACACTATAGCCATGTGTTGCCTCCCCCAGGCACTGCAACCCTGTGGTCTCAGTACTTTTTTCACATATATATATCAGCTATATGACAGAAATGAATATCAAATGTTCTGTGATATGCAATGCACATCAATCTGATAACATGCAGAACTAGAACTATTGAACCATAAGCCTAAAAATGCATTATCTGCAAGGCTAGGGAAGAAATCAGCATAGACCTTATCCACAGAGACATATATGCCCTTCAACACACTTGACCCGACCCATTTTGGTTTTGTCAAGGGTAGAGCTTGCTTATTAAACCTAGTGGACTTCTTTGGTAATGACCACAAAGACCTGGATGAGGGATAATAGGACATAACACTATGTTGAGTTAACCAAGGCCTGTGACACTATCCCCCATTCAGGTATCAAAGAGAAACACTCTCATCTGGAGATTAACCTATATATTACTAGATGACTTGCCACTTGGCTCACTGACAGAACACAGACTGTCAAAGTTGGGGACTGCACCTCCACCACTAGATGACTTACCAATGGAATACCACAAGGATATGTGTTGGGCCCTCATCTATTTTGAAACAATTTCTCTGAAGACCAGCCAAAGGGAGATGACCTGTGGCTTACCGAGTTTGCAGATGACTGTCAACTGAATATAGCCATATAGAGTCTTACAACTATATTAACATATTACAGAAGGGGCTGACATATACTAATGAACAGTGCCAAACTCATGGACTACACCTTAAAGCAAAAAATGCCCCATTGTCCATTTTGGCACTGAAGTACCCCTGCTAATTATGATATACATAGCACCCCTCTAAGCTCAAAAACAATGTTGCAAGACTTGGGAATGCATGCTGATAGCAATCTACACTTCAGTCACTATCTGTCCATAGTGGCAAAACACACATTCTACATTGCAGACCTCATAAATAAGGCCATCACATCCAAGACCATGGAGGTCATAGCTCTTCTGTATTCTACCCTTATCAGACTACTAATTAAGTGAAATGCTCCCTTCTGTCTTTACTTCACCAGACACCTGTAGCAACTGGAGAAACCACAGACTGGGAGAATACAGGGCCTCCAAAACATGACAGACATGGAAAGATTGAAAGACCCGTCACTGTACTCAGTATCATGCTGGCTTCTGAGATGTAACCTATGCCTAGCCTACAGAGCAGTCTCAGACTTTGACCTACAATTGGAAATGCTGGACATCTACAAATCAAATGGGACAAGAATAACTAGATCCAGGGATATTAACCTAGCCTGTGACATAAACAGAACATGCTGGGGAGACAGATATATCTCCCAGCAATTTCCACTCCTCTGTAATAGGCTCCCACTGCATGTGATGCAGTGCTCTTCAATGACCCTATACAGGCATAACATTGGCAACTGGATATGTTATGGTAAATTCATCCCTGCTGTGGCATCTATGTCCCTCATGGACACAGCCAGTTTGTGCTAATCACAAAATCACTCTGCAAATAATGACCATCTAATTATGCTCAATAAGGGTATGTGTAAACACCCTAGGGCTATTAGGCTAGTAACCTCCTATGAACCTATGAAACTATAAACCTATGCAGGTCTACGAGCATCTTCTTTCTAACATGCCTTCTGATGTCATTCACTATAAGTTGACCTGCAGTCTTGTAAAAGTCAGACTTGTGCCATGATGCCTGTGTAATGAACTGACTTCTGTAGTCATGTACATAGATAGGCAGGTGTTCTGTTCTCACTGCAGCCAGCTGTGTGTGTGCGTGTGTGTGTGTGTGTTTGTGTCTCTAATCTGAACAACAGATGCGTGTATCCTAAAGTTATCTCTTCAATCCCATGGATTGTCTGTATTTTGATACTTGCACATGCCTACATATCCATTTCATGGAGGTCTTTCAACATCATCTCTCCAACATGTGCTTCTGATGTCATCTACTATAAGTTGACCTGCAGTCTTATAAAAGTTGAATTGTGTTGTGGCGCTTTCATAAACTGGTGAGTTCTGTAGTCTGTATACTTGGATAGGTAGGGGTTCTATTCTCACTGCAGTCAACTGGGTGTGTTTGCGCTCTTGCTTGACATTACAGAGAGCTTTTACACTAGCATGCAAGACACAATTATTACCATATTCTTCTCACCAAACACTGCTGATGTCATCAGCTATACCTGATATGTGAATGTGTACTATTTTATGAGGGCAGGGTCAGAGACTGGTCTGGAGGCTAGGCAGAAGTCACCTCATCCTATACAATCCAAAATACAGCTGTATGGCTTTCAGTCTATCCACATACTTCATGACATTGTTTGTAGGCTTTGTGTTTTCTTGGTGAGAAACACCTGTGGCCTATCCAGCTGCTGCATGTGTCTGGTGAAGTACATGCATAAGAGAACATTATACTCTATTAGTGTTCTGATGAGGTTCAAGAACAGTGCTGTAATATAATCCTCAGATCTGAATAAGATGGCTTGACTTAAGAAGTGAACAGCACAGGCTTTCAATAACAGCGTGGGCACTTGGTGGTCGAAGTTCAGATTGCTATCTATGTGTGCTCCCAGTGCTTGCATCACTGGAATTCTGCATAGTGGGACTGTTGTCAATGCTGTAATTAGCAGGGAATTCTACTTTTTAGAAGGACATAATTAAGATACATATTTGCATTTATTTGTAGACAGTGCAACTTTGTCAACAATCATTTGTCTGTGTTAGCCCTTCCTGTAGTATGTTATCATTATAGATGGACTCAGTGATTGCACTCAGTATGTAAGAATCAGCAAACATGGTAAGCCAAAGGCCATATACTTTAGCTTGAACTGTAGAGAAACAGAGTCCAAATAGTAAAGGGCTAAGCACAGATCGCTGGT
The DNA here is from genome assembly GCF_019279795.1 of Protopterus annectens. Classification (NCBI taxonomy): domain Eukaryota; kingdom Metazoa; phylum Chordata; order Ceratodontiformes; family Protopteridae; genus Protopterus; species Protopterus annectens. Next base: position 980,564,852 of record NC_056731.1, read on the forward strand.
ATATGCTAATGATGGCAGCTCTACTTGTAGAAGTTGATTCTTCAACTTTCACTGTGTTCTGTCAGTGAGCCAATTGGTTAACCATCTAGTGACATAATGGTTAATCAATCCCCAGCTGGGTGAATTTCTTAATGATTCCTGCATGGGGGATTGTGTCCAAACCCTAGGTCAGATCACGATAGCCAGTATGCACTGTCTTTTCTTCATCCAGGCCTATCACACAGAATCAATGGGCTATAGCAACATCACAGATTGCCTATCCTGTGACTCAGCACATACAGCCCCCACACAGACTACCATGACTCAGCACTTACACTTTATTGACAGAGTTAAATACACAGTTCAACACACCCTCTACACTGACTCTGCTCCTGTAGAAGGCTGTACATCAACATACATCCATGTGAGTTGAGGGGGGGCAGCACCCAATGCATGGATGTATACACACATCCTGATTCTCCTCATCTGTGATATAGACCAACATGTCATCATGGACCTTTTAGTAAATGAACACTAGTAATATCCCAGATGTGTGCAAAAGGCCTATGTGAGTTGTGAATGCTACACCATGTCTGTTACATTTGTAGATGTCCTCAAAGAAGTCATTGAGGGCAGGTATGACATCAACACTATCATCCTTTTGAACTTGACCTTGCCAAGGCATTTGACAGAAAACCATACTGAGGTATTCACTCAACACTGTTAGATGTGGCCATAAACATCTATATCATGATGTGGGGAGATCACTGTATCACATACATGGCATGGAAATATGTTGAAATGTGTGAAGTGAAGTATATCACCGGCCCAGTGATCATGTCCATACATCAGATCTGTCTGTTAGGCCCTTTCTTGTCCATTATTTAAGTCACAGACATCATACATGACATATACATCCTGTGTCCAAACAGCTGCCTGAAGGACTACAGATTGTGGGCAATCATTGACTCCAGCTGTGATATTAGTATAATACAGACAGTATCAACACACACCAATGATTGTTGTCACAGCCATGACAACACCTGCAAAGATAAGAAAACATAGGGTGATTTGTTATGTCAGGAAAAACTCACAACCCTAGTATAATGTAGACATCACACCCTATAATCAGATCATTAGGAATGTGACCTCTGTCCTGGGGTAAATGGGATGTATAATGTACACCAGCATGTGGTCACAGTTCTGACTACTCCCTTGTTTGTGACAAAACTACTGAGTATGTGAAGGATGTCCATATCAGAGGCCATAATACCTCCATAGTTCACAGTCTTCAACCAGTAACTGAGTACAATGCACTCTTCTTCATGTAGCACATTACACATCTTCCAGTGAAGTGTAATTGAAGTGTATCACCTTTGCCACAGTGAGCTGTCACACATCTTATTGGCCATACCTAGGTATTCTTTTTGTGGCATAAACATGACTGTCTGATGGTGCGGAAACCCCATCTAGGTGTTACACCATATCCATGTGTGATACCTGTTCCAGTGATAAACACAGTACATACACAGACCTGTCAACTAGCCTGTATTAATCATAATGTCACATACAGGTATAGCAGTGTCCCTCCTAACACCTCCAGCAGATGTGACAGTGTCAGGATAGTGTTCGTGGTTACCCTCATAGAATGTAGATATGTCATAATAGTTGTACAAATGTGTGTGCAGAACCTTCTCTGATCACTCTAAATCACATATGTTATGTCAGAGATGTGTGATTACTGGTGGTAGTATTCTGATATTGTCCATGATTCTTATTTACGTTTAAACACAGTGCATAGCATGACTATGCAATGAGCGCTGCTTCTCACCTCGCATCACTGCGCACACATGTAAACTCTGTGTAGGCTTCACATGAGGCCTACACAGAGTTTAATGAATCCTAGGGTATAAGTTTTTCTAAAACAAAATTAAGAACATAAGAAAGAAACCCCCTGTCTAAAAGGTGGGTAGATATCTAACACCCTTTCAAAAACGATTTCATAAGTGATATAGTAGAAAAGATTGGGAGATCCATGGGGAAGACATACAGAAATGGCCAAGTTATGAATCTTGCTAGATGAATAAAAAGGCTAGATGGTAATTGTGATGGCCGTGCCCTGGCCCAGCAAGGAGCCTCAAGCCTCACCACTAACACCAGGGAGGTCATCTCATAGAAGAGGAAAAGATAACAAATACACACAGCAAAGTACAATTTCCCTTAAGTGCACACTGAGATCACAGTCAGTCTGGGGCTGGTTGCCCCCTTGCTCCCCAGGTCCCCAATAAGACTCCCCACTGGCACAACTATAGGGTCCAGATATCAGCCTAGCTGTCAAGCTAACCTCCAGTACCCTCTCTGTCCAACAAATGTTTTGTGCCCCTGCCCAGGTAGCTGACACACACCCGCACTTTGAGATAAGTATTTATACAATTTTACAGACACTCCTGGTAAAGGCTGACACAGATTCTCCGGCTGTGCCCCTTTACCCAGACTATAAGGTAGTAATTTCTGCCACCACCAGCTAACAATTATCAGCTACCCAGAGGCCCTTGAAAGGGTGTACAATTATTACTGTGCAATATTATTATCCAATCAGTTATGTGACTATTCAGTCTAAGGCTTATTAGAGTGGCTGATTACAATACTCTATAAATATGCCATGTACGCTAGAGCTTACTTTGTCTCTACACAAACCAGCCACCGGGAAAGGTTTTAAAAATATTTGATAATAAATAATTAAAAGCACAAGACAATACTACATTACCACTGAGATATCTAAGAGTTCAGAGATCACACAGAAACTTAAAATAATACAGTAGGGCAGGTCTGATGTCAAAGAAAAACACAATCTAACTTTCTAATCTTTGGCTATTCTTAAGAGAAAACACAGTGCTATAATCCTACTTACATACATAAAGAGCATAAGCAGTGCTGGGGTTGATGGTCCATGACAAAATGCTTTAGTCACTCACTGGACAATAGTTTTTAAACTGACTAACAAACAGCTCTACTAAGGCCCTCCCAAATTACATCATTTTGACACTTAGGTTTTCCCAGTATTCACATTATGTAATTTTGACACTTAGTCTGGAGTTCCCAAGCAAACTGCATTATTTAGCAATCTAACACCTGCTCAGGAAACTACAATAAAGGACATTTCTCATGTACACTCTAGCAATCATTCCTTAAGTTAAGACAATAGAAATAATGTGTTCAGCCAGCCGCTTCGGCACCGCATTTTAGATAATTGTAACTTCAAAGAACATTTGAAATGCTTGGCTTGATTTTCCTTACAGCAGATGGCAATGTTTCAACAATCTTGAAGTTCACATTTTACAGTGTTTTCTTTCATTTAAGAACACAAGCCCATGTTTTACATTTATATATACAAATGATAGAATTATGTATCAAATTCTATTTGACTAGGCTGGCAGCCATCGCACATCTTTTCCCAATCTTCACAGTAATAACTCACATACATACTAAAGAATTACAGGAGATCGAGCCTTAAGAGGATCCTGGTTTTTGAAATGTTATCAATTAGAATTTTTCTCCCGTTCTCTATATATATATCATTTTCTAGTAGCAGGTTGCTTTACCTTCTTTACTCCTTCTACATGTCCTCAGAAAAAATGGTGCCTAAATGATATTAAAATTCTAGTATCGAGGCAGTCAAATGAAGATGTTGAAGAATGGGGGGTATCAATCTCCCCCTGTTCTATGTGAGTAAGTCTATTCTTTCTGGGTCTGTCAAAATTCCAGCACGGAATTTGAAATGACAGAAGGTGCTAGTGTTGAATCCAAACACATGTGATAAGCCATTGAACCACAGTTGGCTGCACCAAAGGATAATCATCACAATTATCTTTAGATCATCCTACTAAATCTTGAATAAAATTCTGGTTATCAGAAACATTAGTAGGAAAGTATATAGAAACATTCCTATCCATGGAAATGGAAAGGCATCTGTCTTCCAGGCTATCCTGCAAGGGATCCTAGAATATATGTTATTTAGCTGTCTGTTTTGACTGGTGTTAAACATATTTAAATGAGGAGTTCCCCACAAATGGATCAATTCATGGAAGACTCCCAGATGTAACTTCTATTTGTTAGAATCTGTCCCGGTGCTGCTCAGTTTGTATGCCACAATGTCTTGCTCTTATATAGCTTATGTAGTCTAGAGGGAAAAATTGAACTCAAGTTGTTAGATCCCAGGCTACCAAAGCTAGTCTGCAAAGGGGGTAGAACCTTGCTCGCCCATGTTTGTTAATGCACCACACCACTGTTAGTGATTACTAACAGTGTCTGGAGTCAAAAAATGGTTCAGATATTTGAAAGCATGTATTAGAATAATTTCCTTGGTATGTATGTGTTTTTAATTGTCTTGTTTATTCAAAACACCATGTGCTTCAACTCGCTTGGACACAGCTCCCCAAGCAAAGTCCAAATAATCTGTCATTTCAGACAGAGTGGGAGCTGGCAGGGAGAAGGGAAGACCAGGGTTGATAGACAACTGATTTACTCATCAATCTAACTCTGTTTTTACAATGCCCTGCACTGCAATTTGAAATGACAGATGATGCTGGTGTTGAATTCAAACAGACTTAACAAACCATTGAATCTTTCTCATGTGGAATCTGTAAGAAGGAATCATGAGAATAGTTGTGGCCATTAAAAGAATGCTGATATATTTTCTAGCATATGTCTTGAGTCTAGTTTGAAAATTCCAGAAACTGTTACCTGTAGCTCTTCACTTTATCTTGAATGTCCTGCAACATTTAATGGACTATCGCAAGAACTATACACTTTGTAAAGACTCTAGGGGCTATAGATACCCCAAAGGACAAAAGAGCAAACTAAAAATGCAAACTACATACAGAGAATGCAAAAGGCACCTGACATTGTTTTTGATTGGAATATGACAGTAAGCATTTTTAAGTACAAAGTTACCAGAAATCTGGAAAGAGAAAAGCAGGGTAAAAGAGTTTGTAGAGAAAATATTCTAAACTTTGGAACTATGATGTGCAGATTTGCAAAAGAAATGTGTAAGACAGATCTCCATGTTCCCTTTTTCTTTGGTACCAAAACATAGCTCTCAACTGTCCAGATTTTCAGAGAATGTCCAGATGTTTGACTCAAATTTTTGGTCTGTATCTAATACAATTGTAGTTTTCTGGCAAATCACTGAGGACTGAAATCAAAAGATAATGGCAGACATTTGATTTTCAGACTAAATAACCTTCAGAAAATTCATGCGAATGCAATACCTGATATTTTATCAACTTTTTAAGTTTGTAAGAGCAATATTTAAAAAGCATCCTTATTTTTGGTCCTTTGTCCCACCAATATTTGTGGCTTTGTCCAGATTTCTTGCTCTAAGAGGTTGAGATGTATGCACCAGAAAAAAATTCTTAAATAAAGTCCTTTCCTAAGTTGATATAAGGGAACCCATTCTGTTACTTCTTGAGACAGCATCTAATTCACAGCAAGACAGAATAAGCCAGTTTGATTGGGAAGACGTGAAGAAATCTCTTGAAACTGCAGAAGACAATTCCACTGCCAGCTGTATTCTTCAAAAATGATCCTTAGTACCCAACCACCTGATGCTATCTGGTGCCATAAACGATAATGAAGATCTAAGCACTGTAATATATTATAGCAATAACCCATGCCTGGGTGTGGGTAATGCTGGATTTACCCACGGTTGGTGTGGTTTGGTCATGAGGGTGAAGCCCGAGTGGCCAAACAAAGCCATCCGTGGGTAAATCCAGCATTACCCACACCCAGAAGTGGGTTATTGCTATTATACAATGACATTTAAGAAAAAAAATAATTACTTTTCTTAAATAATGGCATTGTATAATGCCTCCTTGCTGCCTTTCCACAGCTGTCTGGTATTCTGCGGTAGTTCTGATGTACTACGCAGGTGTATGCCTATGCAGTACATCAGAGCTGTGGGCAAAAGCAATGGAGAAAGCAAGATCTCTGTTGCTTTTTTCAAAACTGTCTCGCTATGTTAAATGGGTTTAACATAGCGAGACAGCTTTAAAAAAAGCAACGGGAATCTCTGTTGCTTTTTACAAACTGTTTTGCTATGTTAAATGTGTTTAACATAGAGAGACAGCTTTAAAAAAAGCAATGGAGAATCTCTGTTGCTTTTTTTAAAGCTGTCTCGCTATGTTAAACTCCTTTAACATAGCAAGACAGTGTGAAGTAACAAAGATCTTGCGTTCTCCGTTGCTGTAAAAAAGAGTTATAGTAATGGAAAAAGTCTGGGCGACCGGACCTTTTTCCATTACTATAACTCTGATGTGCAACGTACACGCTGACCAATCAGCATGCACGTTTTTGAATATTAATGGGGGGTCCGTTGTATAATTATATATTTGCTTGGGTGGGGAGAGGATTAACATTCATTTGGATTATTTAGTTAATCTGCTTCATTTAGGCTGTTGCTGGTTCTGGGGGGAAGGTCCACCTTTCTTCTTCAACCCTTGCTTCAACTTTTTTTTTTTTTTTTTTAATTTTGCTTTCTGAGCCTTGCGGTGTACACTTGTTCTGCTTTTTGATGAAAAGTGAAACCTATACTGGAAGAAAAACTTTTTTTAAGTACTTTGGAATGAAAAGTTGAAAATATGGGCAAATCCCTGAAATAACTATTCCCTTTCTTCAAAATTCTTAAGGACTTCCACAGAAGAAGGACCAAGTAAAATTTATTTATCCAGAGGAGCACCTTAATTGTCAGGTTTAACATCTTCTAGCCAATTTTGAGACTGTAACCAATCAAATCTTTTCAAAACATAGCCAATGGCAGCAGCTTTAGAAACAACATGAGCACTGTCTTAAGCAGATTTCATGATATAGGCATAGCAGATATTAACAAACACACAGATGTTTTAGTATTTGAATGAAGAAGTCCAGTAACTAAATTCCTTAAATTATCATAATAAACCAGCAAAAGCTTAGACAAATGCACATGACAATCTAGAATTCTGAGGGCCAGTGTGGAAGAAGAAGAAGAAGAAGAAGATGAAGAAGAAGGAGGAGAAGTAACTTTTTTGCCAAATGTATCCAAAATATTTCCTAATTTGTCTGAAAGGGTAAGATTAGCAACTGAAAGAAGGTTGGTAGAAGGTGGCTTTGATAAAGAAATTACTGCAGGATCTGCCCAGGATTTAGGGAAAGGAAACATATGAGATGTGGGAGCTTCATACATCTTATCAGACTGTTTATAAGTAGACGGATGACTGTCAGGTAAAGTGCAGGCTACCAAAAAGGCATCCTCTAAGGGTGGAAAAAGTGGATGAACAGGGACAGGATAAAGAAACACCACCTGTAATAGATTATAATATCCATGCTGAGATCCAGATGTTTATTTATCCCACTAAAAAAATCCCTTATACTGGCAACATTGTACAAATGGAACCATTCTTCAGGGCTCTCTCTACCCTGTAGTGATAGAATGCGAAATGCACTGTCACGGTATAATTGCTGAACCTCCCCCACCCCCACCCAACTGAGAATCACAATCTGATAGGGAAGAAATTGTTTTCTTCATCTTCTAAGAAGCATAACCATCATGCAAGAACTATATTTTTTTTATCGCAAACAACTTTATTGAATTATCACTTGTGACATAGACACATTTACATTCATATAAAAGTAATCAAACTATATTAACATAACAAAAACTAGACTTCACATATATTGCTATATATCATATAACCTAAACAATATTACATGTATTATTCAATTCCTGCCTTTTTTTAACAAGAAACATCTTTATTAAACCATCACTTACTACATAGGCAATCATACATTTATATAAATTAAAACAAACCACACCAACACAATCCTAGTTGCAAGCATTTTACATGACAAATCATACTGACACACTCCCAATTGCAAACATTGTACATCACTTATAATCTACCAAATCTTTCTCACTCAGACATTACATAGCTCATTTAAATCCTGTCACCTTTTAAACCTCATTCCTCCCTTGTATGTATTGTTCCCACAATTCCCATTTTTCCTATGTAGTTCGCTCCTACCTTTTCTAAAGATCTCAGTTCCAGTTGTTTTGTCTCTGTTACTATATTCACTACTGCCAGTATAATTGGTTTAGATTTGACTTCCATTTTCTAGTAATTGCTTTTTTGGCAACCACCATTATTAGACACATCAAGGCCTTACCATGTCTAGGTAATTCCGATTCTGTCACTCAATGACTATATTGGTCTCAACAATCCTTCTGCCAAACACAGACAGTTATCTGCTCTTGATTAAGAAAATGTCTGGACTTATGTTTCTTTCTGTACAAGACCCCCAATAAAAAGAATGGCTGAGTGAACAGTACCTGTCATGGGGTAGAGAACCATCAATGCAGGTTAGAAAAGGAGCATTACATGGTACCTTTCCTAAAGCCTGCAAGGGTGGTTCACCCTTGGTAAAGCTAATGTGCAGTCACAGAGAAAGTGATTGACTCCCAATCTAGAGTGGTATCTCAAGGAGCAGCATCAGGAGGACCAGATAAAGTACATGAGCATTCTGAGGAACAATTGATGGCCACAACAGTCAGCCATTAGTGGCTGTGACAGGAATGATGCTGGCTTGATGGCTGACGCCTCCTGGACAAGTTAGTTTTTTTTTTCCATCTTGTGGTTTGGTGAAGAAATGAAAGTTTTAGCATGACCAAAGTTCATACTCTAGCTGTAAACAGAGTCTCTGAGATGGATATCTAAGCTAAAAAGTGTCACCTCCAAACTAAAAAGGTAGTTACTGAGGTAAAAATAGTTTAGTCACAAGCACTAAACACACTTGTCCAAGCCCCTCACAACAACGTAATGCATAAGAAGTGCAACTTTTCTCACAAAATTTAATAACGTTCACAAATGAGTTAGGGAATTCTTGCAGGGACTCAGGATTATTTTACAAGGCATTTAGTGTCTGATGTGGCCAGAGGAGCAGAGAAGGGTTGGTCTCAAGTTCTGACATAAAAGTAAATTTTTGTTGAAAAATCATGAAACACCACCTTGCCCAATAAAATATAATCCCTACAGAAATGGCCTGAAATAAAATATAGCTAGTTTTAGAAGAAAAACACAATTTTACATAAAAATTCCATCAGACGAACCCCACCAACAAAACTTGAAGCTCTAAGGTATAGTTTTCTAGTTATAAGCAATGGCATGTCCAACAAAACAAACAACACATAATTTGGAAGGCAATCCCCAATGGAAAACTTATCTGCCCATCTTTGAAGAAGAGTTAGATGACCTTTGATCATACCTCTCAACCACTTAGAGCAAGAAATCTTGACAAAGCCATAAATAATGGGGGACAAAAGCCCCCCAAATAGGGACTCTTTTTAAATATTGCTTTTACAAACTTAGAAAGTTGATAGAGTAACAGGTTTTGCATTAGCACAAAGCTTCCTGAAGGGTATGAAGTCTGAAACTCAAATGCCTGCCATTATTTTCTGACTACATCCCTCAGTGGTTTTCCAGAAAACCACAAGTTTATCCAAAAGACAGACCAAAAACATGAGGCAAAAATCTGGACATTCTGTGAAAATCTGTACAGGTGAGAGGTATGCTTTGATCTGCCAGAGCCAATACAGGAACTCACTCTTAGGCTGCATGCATGCCCTGAAATATTATTTGGCAACTATCTAAACCACTCTTGGTGTGGGATAATCCCTAAAGTTTTGGAGTACTTGTCAGCTGGGAAGAATCCTTGGCAGAATATCCCACATTGCTTATGGCTGCTGCAGCAGTGATCCAATGATCAACATCATCCAAAATCCTTCAATGACATAATATGTTGATATGTGCCATGAAATATTTTTTACAATGTCTAGGAGTGCAATATCAGTACCATGAGTACCATGGTAAGGTTTTATAATCTGCTACATATGAAAGACTAGGTTAGATTTAATTATGTAATGCAGCAGTTGTATAAGAACACTTTTTTAGTATTTCTGAACTGGGGCCCAAGTGTTGTAGGTTTGTAGTTGCTAATTGTAGTTGACTGAACTACATTTTGAAAAGGAAGAATAAGTGAGTACTTCCAGCATGATGGGCAAAGCCTTAATTTATGAGTCTATCAATGGGCATGGTAACTGCATTAGAAACAGTATAATTAGCAGTGTCAAGGTACTCTTGGAGGAAGATTGTAAACAGCAGATGAGTCAGGATTTTGTTTTCTAAGGAACTCATATATCTACTGTTGGTTCACAGTCTCATAGATGAAGGCAATAAGACTGCAATGAAAATTTAGTATCACCTCACCAATCAGATTGCAGTTAGTGATTTTGTGCACAAAGTCATGGAACTGACAAAAAAAAAATGATCAGACACCATGCAGTAATCAATGAAGGCACAGCGGGACAGAGTTTTGAAATGTATAGGATGAAGGAGCTGACTGACATCTTGAACTTTGAGAGGTACTTCTTTTTCTTCTTCTTCTTTCGGCTTTTCCTGGTTAGGGGTCGCCACTGACACTTATTTTTGCCAATTGGACTGTTAATTTTTTTTTTTGTTTGGGGAGGGGTTCCTATGATTACTCTCTCTCTCTCTCTCTTTTCTTACTTGGTTGCATGCGTACTTGTGATGATTTATGGTTCTTTTTTAATACAGTAAACTCTCAGTTAACCAGAACGCAATCAACCAGAAAACTCTCAAGCAACCAGAAAAAAAAAATCAAAGAAATACAGTACAATTTTCATGTGTTGCACTTTCTGCCCACCCCCCACCCCCCACAGTAAAATATCTTATGTTTTTAGAGTTTTACAGTTTTAAAAAGGAAGATAGGAATGAACTCCCTCTTTTCCCAACCTAAGAACAAGTCAAACCAAACAAGTGGTATAGGGTACAGTATTAGTCAGGCCTATTTTTAATAGTAACTCTGAAGCAACCAGAATCTACAGTTATCCGGCATCTACCAATCTCCATGGGTGCCATTTAGCTGAGAGTTTACTGTATTTCTTTATTATTGTCCTCAGCTGATCCATACTGGACATTAAAGTAATAATTTTAGTTGGTACTCACGGTCGATGTCTATGAATGAAACAGTTTTATATAATGGGAAAATGTATTTTGTATGCTTATAAAAACATAATTAAAAAAATTCAGAAGTTTCCTATAATGAAATCCTGTATAGTGGAATAAAATCAAAATTACAAAGTATTGATATGTGTGTGACAGAACTGAATATTATCATATAACGTGAGATAATATTTCTGGATTTTGAGGATGCTTGAGGAGTGGAGAAACAAGTGTTTAGTACCGATATTTAAGAATAAGGGTGATGTGCAGAGCTGTATTAATTGGAAAGGGATAAAATTGATCAGACACAGCATGGAGTTATGGGAAAGAGTAGTGGAAGCTAGGTTAAGAAGGGAGGTGATGAATAGTGAGCAGCAGTATGGTTTCATACTGGGAAAGAGCACTACAGATTCAATGTTTGCTCTGAGACTGTTGATGGAGAAGTATAGAGAAGGTCAGAAGGAGTTGCATGGTGGCTTTGTGGATTTAGAGAAAGCATATGACAGGGTGTCAAGAGAGGAGTTGCGGTATTGTATGAGGAAGTCAGGAGTGGTAGAAAAGTATGTAAGAATGGTACAGGTTATGTATGAGGGTAGTGTGACAGTGGTGAGGTCCGTGGTAGGAGTGATGCATGCATTTAAGGTGGAGGTGGGATTACATCAAGGATCAGCTTTGAGCCCTTTCTTATTTGCAATGGTGATAGATAGGTTGACAGACAAGATTAGACAGGAGTCCCAGTGGGCTATGATATTTGTGGATGACATTGTGATCTGTAGTGAGAGTAGGGAGCAGGTTGAGATGATCCTGGAGAGGTGGAGATATGCTCTAGAGAGGAGAGCAATAAGGGTCAGCAGGGCTAAGACAGAATATACGTGTGCAAATGAGAGGGAGGATAGAAAAATGGTAAGGATGCAGTGAGTAGAGCTGGTGAAGATGAATGAGTTTAAATACTTGGGATCAACAGTTCAGAGTAATAGTGAGTGTTGAAGAGAGATGAAGAAGAGATTACAGGCAGGGTGAAGTCAGTGGAGAAGAGTGTCAGAAGTGATTTGTGAGAGACAGGTACCAGTAAGAGTGAAAGGGAAGGTCTACAAGAGGGTAGTGAGACCAGCTATGTTATATGGGTTAGAGACAGTGGCATTGACAACAAGGCAGGAGTCAGAGCTGGAGGTGGCAGACTTAAAGTTATTAAGATTTGCATTGTGTGATAAAGATTGACAGGATTAGGAATCAGTATATTAAAGGGTCAGCTTACGTTGGATGGTTTGGAGACAAAGCCAGAGAGGCGAGATTGCATTGGTTTAGACATGTGCTGAGGAGGGATGCTGGGTATATTGGGAAAAGGATACTAAGGATGGAGCTGCCACATAAGAGGAAAAGAGGAAGACCTAAGATAAAGTTTATGGATGTAGTAAGAGGGGACATGCAGGTGGCTGATGTGACAAAGCAAGATGCAGAGGACAGGAAGAAATGGAAATAGATGATCTGCTGTGGCAACCCCTAATGGGAACAGCCGAAAGAAGAAGAAGAAGTATAGGTGCATGTTATAAATGTTTGGATATGATCACATGCTATACTTGCCGAAATACTACCACATGAGATGTTGTTAGAGATACTGACAGATGTCTAGTCAGGAGTATTTTCTTGGCTAGTATCTAAGTGAGAATATGTTTTTACAGTGATGAGTTGGAAAGCCTATAAAGTTGAAGGGATAGAAAACTTATGAGATCTTTATGTTGTGGGCAGTCAATACTGATGTCACCTAGCATGACATTTTCTGTCCTTATTTTAGTAAAGAGCTATTACAAGGCTTTGAGCCTTATTGAAATACCCTTCCCTGGGGGAATATTAACAACTGCTACATAGAAGTGTTTATTAGCATTAATTTTAAAAGTTAAAGAAGTGATTCCTTGTCTGTGAAGTTTGGGACTTGTGAATTATATGCAAGATTGGTCAGGTAGTCATAGAAGGAAATAATAACCATGCCTTTGTCTTTGTGATAATGATCAGAATTGAAGATATTCTAACTAGGTGTGAGAAAGAAGTGTGTAGATTGGCAGGTTTTAGTTACGCTTCAGTGACTGCTACAGTGTCAGGCTGGTCAATAGATGACCAGCTGTATAGCAGATGTACCTTGTAATGGTTAGTTCTTACATTGAGACCTTCTAACTTCATCTGAGCACCAGTACAGCAGATGTACCTTGTAATGGTTAGTTCTTACACTGAGACCTTCTAACTTCATCTGAGCACCAGTAACTATATTTTATGTTAGAGATCCAAAGTTAGAATGTATATCATGAGACAGATTCAGACTGGCCATAGCAAACACTGGATAAAGGGTGCAGATCAGAGTGTGTGGTGTACCTTTAAGAAGCTTTCCGGTGAGTCAGCACAAGCATGTAAGTACTGAGTATGTGCAAGCAAGAGTGGCATTTTGTGTAAGCAGCCAGAATGAGAGCATGCACGTATGTAGTCAGCCAGTTAGGTAGATAGTTTGTTTAAGTATAATGCTCCTGCCATCCTTCCTGATGTAGTTGTATACAATAAACTACTTAAATGAACACCCAAGCCTCAACATCTTTTTAATGTACATATGAACAGTGATATGGCATCAGAATGGGATCCAGAGTTACAGCCATGAGGCAACTGGTTAAAGTTGGAGGAATAATAGAAGTGGATCATCCCTACTGCTCAAATGACTAATACAACATGTCATAAACAAATTCCAGGTACTAAAACTTGCTTAAATTATTTATTTTGCCAAAAATATAAAACAAAGCACTTAGAATGCTCAAAACAATTTTTTTATTAAATGAAATGTCTGAAACTGTGACATATTGATAAAAAAATATTTGAAATAATTATGAAAATGTTTGAAACAATATCTAAATCATATAAAATGTACAAAAAAGGGAAAACAATCATATTTTTGGCTATGTGCTACTTTTTCATATTAACTAAAGCTATTCAAAATATTTGAAGTGTGCAAAGTGTTTGCAACTGAGTGCAGTATTACAGAGCAGTTGTTTCACAAATTTCAAATAATATTTCTCAAAGTACAGTTATTTCAAGGCATATTTCAGAGTACAGTATTTCAAAGAGTTTTTTATGCATTTGATTATTATTAAAAGTACTGGTGTGTGTGAATGTTTATACATAATTACAAGGGTCATTTTGCATTGCATTTTGCTATAATTTGTGGGCATGGCAGAAGGATTTTGCAGACCCGCACCATTTATGCTTGATAATAATATTGCAGAAAATTGGAGAGTGTTTGAGCAGGACTGATATTTTCATACAGGCTGCTTTTTCTGACAAAGATGCACATACAAAAGCATTTATTCTGGTTAATTTAGCTGGTTCAGAAGCCATTGAAAGAGAGCATTCATTTGTGTATGCACCTAATGTGTTTGTATGGGAGGGGGAAACCACCATATAGTGGTACCAGCTGAAAGAAGGGAAGACCCTGAATGCTTAAAACATAAATTTAGAGAAATGTGTGACCCTCAAATGTATATTACAATGGAGGCACTTATTTTACATAAGAGATCAAAAGCCTAGTGAAACATTTGCAGCATATATAACTGACTCAAGAAATAAGGCTAAAACATGCAGATTTGGTGATGTGAGAGATGAGTTGGTAAAGGACAGGCTTGTGTGTGGTTTTAATAATGACATAATGAGAAAGATTTTGCTTTGAGACAGTGATTTAATGTTAATTATACAATGACTGCCCATTAATATTCAAAAATGAGCACACTGATTGGCCAGCACAACCAGCACGCCCATTGTAAATCTAAGAATATACTAATGGAAAAAGGTCCAGTCATCTGGACTTTTTTCCATTGGTGTATCTCATATATATTTTTTTACTTTTCTTTCTTTTTTTGCACAAAAAAGGAAAACAGAAGACCTGAAATGAATGAGGGAGATTGCACAGACACAAATAAGAGGATAATCAGGTACGCTCTGCAAAACTAAAGAAACTTTCCTGATTATCCTTTTATTTTGTCTGTCCTGGCTCTCCCAAATGTAAAAAGTCTCCTGGTTTCATTTTTTTTATTTTCAATTAAAAAAAAAAAAGCAACAGAGATCTTCCTTTCTCTGTTGCTACCTCTGCACAGCACTGATGTACTGCATAAGCATAGGAACACAAGTCCCATACGCATGCGTAGTACATCAGAAAAAGCTACAAGATACCAGCAAAACATGAAAGGGCAGCATGGAGGCATTATACAAAGGCATTATTTAAGAAAAGTAAGCATTTTTTTGCTTAAATAATGTCATTGTATAATAGCAATAACCAACGCTGTGGTTGTGGTATATTGAAATTTACCCATGGTTGACTTTATTTAATCACTTGGGCTTTGGGCTTTACCCTCATGATTAAACCACACTGACCGTGGGCAAATCTTTTATATACCACACCGACGTAGTCAGTTATTGCTTAAATAAGGCCACTGAGATTTGTCCGATATGTGAGTTACAGAAAAGCACAGAAGTATGCTTACAAATGAGAATAGCTGTGGAAGGCACAGTGACAAAGCTCATGTTGATAGTATGTAGCACATGGTTAAAAGAAATAGGCCCAATCACATGGTAGCTGCTGCAGATCTAGTAACAGTCCATGGGAAACTCTGAGTCTTTTCAGAAAATTCCAGAGCATGCTCAGTGAAGCATAAAAGTGAGTCAGCAAAGTGAAAACATGTGCTTACACCCAGCTTTATAGTCAACTGTTGTAACTGTGGTAGAAATCATGAACCCAAAAGAGAAAAGTGCTTAGCTTTTGGCAGCAGTGTCATTTATGCAATATGTGGAATAATTTCAAATGGTTTTGTCTATCACATAAGGCACATTCTTTTAGGAAAAAACAGCATTTCAAGAGGCAAGCTGATGACCTAGAAAGCTATAACCCTACTTTCTATGTTGATGGTGTGTCTGTACGTGGTGAAACAGTCAATGCAGTAGATTTGCGGGCAAAGAATGAGATCTTTTGCACTATTTGGATTAATGGGAGTCCTGTAGAGGTTAAAGTAGATACTGGCTCAAAGTACAATGTTATGTCAGCAGAAACATTTGCTAGAGCTGCAGAACAACATGATTTGACAAAGTGTGTATAGCCTATTGCTTATGGTGGTGAAAAGATTCAAACTGAACCCTCAGTAGTCCATAGTACCAGAATACAAAAATGACCACCACCTTTCAATTTATCTTGCTGTTTTATAAATAGTGACTCCTCACTAAAATTTAACTTTTAGACAGGTAAAACTTAATTTACCTACTTTCACATCTAACTCCTCTAGTGCACACTGCAGTGTTTAGGATAAACCATTTTTTTCATCTTACCTTTAAGCATCTATTGCAAGACTACCAGTTAGTGTAGAGCCCACATTTTGCCTCTCAGTAGTCATATTGGGATTAGTGCTTCTGTTTTATCCTGGTGAGAGAAGGAGTGCAGTTACATTATTTCCTGGAGACTGCTGATCACCAGAAATCTAAATAACAGCTTTATAGGTGACAGCTTAGAATCTGTGCCCATATTCTTATCCTGGTGAGACTAGGAGCAGAGTGCATTGATTCCTGACTCTTTCTGGTTGGAGAGTGAGTGTCTGTGCTTACCATATCTGATTGGTCCGGTTGCTAGTCGAGGCATCTACCAGAAAAAGGCTACAAGCCTGCAGACCCTTGCATCATCTGGGACAAGACTGTGGATCTACAAACAGGCCGTGGCCTGCTTCTATTCTTGGGATTGGTGCTAAAACTAGCTAGTTTTAGCTAGAACTAGCCAGTTTTTTTTAGTTTCAGCACTCAAAACTGTTTCTTTGTGCCCAGTACTTGCTCAGACCTCATTGTAAGCACTAAATAAACTACAAATTACTACAGCACTCGAATTTCCTCACTTGTCAAGAAGAAAAAAGTTCTTAGTATTTAAATAAATAAACACCTATCCAAGCATGTCCATGGGTCAGCTCTTGGTGTTTTCTCCTGTCCACCTGATGAATCTGGGCAATTTGGGGCAATGTAGCAATTGCATCATGTACACTGACAACCCTGTCCTCCTACCACCCGACACTACAACCTGTGAGAGATGCACTTATATAGCCAAACTGGAAACCAAGCTCTCGCTAGCCTAGACTGGACTAGACAGTCAAGAGGAGAAGTTTAACACCTGCACCACACCACACTCAACACATAGTCTTTCAAAACCCACACTACCAAAACCCACACATAGATGTACAAAGCACACACCCACATTCACGGAGGCTCTCAATAAAAATCTGCCCAAGCTACAGAGACCTACCAAGCTGAAACGTAGACAACCACAACGCCTTAACACTACGCAAATGGCACACAGCCCACAAAATCAGTGTGCCACTCAACCTCAGCCCATAAGGCAAAACAATATCCCCAACACACTAGTCATAGGTGACTCTATAGTCAGGCGCACTGATGTCCCACTCACCAGGCTAAACAAGGAGAAAGCTACTGTCAGCTGACTGTCGGGTGCCAGGATCTGCCACATAATGCACGCACTCAGGTCACTCCACAACAACTACAAATACAACTCTGTCATTGTCCATGTTGGTGTGAATGAACTGAGACATACCTTCCTGGACTACATGAAAAGAGACATGGAGGAGCTCTTGGATCTTGTAGCCCTAGCCCTGAGTAGCATCCTGCCATCGCCCAGAATGATAAAACAGTAGAAGGACAAAATGACTGACCTTAATAATTGGCTAAGTTTCTGGTGTCATTCCAAGGGGATCCAGTATCTTTCTTCCTGGGAAGACATGGTCGACAGACCACGACGCTTTGTCAGAGATGGCATGAACCTGCTGGCCCTGGGATTCTGGATACTGGTTAAGGCTCTTGCCACCCATATAGTGCCTTCTTTAGGCAAGGTTCAAATGCCAAATGCACCACCGTAACAGGTACAAACAAGGAAACTCTGAGGGTAATGCTACTCAATGCTAGAAGCCTAAACCTCAAAATGCACTCACTCGAGGCACTCCATAAATGGAGACCATTGACATCTGTGCAGTGACAGAGACCTGGTTCAAGGCTCCAGAGAGCAACCCTGCATTACCAGGCTATAATTCATACCACACCTTTCGGCCACCTATCCTGGACCAAAACACTAAAGGCGGAGGCAGGTCCATATTCATTAAGGATATCCACACCTCCAAGCTAATTGCTTAAGATAATGCATCCTAAATTATCCAAGTGCAATTAACACTGGCGAAGACTGCAATCCAGGTTGTAGCTTGTTACAGATCCCCCACCATGCCCTAGGATTCCCACTCTTCATTTCTTAAGATACTGGAAAATATTAAGGTACAACCCAATACCTTTATTATGGGCGATTTCAACTACACCACAGTCAGCTGGGTGAAATACTCATGTACCAACTCATTCATTCAACATTTTCTGGAATTAATAAATTCCAATGCCTTGGATCAGGTTTTCCACAACCCCACCAGGGGCAGCAATATCCTGGACATGGTCATTACCAATATAGGTAAGTAGTGTTCCATGCAAAAGGTCAACTCCTCACTGGACAAATCCGACCACAAGCTAATCACCCCAGACATCCATATCCCACCCCCACCACCCATTAAGGAATCCACTGTCAAAAACTACTCCAAAGTCAAGTTCATGCTTCTTAAGACAGAAGTGGCAAACTTCATGACACCCATGCAGATGGAAAATAGAGGTATGACTGCTCAGTCTTACACAAATGCAATGTATAAGCCCATACATGAGTGCATGGATCTTGCCATCCCCAACAGAACCATAACGCTATCCTCCAAAAAAGGAAGTAAATCTGGTGGTCCCCTGCCATAAACAAACTCTACAACAGAAGGAAGAAGCTGTTGCAAAAAAGAGTAAAATCCCAAGATTGGAGGAACTGCCTGGTCAGCCTCAGCAAGAAGCTGAGATCCCTCATAAAATCCTCCAAAGCCAGTTATGAAAATAAAATCACCACTGATTCCAAAGACAAACACAAAGCACTCTACAGCTATGTCAAGAATCTCAATGGCAACACTCAGATCTGCTCTGAGCTACAGAACAATGGCACTAAATACACAGAACCAACTGATATTGCCGACATCTGGCCAGATAAGTTCAGTGCTAACTTTACCCCCCTCTCACCCTCCAAAGGGCACATCTTAATATCGGAAGAATGCAAAGCCCCTGTAATCACAGATGAACAAATAAAGACTGCACTATCCAAAGCCAAGAACACAGCATCCATGGGACCAGACAACATCCCAGGCTGCGTACTGAATGAACTACAGAATGAACTGGCACCCCACCTAAGTACCATGTTCAGTCATAGCCTCACCTCAGGCTATGTGCCTACTGAATGGTGCACAATGACAGTTATCCAACTCCACAAAGGGAGTGACACCTCGGACCCTGGAAACTGCTGCCCTATTAGCCTGATGAGCCTGGTATGCAAGGCCATGGAATGTATCATCTTGGAGCTTATAAACAAAGACATAGGTAACCTCCAAACCCTGGACCCCACTCAGTTTGGTTTTGTAAAAGGTAGATCATGTCTGCTAAACCAGATTGACTTCTTTGAAGCAGTCACCAGAGCCATAGACGAGGGCAAGGTAGTGCACACAGCCTATCATGACCACACCAAGGCTTTTGATACCATCCCCCCACTCTGGAGTTATAGATAAACTCACTAAACTGGGTTTAAATCCCTATGTCAAAAGAGGGGCGGCCAACTAGCTCACTGACAGAACCCACACAGTAAAAGTAGCTGACTCCAAGTCCAACTTCAGATCATTGATGAGTAGAGTACCACAGGGATTGGTCCTGGGTCCTCTTTTGTTCAGCATCTACTTCTCTGAAGTGTAGGCCAACACAGAAGATCTTTGGCTAACAAGGTTCACAGATGACTGCAAACTGGGAGGCATAATAGACTCACCTAATGATGTAGACATTCTATAAAAGGGCCTCAGAGAGACAGATGCTTGGTGTCAAATTCATGGCCTCAAGCTCAATGCCAAGAAGTGCATTGTCATCCCCTTTAGGAAAAACTCAGTACCCATGAACGACAACATAGACGGTAGCTCACTAAACACTGAAAGTGTGATAAGAGACCTTGGGACACAGGTGGACAGTAGTCTTTCCTTTGATAACCACATCACCTCAGTAGTCAGGAAATCCTTCTATGTGGCACACCTCATCACAAAAAGGTTCTTCTCTAGAAAAAAGGAGGTTATTGTTCCTCTCTACTCATCCCTCATCAGACCCATTATAGAGTACAATGCCCATTTGGCATGTATCTCATAAGACACCTACAGCAATGGGAAAGGCCACAGAAATACCTGACTAAAAAGATTACCAGCCTCTAACAGATGCCATACACAGTCCATCTCAAAAAAGTCCAGCTCTACTCAGTCGCATATCACCTACTCAGAGACAATCTCTGCCTAACATACAAAGCTATGTCAAACCCAGAGCTGTTGGACATGCTACACTTAAAGAAATCTCAATTTCTCCTTACCACATGCTCCAGGGACCTAAACATTGTCACCACAATACATGTTGGAGATTTCTGTCCCAGAGACTTTCCATACTCTTGAACAAACTACCCATTCATGTCAAGCAAAGCTCCTCATTGGCACTCTTTAAGAAAAATTTTGACAACTGGACGGGAAATAGAAAATTCACCCCAGGGATCACTTCTGTGGCACTGCACGACAGGGGCATAGGAAAATAATTTTCTTGGGTGGCAAAAGCCAGGGAACCTTTTTTGGCTAGGCTTATATAGGCCCAGGGCTGATAGCCTAGTACCTGCCTATGAACCCACGAACCTATAAAGTACTTTCATCTTGTTCAGTATGTAACAGTACAAAACCACATCAACAACAAGAATCACTTCAGTTAAGCCAGATTCCTGACATACCTTGGTCAACAGTAGCCACAGATATCTTTGAGTGGAATGGTCAACATTACTTGGTGTTAGTAGACGCTTATTTAAATTAGTTTGAGATTGACCTATTTCTCAACCTAACTTCCAGTATTGTCATTATTAAGTTGAAGCAACATTCTTCTGTCCATGGTAGTCCACACAGAGATATTTCTCAAAATGGTGCACAGTTCATAAGTCAGCAGTTCAAGAAATTTGGAGGAGAGTGGGACTTTGTTCATATTATGAGTAGTCCTGAATGCCCTCAGTTAAATGGTTTGGCTGAAAGTGCAGTTTAAAGTGAAAAACAGCTGTTCAAGAAATCCAGATGTGATAATACTGATATTTTTTCTCAACTTGTTGAATCTCAGAAGCATTCCTCATGATAAACATCTTGGTTCAGCTGCCCAGAGACTTATGTTGAGACAAACCAAAAACAGATAACCAATCAGTAGTAATTTATTGGTTCCAAGTGGTAAGAACAACAAAGCAGTAAAAGCCCAACTGTCGAAAAAGTGTTTGTCCCAGAAGTTATAACTATGATAAAAACCAGCAAACTGCTCCATTCTTTACAAAAAGGGGAGATAGTGAGGATGCAGACATCAAAAGGTTTTGATGACATCGGATTTATGAAAAGTTTGTGTCAATGGCAGAGATCGTACATTGTGGAATCACAGGGAGTAGAATTCAGACAAAATTGGAAATGTTTGTTACCAGTGTCTGAACCAGTGTTATAGTACCTTGCCTGTGACAGACTGTAGTTCGCAGAGTCACTTGTCCAGTTTTCCTGTTCCATAGAACATTCCTTCAACCCCCTTTCCTGCGAAAATGCCTGAGACTCCTCAAGCAAAATATTCCCCAGTGACTGTCCCTGTTGCCAAACCCAGTCCTACTATATCACGAGATCAGGTCACATCTCAAAACTACTTCCAGATATGTGGCAACCTGGACATGACTGTTATTTTTCTTTATTGGTGTCTGTATAATTGCATGCCTATTCAAATGTTACTGTTGACATGCGAAAGCTCAGTAAAGAAGGGGGGTGTAGATAAGAGCGTGTAATATACCTTTAAGAAGCTTTTCAGAGAGTCAGCACATGCATATAAGAACTGAGCATATGCAAGCAAGAGTACCATTTTGAGTAAGCAGCCAGAGTGAGAGCACAAGTATGTAGTCAGCCAGTTAATTAGATAGATTGTTTAAATATAATGTTCCTACCATCCATTCTGATGTATGTGATGCTGTGCACTGGCCCAGTAATCAAGGAGCCTCAATCCTTGCTACTAGCACCATTGAGGGGTGTCCTCATTGGGAAGGATAACAAGTACACGCAGAGTAAAGTACAATTTCCATTAAGAGCACACAGAGATCACAGTCATTCTGGGGCTGATTTCTCCCTTTCTCTCCAGATCCCCAATAAGACTCCCCAATGGCACAGCTGTAAAGTGGGTTCCTTAGCCAGGGTCTCAAGCCAAGTCCTCCTAGCACTCTCTCTGTCCAGCCAGTGCTTCATGTCTCTGCCCAAGTAGCTGACACGCACACACTTCTTTGATATATGCGTTATACACTCACACGTGCACGCACACACACACACACACACACACACACACACACACACACACTCCTGGGGAAGGCTGGCAGAGGTTCTCCAGCTATGCCGCCTTCTCTCCAGACTATAAGGTAGAAATCACTGCCACCAAGACCCCTACTTATCAGCTACTCTAAGGCCCTTCCCAAAGGGTGAATAATTTCACTGTGTAATGTTACTCATATCCAAATAGTAAGTGTGACTGAGCAGCAAGACTATTGGAGTGGGTTGGACAGTATCATTAAATACATGCAAGTACTCTAGAGCTTACATTATCTATACACAAAGCAGACACAGTTGAAAGGTTTAAAACTATTTAATAATAAATAATAAAACAGAAGACAGATCTTCTCAATTCAAAACAGTGCTAGTTAAGAATTCAGAAATCACAGTAAAATGGTTAAAATAATAATATAGAATAGTCTGATATAAATATAAAAAACAGTCTAAACTTACTATTTTCTATCTACTTCTTAAGAGAAACACTAAAGCCTAAGATCCTACTTACATATAGAGAGAGCAAAGCAAGTGCTGGTGAGTGGTCAGTTTGAAGACAATTGCAAAATGTTCTAATTCTCTCTCTCTCTGAGAAAGTCTTAAAAATAATACATCACTGCTGACACATTTTAGATTGCATCATTCTTCTCTGGTTCCCAGGCTAACAGAAACTCAGAAGCTTAACATGGTTTTGATCTTGCACCTGGCCAGGAAACTACAGCAATAAAAGACATTATATATGAAAAATCTAGCAATTAACTCTGAAAGCAAAACAAGAGAAGGAATGCCTTAGCCTAGACATTTTGTCTCCGAGCTCTGAGATCAAACAATCATACAATACTTGACTTATCAGCTTTCTTCCAGCAGAGTGCACTATGGTTACATTTTTGAAGTTCAACATTTGACATAGTTTTCTTACATTTGTGAACAAGCCTAAGGATTACATTAACATAATTTTACAATGACATAGAATTATTTACAAAATTCTGTCTAGCTAGGCTGGCAGCTTTCACAGTATTTGTATACAATAAACTACTTAAATGAACACCAATGCCTCAACATATTAATGTACATAAGGAGAGTGACAAAGGGGAAGGGAGTTATTTTTTTAAGAATATATTTATTCTTGCTTCATTACCTGTTTCTAACTTTGAAGTATAAAACTTGATGCAGTTACAAAGATTTGGTTTATTATTAGAATATATGCATTCCAAAAGAAATTGCTTTCAACTTATGTCTGGAAAAGTGGAGGTCACTGAGTTTGGATTGCATACGTGATTTTATCTCTTGCGGTTGTAGTATTTCCTGTTATATAATAAAGTGACAAGAACACAAGAACCCAAACTGTTAAACTTTACATTGAGGCTTGGAATGTGATTGGAAGAATACATCTAAACGTCTTTGCTCAAGAACTCTGGACAAAACCAAAAATAATGGGGAGAGGGGCAAGAACAAAGGACCAAAGTCAGGGAACATTTTTGAATGTTATTCCAATTAATTTAAAGCATTAATAAAACAATAGCATTTTTATCAACATCCATTTTGGTTGACTGACTGTAACCCTTAGTAATTTAATAGAAAATCAAAATATTTACAAATGGCCTAGGCAAAAACATTAGGCAAAATCAAGAACATCCTGCAAAATCTGTGATAGCTGAGAAGTATGGCTGAAAGTCTTGTCTTGCTTCAGATTGCTTTATTGCAGGAAAATTTTCATGGTGGATATTTAAGACCCTCAATTTTACGGTAAAGAGCTGGGGACTTTAATGGATTCTTTGCCTTAGTGTGAAAACACCCATAATTTAAGCCTCCCTACTGACCATATATAGGTCTAAGATGGTTGCCAAGTGGAGATGCTTCTAGCACGGGGTTTCTAAATGGTCTTGTAGGTGGTAGCAGTATCCTGTTTCAGTGGACCAGAGTACTGAGTGAGCCAAGAGGACAAATTTCTAAGTAAAGGTGATCATTAAGTTGCTACAGTCATAACACCGACTCACACAGGGAATCTGTGCTTGATCTGAAGTGAACAAGGTGACCATTTCCTTGGTGATATAGTTTGTTAGTACACTTACACTGGGCTCACATTGAACTTCTATGGTAAAAAACAGAAAAAAATAGGCTCTATGTAAATAACATTGTGAGGTAGAATAGTGCCAAACTTAAAACAAAACAGCAGTATCATGTTATTTCTTGTTTGATTTAAGTAACTCATTTAAGCCTATATCTAAGCTATACTGCTGCCATTGAAGTCTGTCAATGGGAAGGTGATACACCATCTAGTTCGCAGCGACTGGGGCCAGTTATTCTTGCAAACATAATTTGCTTATACCCTGCATAAAGTGTAGTTTGTGTGCAAATATTACATATCATTAACAGGTTTGTAAACTAAATGTTACAAAATAATCTCCCAGTTATGCTGCCTCCTTAATTCTTAACATTTATCTATAATTACTACTATAACTGGAAGGTCATAGCATTGTAGAGAGGTAAGTGGTGAAACCCTGACTATAAGTGGTCACCAAAGTAAGAATACCCTTAAAAAGAGAGATCAAGAATAGAATTCCCTTTCTAAGCCTCTTGCAAAAGCACAGACACATGGAATCCCAAATTACCTTTCAGAGTAGAAGGGCAACAAGGCCAAGAATCAGATAAAGACATCACACTATTGCTAGGAGGAGGTATGTGGAGGGGGTTCAGGGCTGTCTCCCCCCAATAAAATGGTACTGTCTGCAGTTCTTCTTGATCATTAGAGTCTATGTGTCTCCAGAAGCTCTGCCACAAAGGAAAGACCTGGGAAGAAGACAAATAGAAAGGAAGGGGTCCAGGAGCATCAGAAGTCATGGGCATCTATGCCCCACAAAGAGGAATTTTTTGTGCCACATGCCTGTTAAGGAATCAAAGTACAGACTTTTTAGTGAGATGAAACAGGTGAGTCTTGGAAGCTATACTCCATGCTCAAAAAACAACTAGATTTTGTTTCTTCCAGCAGATTCAGAGCAGACTACAAGGGGAGAAATGTCTCCCCTAAAATGAAAGTTAGTGTAAGTGAAGTACCTACTTAAGGAACCATCCATTGAAAGTGATGTGAAGGCCCCAGAAAGGGATGATACAGACAGAAGCAGACAAGAAATGCCTTGTTGATCTAGAATCATGCTCCCAGAGAGCAATGGCAAGGATGGCCTGACTTCTGCTGGGGAAGCTGACACAAGTTCCTCACAAACATAGCAAAATCCACATCAAGTTATGTGACAGTATACTATAAAGAATGGAAATATATTCAAGCACAGAGAGCATAGTTCTGTCGGAAGGCATTTGCTAAGCTATGCCTGAACCCAGGTGCTCAGTCAAAATGATATGATTATATCAGGGATATGGACATCTTATGTCAAAAGTGCATAGATCCACACCCAACCAGGCTATAATTGTACAGGAGCCAGAAAAAAGATATTGTGGAACAATGTGGTAGCTCATTGGAACTACAGGCAAGAGGGAGTGTGCACATGGGAAATACTCCCTAGGAATTTACAGACTGGACCAACAGCTACTAGTAATGCTGTCCACTGGTGCATAGGGATCCCAGTCACTCTAGACGTTGACTACAGAAACAAGAAACTGGAAATTTTCTGGATTCTAAGGAAAGCTAAAAGAGAATCCTATTATATAGCAAAGCTCATGTAGGGAGAAGTGGAGATCATCATACGAAGACTCCTGGTATTGGTCTGGAAAAGCATCACATGAAGTAACTACTTCCAGATCATTTGCAAGAAGAGAGGAACTGTGATCCTAAGTGACCTTTTAGTGTATGAGTGACCTTTTAGTGTAAGGGAAGGAGGATGGTAATGACAAGAACTACATAAAAAATTACAACAAGTTTGGCCTATCCCTCTTCTCCTTAAAATGGTATGACCCGTATTAGTACTTTATCAGTGCAGATTATGAGAGATAGAGAGTCATGAGATAGTTGAAAGTTCAGTCATATCTAGACACAATATTATTGATCCTAAGAGAGCTTAAAGAGCTATCACTTTTTTCAGGTCAGAATAGACTGGGCTTCATAAAAGAGAACTGAATATACAACCCCAACACATTTCAGTTGGTTCATAGTAAAGCCACAACAGACCATTCTTGGCCTTCATCCTATGTTTTAGATAGACTTGTATTTTTTCTTCAAAGAATAACAGTCTAAAAAGATAAGAAACTGCAAACTAAAAAAAGCAGGGCATGTGTCACTTTAAGACAGCCATCAGCAATAGCTTGACAGGTCTGTCCAAAATGAAATCCTTCTTTCAAAGAAGCATTAAGAATACAGAAACTTAGTCATTCTTGAAAAGATGACTTCAGCAATGCCATCATGTGTATGGAGGTACATACCTAAGCTTGCAGCCCTTGCCATAGAATTCAGAACATCCAAAATACAGGGGGCCACTTAGAAAGGGAACAAAACAGAAAACCCATTGATAGGGTCAGAAAGAGGTCACATCAAGCTGTTCAGATGGTTGGAGCAAATCACATTTTTCCAATCTTAATTCCACCAGAACAGACTAGAACTCTGGTAGATGATATAAACAGTAGATAACACTAAGGCCTAGTGTGGCAGAGGAATATACCTCTTTGGCACACTTGCCCAAAGATTTAGTTTTCTAGCTAGATCCAGATATTATATGAAGGCATTGAAGTGGCATAAGCTATATAAATCTCAGTGCTATAATAAATAATAGGGAAACAGGTGACTACGGCATATGTCATACATGCACTCAAAGTTAAATACATCAAGTTACAAAAATTGAATGTTTAAGGTTATTTAAGACTGCAGTAAATACATTTTACATACATTCCTGTAATAAAAGTTAATTGCTGTTGCTGAGAATTGAACCCACACCCCACATCATTGCTACTGTCACACAAATGTTACTGCAATAACATGTTGAGCCACAGTAAAATGTACATACTGACTCTGTTTTTGACAAGCCTTGGTAAGTATTTTTAGCAATATAAGCGGTGGAGCAGTGGTAGCATTGTTGCCTCACAGCAAGAGGTTCTCCTGTTCGATTCTCAGCTGGAGTGCAGGGAGTGCCTTCTGTGTGGAGTCTGCATGTCCTCCCCACGGTTGGGTGGGCATTCGAAAGACATGCATAAATGGGCGTGCCTTTGTTGAAGGTTGAACATTGAGCTAACACCTCAGCATTAGTCAAAATCTATTGCCAATCATTAGCGGACCGGAGTCCCGCTGTGGCGACCCCTAACCGGGAAAAGCCGAAAGACAACAACAACAACATATGAAAGAGTTATTTCAATTAAACAGGATTAGTATTATGCTTAAGAATAATTCACAGAGATTTCAGGTAAGATATTCAGCCTTCCTTACAAAGAGGTGGGTTGTTCAATTCATAATAAAAAAATTATGTGTCACTACTTATTCTGACCTCCTCATTAAAAGTATCTGTAAACCGGATTCAAACTCTTCATTATTTCTGTTTATGCAAACCGTCTGTATTTACACCTTGCTCCACAGAGAAAGGCAATCTGCAGGTGCAATGGCAGCAGTCTCATTTACACTACTGATGTTATTTCAAAGTAAATTTTGATTTTTTTTACCTTCAGAAGTGAACCACTGCTCACTACTAGTGATTGCTGAGAGTCCCCATTGCACAATGCCAAGCAGTGTCCAAACGATGAACCCAAAAAATGATAAAAATATGTGTCTGTGTGTTGGGTTATGAATTCTGTAGTCTTATAACATGAAAATATGGACATTAACCATCCCTCTTTTCATACAGACATCATCCTGTCAATATTTAAATGTTGAAACTATAGGATTAGCATAGAAAATTGGGAAGATTTGCAGTATATGCCACATACATAGAGGGGTTTATGAGACAGAGAAAGTGGAGCAGAAATACACAAATATTGACTTTCTCATACTTAACAGTTATGGAGCAATATATCAGTGCTATTAAGTTATGTTGTCCTTTGTCATTTCACAGTTGAGATCTGAATGCTTTTGATATTTGCAACAGTTAAACTAACAATTCACGTCACAGTAATGACAAATGTAGGTGACAGAAGAGTGGGCCAGATTCACGAAGGCTTGCATGGAGTCTTAGAGTAGAGTAAGACTCCATGCAGCCATCATGTCCGACGAGCAATCCAGGAACAGCCTGTAGGGGTGTGTAAGAGAGCTCCTAAAACCGCTCTTACACGGACAGGGCTGGGACATGCAAATCACCTCAATTGCAGGCGAAAAGCATGCAAATGAGGTAGATTTGCGATTCAGGAAACCCGAACCTGTCCGAGTAAGAGCAGTGTTATTTGCAGAAATGTACTCAGTTGACAACTGAGTACCATTCTGAAAATAGCAAAACGGAGCCGTGACAGCTCCAAATAAAGGTTGCATCCAGTGCAGGAGGCATGCCAATGGCCAAATATATGGCCATTGGAAATATTCCCTGATGCAAAATTAAAATAAAAATTATTTTTTTTACGCCGATTTCCGATGTTTAAGCATAGCACAGTGCCGCTCAAACAGGCTGCTCTCTAAAACACAGACTACTAAAAATTATAACCCACAAATGTAGATTTTATTGAAATTGTTAATGTACAATGCAAGGGAATGGCAGGCTGAAGACCACATGGCCACCGAGTAGAGGTTGTTAACGGGGGAAGCTCAGTCTAAGACATGTAACCAAGCATTAGTAGGCAATCCTATGTAAATGAGTGTTAGGATAGTGAATCGCTAGTTTACATAGCAAATGAGCACAGTCAGTGGAGTGTAGGAGTAGGATATGGGGAGTAACAGAGTAGAAGATAGGTGACATCACGAGGGGGGGTATGTTTGAAAGAAGTGAAGCTCATTGAGCAGAGTGGCATGTGTCCGCTGTCAGTTAGACATCATGGAAAGAGGTGTGTCAACAGGTAGGCTAGGGAAAGCCAAGAAATGGAAGGTGTATACTGTGGATAACACCAAAGTTTCTTGCTGAGCGTGCATGCCCATGTGTGCCCGCCTGTAAACCTGAGTAAGACAGAGTGCGCACGTGTAAGCGAGAGTGCACACGTTTAAGCCGGAGTAAGCATGTATAAGGCTGTTTAAAGAGTTGTAAGCGTGTTTGCGCTGGTGTGCATGCGTTTTAACCCGAATAAGCAAGTGTTAGTCCGTGTAAGCATGTATGCGCGCATGTTAGCAGCTGTGCGTGTGTTTGCGCTTGTGTGCGCGGCGCTCCCCCCTGAGGAAACAGAAAGGAAAAAGGAAGCACAACAAATAGTAAGAAGCTACCAGGGAGTACTAGCAGAGCTAGCAGGTGAAAACAATCAGAATCAGGCAATTACACAGGCAGTACACTAACCCAGCCCAGCCTAGCACTTAAAACTCTACCAACAACAGTCCTTTATGTTTCTCACAACAGACACTACAGTAAGTTAATAGAAGTGAAAACTGAAAAAGCTTTACTGAGACAAAGAAATGTTAGGGGCTGCCATTGCTGTTATAAGGTGACATATGCAGCATGCTGAGGGTGGTGACAATGGAAATGCTGCTGGACAACCCACAGTGAGGAGACGGAGAAGAGTGTACAGGCCCAGGGTAACCTACCAGGGGCTACATGAGCTGGAGATAGTGGAGCACTATAGAGTGGACAGAGACCTCCTGCAACAAATTGTTGAGCTGTGCAGGCCACACCTCACACACAGAACCAACAGAGGGGGAACCCATCCCAGTGGAAACCAAGGTATGTGTTGGCCTAAGAATATTAGCAGCAGGTACCTTCCAGAGACCAACGGGTGATATGATGGGGATATCACAGACATCAGCATCCAGGGTACTACACCAGTTCCTGGATGCCATGTCAGCACATGTCGGTGATCATGTATATTTCCCCAATTCCCATGAGGTATTGGCCAGCAATATGCATCTCTTCCAGCAAAAAGTGGAATACCCTGAGATAGTGGGTGCAATAGACTGCACGCACATATGCATCAAAGCACCAGCCGGTGAGCGGGGTAGGGTCTACTTCAACCACAAGGGCTTCCCCTCCATCAACTGCCAGGTCATGTGTGATGCCCAGGGCATAATACTGAATGTGTGTGCAGGCTGCCCTGGAAACTACCATGATTCCCATATCTGGCATCTGACGTAGCTGTACCAGGCATTTGCCAATGGGGACATCCCACATGGTCACCTAGTGGGGGATGCTGGCTATGCACTGGAGCCGTGGCTGATGACACCCATCAGAAATGCACACACACCTGAATAGGAACACCATAATGAGGCACACGCACAAACATGTAATGTAATAGAGCATGTGTTTGGGCTGCTCAAGTCACGGTTCTGGTGCCTGGACACATCTGGTGGAGCCTTGCAGTACTCACCAACTGCATGTACCCAAACTGTCATGGTATGTGCTATGCTACATTATATGATCCTGCAAAAACAGCTGCAGCAGGACCAGCATAGGCCTGGGCCAAACAGCCCCCCACCATTGCCAAGGCCATCACAGGCAGGGTGTGACTCGGAGGAGGAACAACCTGAACCTGCCCCAGTAGGCAGAAGGAGGTGTGCTGAGTATGCTTTGGCCTTGGCAAAGAGGCAATGCATAGCACATACACTGTCTCAGTAGGAACTCTGGAAATGATACCCCTCTCCGACTCGCACATAAAGTAAAAGGGATGCATAAGTTGGCACTACCTGCTTCCAAACATGTACAGGGAGTGTAGTATGTGCATCTGACATAGGCAGCCCTGCAGCACCACCTAAGGCATGAATGCCATGTGTTAAGCAATATAAAGCAGTGCTAAACAGCAATTACCACCATGTAGTATATGCAAACAAAATCGCACACACCAACTAGCACAACTGTGGTCAATGTTCAGTAATATTGGGCAATGTCCAGCAATGTTGGTGAATATTGAGCAATGTCGGACAAGCCTGGTCTAAGTAGGGCATAGCTGAACAAAAGCCAACATGCTCATATTTGCTTAACAGGCCCTTAAGCAGTCTGGTCTGCTCAGTATGAAAATATAAAGCAGCGATGGGCCTCGAACCCAGGATACTGTGCACTATAGCCAAAGTACTGAATCACTAAACCATAACAGTATCGCAGTGGTCCACCTGTATGAATGAATGTTGATAAGTCCATGCAAAGTATTCCATGGAAACACTGCAGGCACAGCATAATCCTTGTTGAGTTATGACACAAAGGTGAGTCCTGCAGTGAGAACAGAACCTGACTTCCAACACACACAGTATAAATGTTATTATTGGTCATGTTCACACACATCAGCAAATGTAGTGGACCTCAGATAGCAACATACTGAAGGTTCACACTGGGCATGCTCACACACTTGAATAAATGAGACAAATGTCAGGCAACAAAACGTGTAATGTCAGAACTGGGCATGTTCACACACTTAGGCTATGTCTGAGTATAGCAGTGGGCCACACATATTTGGCAGTTGCATGTGTTAACCCAGGAACCTGTCACTATACAGCAATCCACCCTGTGCACACAGTTATATGACAACAGACACATCTATAATATAGTGGAACCCTGACATAATCAAATATGTTCTGCAGATACTGAAGTTCTTCATGTAAACTGGTAAAGCAAAGATGATAAAGACCTGCAAACAGTATCAGCAATAAACATTGTGCATCATGAACATAAGCATAGGTTCAGAGGTCAATACTAGGCTATCTGCCCTAGGGCATGTACAAACCTAACCAGAGTGTGTTTGGCATTCACAACCCTGTCACATTACTACACTGTGTGTGTGAATAGTAGGTCACACAAGATAGCCCATGTACGTTTATGCTAGTGTGCCTCTTTCTAGCAGGGACACAGAGGATATCCCAGGGGTAAATATACAATCACTCATACAGTCATCAAGATGTCTCCAGTAGGTGGTCAGTGGGTGGCTCTGCCTATGTGAAACTGGGATTACATTCTGTAGTGAGTGGAGCCTCTGGGATAAGAATCTGTCCCTCCACAATGTCCTATTAACATCTGTGCTGAGGTATATGTCCCTGCAGTGTGTAGCTCCAAGGGCGTTGGATATCCTGAGGTGGAGCATGTCCAGTAATACTGGTTTGGGTATAGCTGTAAACAACAGGTACACATCATATCTGAGTAGGTGGTAAGCTACTGAGTAGAGCTGGAGTTACTGCATCTGAACTATGCAGGCCATCTGTGTAAGTCCCTGGATCTGCTTGGTGAGGACCGTCCGTGGCCAGTACAGTTGCTGCAGGTGTCAGGTAAGGTACACCCCAAATGTGGCATTGTAACTAAGCATGGATGTGATGAGTATAGGGGCATAATGACCTCACTCGATCTAGATGTGAAACCATATGGGATAAGGTGGCACACATAGCAGGTGTGTCCAAGCACTTTGGCAATGTGAATGTTAAAGGTGACAGTGCGAACCAGTGATGTCCCCAAACTCCTAACAACTCCTACCATATGTAATGGAGTAATACCTATGTGGTAATGTGTGGGCATGTTGTTACTCCCAAAGGGGATGACTATGCAACTAAAGGCATTTAGCTATAGGCCATGGCTCAGGCACCAGTCATCCATCTCTGTGAGACCATGATTGAGTATGCATGTGGCAGCTGGAGAGTTGATAATGGCACCCAGTTTGCAATCAAGTGCAAACATGATCAGCCATATTCCCCCTGTGATAGCCTGTACGTAAGACAAATCTATACCAAACAAGAGAGATCCCAGGACCAAGCTGTGTGTGATGCCATGTGTAACTGGTGTATAGTCAGACACGGCACCTGCAATCCTGACCATGTGGGTGCTATCCCTGATCTAGGTATCAATCCATTGTGTGAGATATGTGTCCAAATTGACACTGGTGAGCCTATGCATAATGGCCCAGTGCGTTATTGTGTTGAATGGTTTTGCAAGGTTCAGGTAGGCTGTGTGGATAGCCGTCCCTTTGTCAATGGACCTGTTAGCCATTTAAAGAATACCTACAGGTTCAAGAGGCAAGATCTGCCCACAACAATGCTGAAATGTAGGTTCCCGATGTCTATGTGTAGGAGACCTATGACAATATGCTCCATAGCTTTGCAGAACAGGCCACATAGGCTTATAGGGCAATATTGTCTGTGGTCCGTTGTGGCACCAACTCTGTGGAGCAGGACCACTGTTGCAGTATGCCATTCCTTGGGTACATATCCTGTGGTAACTCCGATATTGAACAGTGATGTATTGTGAGGGTTGCGTTTGTCATGATGCCCGTGTATGATGCAGGCTGGGACACCATCTGGTCACATTGATACTGTGATGTACGCTGTGGGGAGGGCAGCACTCACCTGTTACTGTGTGATGTCAGGGAGGTTATACTCTGTTAGGATGGATAGTTGCTCCTTAGGGGGGATGAGTGGGAGACATCTGCACTGAACCTGTTTGCCAGGATGTAGGCAACGCCAGTGGGTTCAGGGTAGGTTTAGTCAGTATGCAGTAACTCACAGCATATCAGTGAGTGTCCACCCAGGTTCCTGACATAACTGAAGAAGGCCGTGTGATGGTCCTACGTGTCAGGTGCAATTGTCTGGTAGAAGCGGCCCTTAGAAAAGTCCATGAGTGATTGTAGCCATCTGTTAGTACAGATCATAGATGCCTTCCCTGTCTGGGATTGTGCTCTATCATGTAGTAGCGTCCTCTTGACGTTGTACAGCTTATTAATGGCTGGGGTCTACCAGACAGGTTCCTTGCCATTGTAGTAGTGGGTCTTGTTGTTATTTGGGAGAGCACAACCCATGCAGTCCACTAGGTGTCCATAGAATGTGTTTGTAAAGGATGCAGCAGTGTGAGCCATATATGCCACTGTCTCAGGATCTCTGAAGGATGCCACCTTGCTTCGGTGAAGTGAGATGTTGGCTCATGAGAAGTTCACCAAGATTACCCAGGATGGGTGTGGATATATGTATGTCCTGTGAGATACATATATGTTCTGACCTTACCAATGAGGGGTATATCGCTGGTGTGGAACATAGAGTCCCCATGTTGGTGATGAGCAGGTCCAATATGTATTCCCCCTTGTGGCTGTGCCAACTGGTTGTGCCAAAGCATATGAGTCTACAAATTGTAGTGACTGTTGGATAAGGTTGTCGGGGCTTGAGTAGTATCCCCAGTCAATATGTGTGTATATGAAGTCACACAATATAATGGTGTCTGTGGAGACCTGCATATTCTCCGTAGTTCCCACAAAAGCCGAGTGTGGTTTCTGAGTTTGGGAGTGTGTTCTGTAGCAGGCAACAAACTGAAAGGCAGTATTGCACAATGGTAGTTGTCTATGTATTGTCTGTGATGCTTTGTGCAGTGCTACTAACCTGGAGGTGTGTGTATCTGTGATGTATATGGATACTCCCCCTAGTTGTGTTGTCCGTTCCAAGTCTTGTTGTCAGACAGCATGGTATGAAACATAACCTGGTAGTGCTGGTGTGCATAAGCGAGCCTGAACCAGGTGCCTGTCAGTGCACAGATATTGCTCTCCTCCATACTGAGGAGAGTCCTGAGTGGCCACAATATGAGGTTAACACAACTGTTGTTGAGCAGCATTACCCTTAGTGTCATTTAACCTGTAATGTCTATGGAGGTGGGTTTGTCTTCTGAGCCCTGCATAAAAAAGGCACTCTGGTGGTAAAAAGAGCCTTAGCCAGCATACCAAAGTCCAAGGGTGACAGGTGCAAGCTGTCCATAGTGAAGCTACATGGCATGTTGAGCATGTCACCATACGCTGACAGACACTGTATCCCCTATGAATGAAACAAATTTGTTAGCCAACTGTTAAATGTGATATGTGTGTCCGTATACTGTGACATCATAATTGGTGGGTGTAAGATGCTAGACAAGGTCAGGGTCATACTGGCCTGGACTACATGATCAGAGTGTACCTCCATGTATCATGTCTTGTGGTCCAGGGAGTAACATCTGAGGTGACACACACCAGCATGGACAATGATGGTGCCAGTCCTGTACTTGCTTTGGAGTGACCTGACTGCCTGTGTTATGCGGCAGATCCTGCCTCCCAACAGACAGCCCAAAGTGACTATTCCCTTGTCAGGGCTGGTGAGTGGTACGTCAGTGTGTCTGAACATAAGTGTTGCCTATTACAAGTGTATTAGGTGTGTTGTTTAGCCCGAAGGGCAGTGACTGTGTGGCACATTGACATTGTGAACTTAGTGATATGTGGGTATTGTAGTGGGGTAGCAGGTGTGTGTGTGTGTGTCTGCTTTGGAGGCCTCTGCTGCTTAGGTAGATTACATTTACAGCATCAAAGTATGTCAATGTGTGCTAATGTGGTTTGAGTGCTGTTGCTAGAGGATATGTGAGACTGATATGTGGTGTGTGTGGTTACCTTCACCACCTGATACACTGTGCCAGTCATGGGTCGAGAGACTTCAGCTCCCTGTATGTCTATATAGGTGCATCTCACACATATATCTGAGTTTGCCGGGAGGAGGAGAGGGTTGTCTGTGTACATGAGGCAGATGTGACATTGTGTCAATATCACAATATCCACCAGCTGGTCTGAAGAGTACACACATACCCGACCCCTGTGCATGCCAGAATATTATCATGACATACTCTGTAGCCTGATCACAAAGGAGCAGTAGGGTGTTAAGTGTGTAAAAGAGTATAACAGGGATTAATGCTCATGTTCGTTAGTGTGTTGTAAAGAGGAGCTGAGAAGAAGTCCAGACTGAATCATGGCACCTCCTTCAGCTATGTCATAAATATCAAAGTACACACATACATGTCCTGAATCAGGACCAACTGTACCTGAGTGTCAATGCCAACATCATGACAGACAGGCCCATATGTACATACCCATCCCCCACTGACAATAGTCCACATCATCATACCAGGAGTGTAGAATGGATGAGCAACTACCCCCACTGCCAAATGCATGGCAGCAGGTGGAATACA
This sequence comes from Protopterus annectens, assembly GCF_019279795.1. Taxonomy (NCBI): domain Eukaryota; kingdom Metazoa; phylum Chordata; order Ceratodontiformes; family Protopteridae; genus Protopterus; species Protopterus annectens. The sequence goes on from NC_056731.1 coordinate 980,601,329, forward strand.
TTGATTCCCAATATGTGTCATGCACAAACTACAGAACAAACAGATCATGCACCTGAACAGTTAGCTGAACCGTACCCCCTACACAGGATGTGGAACCGTTGAATGTGTCACAGCTACATATGGCACTCCCCACAAGTGTTGGTGCACAACACACCATGGGAAGTCAAGTCCAGTATGCCTATGAGGTCTGATCTGCAAGGTCATGGAGTCCATCATGGTTGCAGTCATAAACAGAGCTATTGGAAGCTGACACATACACAACCCTACCAACTGTGGTATGTTCATGTGCGGATCCTGGTTCCCAAACATGCTAGACTGTTTGCAAGGCAGCCACCCAGGACATACATCAATGAACACATCTACACATGTGTCACATAGACTTTGAATAGCCCTTTATCAACATCCCAGACACATGTAGCATCCACAAAACCAAGAAGCTGTGCATAAATATGTGTTGACATATGACGGAATGTCAATGTGTCCACAAATAGATCACACAAGGTAAGGATACTGAGGTCATTTTCAAGCTGTTGACACCTGCTGACCCACATGGACCATTCCTGGAATGGCATATAACAAAGTGTACACACATCACCATGTCCAGTCTGATGATGTCACCATCCTATAAATACAGCAGGAGAAGGGAAACCAGCTAGTAAAGCAAATTGCTCGCCGTGTTAAAGCATCACTCTCTAGTATCATAACATAGTTAGGTAGGGGTTTGAATCCTGCAAACAGTGAGTGTGCGTGTGTGCAATTGTCGTTGTAAGGAGTGCCCTTTTTGGAGACTGGGAAAACACACTAGAAGATGTACATTCCTCTTTGGAAAGACTGATGATGTCACCATCCCAGAAATACAGCAAGAGAAAGGAAACCACCCAGTCAAACAGCACGCAATGCTAATGTGTTTCTTTCTAGTATCATAAGGTAGGTAGGGGTTTTAATCCTGCAAACGCTGACTGTGTGTGGGGGGGGGGTGTGCAATTGTCTTTGAAAGGAGTGCCTTTTTGGAGACTGGGAAAACACACTAGAAGATGTACATTCCTCTTTGGAAAGACTGATGATGTCACCATCCTAGAAATACAGCAGGAGAAGGGAAACCACCCAGTAAAACAAAAAGTGCGCCATGCTAATGCGTGTCTCTCTCTTGTATCATAACATAGGCAAGTAGGGGTTTGAATCCTGCAAACGCTGACTGTGGGGGGTGTGTGTACGTGTGCAATTGTCTTTGAAAGGAGTGTCCTTTTTGGAGACTGGGGAAACACACTAGGAGATGTACATTCCTCTTTGGAAAGACTGATGATGTCACCATCCTAGAAATACAGCAGGAGAAGGGAACCCAACCAGTAAAACAAATAGCGTGCTGTGCTAATGCGTCTCTCTCTAGTATCATAACATAGGTAGGGGTTTGAATCCTGCAAACACTGACTGTGTGTGTGGGGGGGTGTGTGTATGTGTGCAATTGTCTTTGAAAGAAGTGCCCTTTTTGGAAACTGGGAAAACACACTAGAAGATGTACATTCCTCTTTGGAAAGACTGATGATGTTACCATCCTAGAAATACAGCAGGAGAAGGGAAACCACCCAGTAAAACAAATACCCCGCTGTGCTAATGCGTCTCCTTCTAGTATCATAACATAGGTAGGGGTTTAAATCCTGCCAAGTAGGGGGTATGTGTATGTGTGCAGCTTCCTTTGAGAGGTGTTCCTTTTTGGAGACTGGGAAAACCCAGTAAAGGAGGTACATTCCTCTTTGGAAAGTCTGATGATGTCACCATCCTACAAATACAGCAGGAGAAGGAAAACCAGCCAGTAAAGCAAATAGCGCGCTGTGTTAATGCGTCACTTTCTAATATCATAACATTGTTAGGTAGGGGGTTTAAATCCTGCAAATGCTGACTGTTGGTCAACACGGTGTGGGTTTTGCTTTTACTATGGTATGACATAGTATGATGACAACAGTAAGTGCATTGCAGACATCAGGTATCTGCATGGCAAATATATATGTGTACATGTCCCCCCCAATCAGTACATAGGTGTGAAGCCTGCATACTACATGAATACATTTGTTTCCATTTACAGGTTGTGCCGCTGCTACTCAGATCGTAGGTCACATATGTATGTATGTGACATGGCCATCCACTATCGTGTTCTCTGACCAAGGTCACCTGTGGCACACACACCCATGACAGTTACTTAAGAGTAGCGTGAGTGAGGGTATATGGCTGGGGTATATGTCAGACATGGTCATACACAACAAAGTCTGCCAAGAATGGACAGTCTTTATAGGTGTACGACTGCCTTGTGGATATGCATTCAGGCCTCTAATGTCTGTGATACACCTTGGGACTCCACAATACCTATGGATATGTGGATACGAAGGGACACATGACATAACATGGGTCTGTATGTACACAATGGTACCCTACATACATGTTGAGGGCTACCATTGGTGTGGTACTGACGGGATAGTATGTATAGTACATGAGGATGCCTATGCCATAGTCGGCTTACTGCTATACAGCATGTATCACACAACAGGTATCTGTCTGTATGATACCCTTGTGTAGGATATGCGTCCCATCCAGGGGAATGCATTGTAGGCCATTCCATGCATTCCCAGATTTGGATGGACACATCCCTAGTGTGTCTGCATGTACCTAAGGGGGCTATATGACACACAGGTGTGGTCACAGTAATGGGTGTCAGTCATCACCACTGGTTACTGTTATAGTGTAGCACCGGAAGGATCCAGTTGATACTGGGTTCCCTACTACTGTGTGTCATTTATCAGGACATCATACAATGATTGCTTATAGTTATGCTGTTGAGGTTGTGTATACTACCAGACTGCAAATCATTGACTGATATTAACAGTATCACCTGCAGCATAGTGTCAACCCATGTCATACACAGGTCTACCCATGTTAGTACATAACTATAGTAGAATGCATACTGGCCATTCAAAGATGCAATGAGATGTTAATAATGAGTACGACAGGGTATGCCACATGTCCCATGTGCCCACTATGCACGTACATCCAGACAGTGCGCACTCACCATGTTCCCAGATGTACACTTGCTAATCTGTACTGCACACATCACACACGTGCTGTCCACTCGCTAACATATGCTGGCAACACATTGCACATCAGCCAAGTGGCACATGGGCAGATAATACATACTCAGACCTAACAGTGGTGTAAACAATGCTACATTGACAAACAGAGCGTTGATGCATAATGTCTGCTCAGATATACCTACAAGGATATAGTTAAACTTCCTTGTTGACAACTCGCCATTATTGCTACACTGCTATATTGTCACCCTGTGCATCAGCACCATGTTAGCCTGTCCCTCCGTCGATAATGCAGATGTCAGGAGGCAGCACAGGTATCATCATATGCACAGGGTGTTTTGTTGTTTGCCAGAGCCTGACATTGACCCATTCAATCGACATGTCTGTGTGTGTGTGTGTGTGTGTGTGTGGGGGGGGGGGGACAATAGTACAGCATGGGCCAATGTTGTTGTAATGTGTGTGTGTATGTATGAGCCCTAGTTGTTTGCTTAATGTATGTGTGTCTGTATGCATACAGCTCCACCATGTGGCTGCCACATATGGTGGTTTGTGGGACAGCCACAGACTGTACCTGCTTGGCTGTACAGATCACTGTCTCCAGCCATGGACACAGTACCTGTGCCTGGCAAGGGTGCTACGGATGGTATCGGGTACCAACCCTGACTGGGTATTGTCATCAGAGGCAGAGGTATGATGACTGGACCCATGTCCCTGCTGAGACTGGCCAGAGCCACGTGCACATGGTCTACTGGGACGGACAATGGACAGGCCAGCCCCAGCATTGCTGGGGCTGGTACTGCCACTATGGGAGCAACTGTGAGCTGTGGGCCATCTGCAACCACTGCCAGCTGTTGCTGTTGCTGGCATGCATCCGTGTCGACGTCACAACCATCCCACATGGTCCTGGCTTGAGGAAGACATGTTGTGGAGGGCATCTATTGTCTCCCCCAATGTCTATCAATGACCTCGGTGTATGTCCGGATGGCACTGGCAAGGCCACGGATGCTGTCACTGATAGCGATGTTATGTGCCCTCTGCGCCCTAAGTCCCTGCCTGGTGTACCGTTCCATACGTGCCTGAGCCTGCATTACAGCCCGGTACATAGTGGTCGTCGTCAGACCTGTGATGGCATGCCTGCCAGGGGCAATACGTCCAGTGGTGCTCCCCCGAGAACCCCTGGACCTCTGCCTATGTGGTACCATTGCAGGTCTATGGCTATGGCTGCTGTGAAGGGATGCACGTGCCATGGGTACCACACTCTCCTGGTCAATGCCAACTGTATGCTGTCCCTCCCCTATGGCCATTGGTGGTGAGGGATGTAATGGCAGTATGAGTGTGCGCATAGATGGGGTTGAACGCTGTGTACTGTCGATTGGTGGACCAGTGACAGACCCTGTCAAATCTCCCTGTGCCAAAATACATGTTTCATCATCACCACTATCCATGGCAGTGGCTTCAGGTTGCCTGCTGCTTTCGCCAAGCCCTACCTCAGCACCTGTGAGAGGAAGACAGGAAACACATGTTACGGTCTGCACATGCACACATGCACACATGAACACATGCACACATGCACACATTAACACATGCACACATGCACACATGAACACATGCACACATGCACACATGCACACAGGCACACAGGAACACATGGACACAGGAACACAGGAACACATGCACTCTCCTCACTACAGCAGACACACACACACAACAGACTTCCAAATCATACTCAATACTGGTTGAAGGTGGGTGACAGTATCACAAGGCAAACAGTTACACACACGTGTCAGCATGCAGAATAAGTGTTGCTCAAGTCCATGCAGTGTGAGTGTAGACAGCCATAGTTGATGACAGTGTACATGTCTGTGGTGCATGTGTGTACATGTTCAGTGATTGCCCACACCCTGGAACACAATGTTTACAAGGACACAACATTTCTGTGCAAGTATTATAAGCTCTGCAATGTCCTGTGCACCATCACACACAGGTATACATACCATGGCTGCATGTGCTATCTGTGTGTCACATGGATTTCCATGTCTGATTGCAGTGTCTGTGTCTGTAGCAGATAATTTTGGACACAGATGTAGCACATGCATGCTATGTACACACACGGGATGGGTAGTGCATGTATACATGATGGGATACCAATCCTGGACATGGCCATTGTAACAGTATGGGGTGTTGGACCATTAGCCATTATCTTCATACATCATGTGGTCACTCAAGGCCACTAAAGTGTGCTAGACCACCGCCTAGCATGCTGTACCTTAACCGCAGTGCCGTGGCTAAGTTCACAATTACACAGCCACGTTGCACAAGGGTGTGTGAGGTGTCCAATAGGGAGAATTGCCTAACATGACTGTGTTATGTGTTGAGGAGTGCTGCACAGCCCCATGCTAGGCCCCTACCCCTCAGGTATGGTATGTGTGGTGTGTGGATGACATGTGGGATACTGAAGTGTGACCTGGGAGCGGGTTTCCGGTTACACTATGTGTTGCATGTTGAGGTGTACTGCGTATGACAAACGTGTTATGTTGTGTACCTGTGTGGCAACTATGCCTATCCAATGTGCAACACAGTGTTGCCACATTTGTGTCTGATGCTCTGTGCATTGCATGTGAATGAGGCATCTACTGTCATTACTGAGATGTTTCACGTCTCAAAGCAAACATGCACAGCATGCATTATGCGTAGGTGTGTTATGTGTACATGGCCTACACCTCAACTATGACATGCACAGTTCAATACCAAGTTTAAAGTGTTAACACACTCACCAGCATGTAACGTCTGCCCTGCTGTCACACCAGAGGGACCTGCAAGAATATGACACAGTTTGTCAGTGGCCACACCTGTGGCATTGCTACTGTGAGTGTGCTAAACTACATTAGAACAACAGGCATAGATGTACAGATACTATTCAAATTATCAGTATTGCACACAATAGGCAGCACAACTGCTAAACACAGTACACATCTCACACATGCATAATCAAACAATACAGGTAACAGTAGTCTACAGCTAGGGCATGTTACCTGCATGCTCCATGTCACTATGCTGGGTGGCTCCAGCCTCCATGATGACACATGTGTGATGTTGTTGCTGTAGGCCAGGAGCCACCACACTTAGCAGCAGTTCCTCCACTCTGGTGAGGGGGGAATGTATGCCCACCCCACCATCTGTGGCAAGCAGTTGTCTGTGGATATCAGATGCACGCCGCCGGACATGTCTGATTAAATCACTGCAGTGACGGCGTACCTGCTCATATGTCCGGTTATGCATGCCTATGTCATTTACCCGACAAACAAGTTCTTGCCAGAGTGCAGTACGCTCCTGTTGGTGCTGGCTGGCCCTTGAAAACAGCAGGGTATAGTGCTGTACCAGGCTGTGGTGGATTTCCTGTTCCTCTGCAGCTGTGCAGCAGGGGTTCCTGTGATGAACCATAAGCCTGGAAGACATGTAAACGATATGTGTGAGCAAGTCATGTGGCACACTTAACATTATACAGTACAGATATCAGTTAACTGCCATATATAGCATCTGGTCATCTGTCAGAGGATACACACATTCAATACCACATATCAGTGCTCAGCCCACAACTGGCTGACAGTGCCTGCCACACTCCATATCACACACTGGTATACACCAGTACTCGGCTCACTATTTGGGATCCAATGCACAGCCTTGCCAGGGGGGTACATATCAAGCTGATGCATGCAGATTTATGTCATCCATTGCAATGAATGTGAAGTACAGTTACAGTATAACCAGTAACCCACCCTAGTCGTTGATGCCATACCCCTACCTAACATATGTGCACAGTTGTTAATATAGCTGGCATACTGCTGTAACAGAGTATACATGTTGCTAGGTACACACGCAAACCCTGCATCACACATGTGATTGCAGACATGGTACAGGCATCATTACACACACATCAGACATTCATACCATACACAAATGTATGCTAACACAGATGAACATTTGCTATGTACCTTACAATACTGTGTGCCCCTACTTACAGATACCTATGCCTGAGGACTGTAATCTGTGCAGACTGCAGGAAACACACAAGACAGGGTTACCAGGGAATGTGAACATACACCATACTGTGCTGTTTACACCTAGAGATTCAGGTGGTAAAACAGTTCTAATGTCGGATGGATTCACCAGCAGTACCACTTACTGAGCATACATGTATTCCGTCAGCCTATGATGGGACACCAGAGTCGTACACAAGGACCTACGTCACAACATATACCATCCTACTATGTCTCTGCATGCCAATAACTGACACATCTTTCTCTGGCCTCACACGTAGGACAAAAACGACCATGACAGAAACAACCTCACTCCTGGCTATCACACCATCACAGACGTTGCACACATTAACTGTCACACTCATTCCACCTCACATAGCTGGTATTGCACTGTGTACATGTCTGTGTGCATTGTGTCATAAGTAGGTAATACGCTAGTGTCCCTGGGACCTACAGCAGCCTAGCCATATGCTACCCTGGCCTGTGACACACATGTAATTAGATTTCACTTCCTCCTGTCAACCGGATACACAGAGGTGATTCCCAGGGCGTGTTACCTATCCCCCAGACAATCATCAGGGGTATGTCTGACATCTGCTACTGAGGATCCTTGTTTGTTCATGCTGGGTGGTTTACTCCAGAGTATGGCATATTTGCCAGTAGGAGCCTATGCCTCCAGCATGTGCTGTTTAGTGATGTTGTGGGGACTAGGGACCTAGGCTGTGTAGCCTGGTGGGATTGTGAGGTGTTGACATGGTGGTTGTCTGACTGATATGGGTGTGGCATGCCTCTGTATGTTTGGCAGATGTAACCTCTGGGTGGCCGTATACAATGCACTGTAGCTGTGGTTATGTGAGTCAGTCTGCATAGGGTATGTGTATCAGGGCAGTATTACCCTTTGTGAGGTATGTCTGTGGACTTTCCACTTGCTGTAGTTGTCATGTGAGGTACATACCACATGGGGCATTGCGATGAGTACAGGGGAACACTGACCTATATTTCCGTACATGACACATTGTTTGTGATTACACGTACCATGTAGACAGATTACAAGACTAGTGTGGCACTGTGAACATCAAAGGGGAGGCTGCTGTCCACCTGTGTCCCATGTTCCCTTCTGACACCTTCAGTGTTGGTCAGGCAACCACCTATCTGGTAGTTAGTGGGTAAAGTGTTTTGGAATGGGGTATGGCACTGCAGTACCAGCACTGGTGTTCAGTCCATGCCTTGGTCACCAGGCACCTGTTGCAATACATCTGACCCTGTGTCTCCCTCTTTCACTATATCTATATATATATATATATATATATATATATATATATATATATATATATGAATATTTATATACATATAAATTTATATATCACTCTATATATACATATCTATATATATATCTATATACATATATGTATATATATATATATATATATATATATATATATATATATATATATATATATATATATCTCTCTCTCTCTGTCTCTATATATCCATAGATATCCATATATATATCTATATATCTCTATATATATCTATATCTGTATATATCTATATAAATCTATATATGTATATATCTATATATATCTGCATATCTATATATCTATATATATCTATATATGTATATATGCATATATCTATATATATATATATCTATCTATATATATATATATATATATATATATATATATATATATATATATATGTATATATATATATATATATATATATATATATATATATATATATATATATATATATATATATATATATATATATATATATATATATATATATATATATATATATATATATATATATATATATATATATATATATATATATATATATATATATATATATATATATATATATATATATATATATATATATATATATATATATATATATATATATATATATATATATATATATATATATATATATATATATATATATATATATATATATATATATATATATATATATATATATATATATATATATATATATATATATGTATATATATATATATATATATATTTATATATATATATATATATATATATATATATGTATATATATATATATATATATATATATATATATATATACATACTTGTAAACAACCACCGCTGTACATATACATTCACATATATGCAGATATACTGGCTACCTTTCATGGTGGGAATATCAATTATGGAACAGTTGTGAGACATACGATTATGCAAAAATATTGCACAGTGTTGTGCAGAATGCATTTCTCTGTTCTCAGGCCATATAGCCGTAGCAGACCTCATTGGCTGTAACTCAGTCCCGCAGCATTTAGCCACCACATGACATATACCTGCACTGCTTGCTGTTTTCAATGCCACACACTACAACCTACATAGATATGTGCACATAGCAACCTTCAAATACATATATATGTCCAGTCTTCACTAACAGTTGCAGTATGTCCCTTGCCCTATGCACATCTGCATATACATATAGATACGGACTGCTACCACATAAGGAGTGTTCACAGAATGTAGAGTACCCTTCAGACACATCATTCGGATGCCAGCAAATACATCTGTGTTACATACCTTACCTTTGTATTTCTCACCTCAGTCTGTTGTACCTGCTGATTTTTTTTTTTATTTTTATTTGTTCAGGTCGGTGTCCTCCACTGCCTCTGTTTGTTTTATTTTTTGGTTTGGTTGGTCGGTGTCTCCAACCGCCTCTGTTTTTTTTTGGTTTGGTCTCTCCAACTGTTTGTCTGTCTGTCTGTCTGTCTCTCTCACTCACTCTCTCTCTCTCCAGTTGCTGCAATGATATTATTGCATGTGTGGGCAGAAGTACAGGCTGCTTTTTTAGGTATCTGCACATGTGCATGTGATGGCCTCCGCACCAATTGGTGTCCTCCATTTAGTAATTGCATGCAGCCTGCTGTGTGGTAATTGCAGTTCTCACTGTGATTTCAGGACACTGATATAAAATGATAGGTTAGGTAGGCGTAGGCCTTTCAGTTTTGCAAGGTGGGGACCATGCTTGTTTGCTGTGGACACTGTTGTGTCAGTCAGAAGGTTGGTATATGTCTCATATCTGAAGCTGGGTTGTAGCCAGTGAAATGCATGTTGTACTAAAACCTGACTGTTGCTTCTTCAAGTACACTCTTTTCAGTGTGTAAGTTTACTCACACCTCCTAATGCTAACACTGGATTCATGGGAGTATGTACTTTCTTTTGGAATTAGGGAATTAACTGGCATACAACAGTAGTTATTGCAATGTATTCCTATGGTTTTCCTTTTTTCCCTTTACATCCAGTCCTTGTAATGCATGTTATATTTCTTTATTGCAATATATTCCTATGGCTTTCCTATTTTCCCTTTACATTCAGTCCTTGTAATGCATGTCATATTTCTATATTGCAATGTATTCCTATGGCTTTCCTATTTTCCCTTTACATGCACTCCTTGTAATGCATGTTATATTTCTTTCAGCACCAGTTTATTGTGTATATATGTGGTGGCTTAGTGGTACATCATGCAGACTGGTGAGTCCAAGGTGTGGGGTTTGAGACTGACAAGGGTATTTTATTTTGCTGCTGAGCAATACAAGGGCCTTGTCATGCAGAGTGACAAAGGCACTTTTAAGCAGTTGTAAGTGAGTTGGCGCGGGTTTGCAAGATGCTTAGTGATGCTAAGCAACGCTTAGCTTAGCTTATTGTATTTTAGCAATACTAAGCTAAGCTTAGCTTAGCGTATTATATGTTAGCAATATTAAGCTAAGCTTAGCGGAGCTTATCATATCTTAGAAATGCTAAGCTAGGCTCACACATGCGCACACTGGTGTAAACCCGCTTACTACTATTTACAAGTGCTCACTCCCGCTAACCCTCGCGCTCATGTCTTTGACAGAAAAGTAAATGGGGAGATAGGAATGTGGTGATAAAGGGTGCTCAAAGAGGGGAAGACAGTAGGGAAACTAGCTTGGGATGTACATGATGGGTGTGGAGAAGGTCCATAGCTGCCCATTTCTTTACCAGCAACAGCTGTGCATATGCAATACATTAGGTGGGATATTTGAAACCTTCCACTCCTGTGAGAGTGGTGAGAACATCTAAGTATGTTGTAATACCAATTATGAATATCAGGCACATGCACTGTTTGTGAACAGCTATACTGTCATTAGTACGTTACTCACATCTGAAGAGTTTGTGGTTTGTGTTGGCATTAGCACAGTCTGCTCAGGACGACTGGACATATTTCTGTACTGTCTATGCCCACCTACACCCTTGGTTGTGCCTGACTACATGGGTATATAGTACCTTTGGGTAGGGGTGCAGAACTGCAGTGTGCATTATTTATTATTGTGTGATGTTTATCTTGCTGAACATGCAGAGTTGCTGTGTACCTGTAAGTCTATGAAGGCTTGTAGTCTGTCTGAGTAGCTCCCACCTGTGGACATATCCAGATGGTAGACAGAGGTCAGCCTAGTATTCTTTGACTGTGCACTACAGCAGTCTTTTCAGCACCTGAACTATGGCATTGTCACAGGTGGTTGCTAGCAGTACATGGCTACATCTTTTGCTATTTCTGTGTTGTACTTCTACATAAAGGCATGCTTGTGGGATTCATTCTATAGCTATTTGCAGAGTGTATAACAGCAGACAAGCTGATATGCCTGTGTGTTTCTGACTCTTCCAGGCCTCAGATACTCTCATGTATATATTTGAACAGCCTCAGGGAAAGGTACGTATAACTGGGATACACCTGTGATATAGTTCTGACATTTTTCAGTTCAGACTTTGGGTGATTCAGAGCATTTCTATTACTACACCTTTTCTGATGTGCAAGCGGTGTCTACTCTCACTTATTGACATTTGTTATGAAGTGAGACTCAACACCTTTCTGCCTACTGTTAGTACATTTCACAGGGAGTCAGAGGGGCACAGCTAACGTTTGTTTACTAATCAGGGTCATCACTGTAGAGCATTCACTGTTGGGAGATCTAGCTGTGACCTATGCTAATATGCCAGTGTGTATCCTGCTCTGATACTGTGTGGGGTTTGTAAGCTGCTACTGTAACCTTATTCCCTACTAGCATGGCTGATTCTCTTTTCACAGTCATGTCATGCAATTCAACAACACCTGCTGGTTAAGGCCCACAGAACAAGATTTGTGTTATGCCATTCCTATTTTCCCTTTACATTCACTCATGGTAATGCATGCTAAATTGCTTATAGCACTAAATTATTGTAAATCTGCGGTGGTTTAGTGGTACTTCATGCAGACTGGTGAGTCCAAGGTGTGGGGTTCGAAACTGACAAGGGTATTTTCATGTTGCTGCTGAGCAATACAAGGGCCCTGTCATACAGAGTAACTAAGGCACTTTTAAGCAGTTGTAAGTGGGTTTGCATGGATTTGCGCGATGCCAAGAGCACACAAGCTCACACTCGTGCACCCCCACTAACTACTGCTAAAAAGTGCTTACCCTCGCTAACCCCTGTGCTAATTTCTTTTAAAGAAAAGAAAATGGGGTGATAGGAAAGTGGTGAAAAAGGGGGCACAGAGAGGGAAAGACAGTAGGAAAACAAGCTCGGGATGTGCAGGACGGGTGTAGGGAAGGCCCATAGCTGCGCATTTCTTTAACAGCAACAGCTGTGCATATGTTGAAAATTTGGAGTGAGTTTTGAGACCTTCCACCCCTGAGAGAAGGGTGAGGACAACATAGTTTGTTGCACTTCCAATTAGAATTATCGGTGTATATGTCCTATGGACATGTGTGCAAAATGGGAAGCTATGTATGGGGCGTAATGTTTTTTTGGGTACAGATTGCCCATTTTTTTTTTTCAGGTGAGAGTGGTAAGTGAGGTAGGGGAAGTAGGTATATTTGGGGAGGTAGGTTGGGGAGGTAAACAGACAAGACAAACAAGATGCATACAGGGGCAGAATCTGACACATGGGGTGGGTGAACACAATTGATGGGGAAGGATTTTTGGAAATTGCAAGCCCATGAGCCCACAGATGGTAACAGTGGAACTGAGATCCCCACCCATGGGCAGTCACCACTGCACCTTCACAACCCCGGGGGTGGCTGCACTGGGGGCTGAGTAGGATGGGCAGGCTCACCCATGAGAAGCGCCACTCTTGCCTCAAGCTGGCGTAGGGGATCAGCGACTGAGCGCTGGATCTCCCTACGCACCATAACCCGGACCCTTCGAAGGGTGACGGGTGGCCCTTCTCCACCCACGCTTGCACGGGGGGAAGAGCCCCATCCCCTGCAGCGCTTCCACCCGAAGGTGGCACAGGACCAACAGTGGAGGGGGGTCCGGGCTGGGCACCAGAGCCACTGGTGCCAGATGCACTCGCCAACTGAGGAGGGACAGGTGGGTCCGCTGGGACCGGCCTTCCCATATGTTCTGTGATTAGGTGTGTTTCATTACAACATAAACAACAGCATTCCAGATTAGTTGTAACAGCATGCAGTAATATTCCCATTAACCCAACACACCACAGTTCCAACAGTTGAACAACAAAAATAACACATGCATATATTGAACAACAGTGGTTATTCCAAACACATGCAGGGATGATTGGTAGCAACAGGCCACCATGAACATGGTGTTTGAACAGGGCACATGCATCAACATGAGTGCAAATATTTACAGAACAATTGCACATATATCCCAATAAATATTTAAGATTACACATACCCATTGAGGTGTGGAATTGCATGGTTTATGCACAAACAGTAGGTTGTAGAAAAAAACCTCCGTTAACATCTTATAAACAGTTTTACTCTACACTACATTCCTAGTGACTGCAGGTGTATATTCCCTACATGCATTATTACACTTGCCACCATGCATTAGGTTGTGTAGTGGGTTTGGCTAGTTCAATCTATACTTGACATATATCTCGCATACTAACTGTCCAGGATGCAGATGTTACTGCTACATATTTCATGGTTGCATTTATATTTCTTTATCTACATATCTGGATGTTTTCACATGACATTTTCACTTTAAATTGTACAGAACCCTGCATTTATTGAAGCACACTTACATTTCTTGGGAACATATTAGCATGCTACTCGTGTGCCAGATTTACTTATGCATGCCAGCCAGTAACTGACTGTTGAGGACTGTATATTTACTTCACAGCTACTAGCACTTCCATCACCCACTTTAGATGGGACTGCAGAACTCTGGGTTGACAGCACTTTCTAACACATTACTATTTGTATAATGCAAGGGTACACAACATTTCATACTAAGTGAAACAGACACACTCTGGGTTTTAGACGTTTATTAATGACATTACACACTTTTCCACAGGTGCACTCCTTTATTTGTTTTAACGGTATATATGGCAGACATGTTCATGACATATTATACCTTTATTAATAGGTTAGCACACTCTTTTTTCAGGCTCACTCACATATTCTTTTATATGACAGTGCCTGCAGAGATATTATTCCAGACATTTGTTACCTTTCTTAATGGGTTACTACACTCTTTTTCTGCCTCTCTACCGTTTTTATCTGACAGTACATGCAGAGGACTTATTCAGTCCATTTTATGGCTGTATTATTGGACTACAACACTTTCTTTCATGCTCTCTCCCATATTTTATATAACAATACATGCAGAATAATCACTAACCTGCCTGGCGGCGTGGCCTTAGCAGCCTATCTTCGTAGGCTTGCTGATTCGTAACGCGGTCACCTGAAGCTGTAAAGTAAATATAGGGATATTGAGACATTCCTATCCATTATACATACTCCATTTTAAATCCTTACATACTACATTCCATGGCTATATACTCAGTTGTGGGGCATCCCGCATCCCATGGGCCTCCTGTATCCACTGGTTCAGGCGGTCCTCCTTTCATCTCTTCAGGTCCGTATGGTGGTGACGGACCTGCTCACCAGTCCGGGGAACGCCTGTGGCACTGGTGAGGTCACGAGCTAACCAGTTCCAAGCCTCTGCCTTGTACTCCATCCCTTGGAACTGGCCCTGCAGGAGTCTTGCCTTGTGACAGTGGACTAGGAGCCAAACCATGTATTTGCACTCCTCGGTGCCACATCTCTGCACTCGGAAGTGCACTCCCTCTCCAACACCAGACATTCTGACTGCAGATGTGAGCTACAATCAGTTATGGCGTGTATTCCCACCTGTGGGGCTTAAATATGCCGCATTTCCTGCACTTTTTTGTGATTGGCTGTTTTATAAAATTCTCGGCTGACTACAGACCTGCTTAGTAATGGTTAGACTACCATTCCTAGGTTTATGTATGTTAATAGTGGCTGTTTTCCCTATGTTGTCATGGCTTAGTGGTTCTGTACTTTGATTATGATGCAAAGGGTCCTGCGTTCAAACCTTGTCATTCTTTTATTTTAATACTGTCTAGACAGGCTAGGGGGTGTGGCTGCATTTAAGCACCTTAGCTCTACGTTGCTCCCCTATGCCCTACAGTGCCCTGGTTGGCACGGCGCGCACATCTGCGCAAACACATTGCGCTGGGTAAAGCGTTTTTAAATGTTGGGCAACTCTATTGCTCTCAGTAAAGCATTATTACACTATGGGCAACTCTGTTTAGCTGGGTGAAGCGCTATTAAACTATGGGCAACTCTGTTTAGCTGCATAAAGCGTTATTAAACTATGGGTACCTCTGTTTAGATGGGTATAGCGCTATTAAACTATGGGCACCTGTGTTTAGCTGTGTAAAACGTTGTTTAATGGCAGGCTATTATATATCTGAGTCTTTTAAAAATATATATTTTGTTCGCTGATAAATTGGCCATGTCACTGCTTTCAATGAAATTTTAATCATATTTGTCTGGTATTATTTCAAATACTGATTTAAAACATATATAAGAAGGGGAGTGGTGGGACTCGAACTGTGAATACCTTCTTTTTGTGCATATGCTCTACCATTACGCTATTGCTATTTGGATTAATCTGCATAAGTAGCTCTTATATGCTCTTCAATGTCACAATTGCTAACTGTGGTTAAGCAATGGGCACACCAGCGCAAACAAGTGCAAATACAGGCAGCTATATCGTGGATTTAAAAAAAAATTAAATTTTTTCCGTTTTATAACTCTGATGGGGGTTTACAGTGTCAGGGAGTGTGGTGTTGGGTGCAAGTACATTTGAGCGGACTCGCTCTTGTCTGTTGACATTATGCTTTTTAAAACCTTGCAGGGGCGTGGACTTTTAGACTGCTCGGCAGTCAGACATGCCCCCTGCTTGACTACTCAGTCCATGTAAGAGTTACGGATGAGTCAGCATGCCCTCATGAATATTCATGGCACGCTGATGTCATACCGTTCAACTGCAGCCTCCGAGTAAGACATATTAAGTCTTACACGGAGGTTTCGTGAATCCGGCCCAGTGTGTTTGATGCATTTGTAAAGTGATGGCATTATCACTTGAATGCATTTTCATATGCCCGCTTTGTATGTTTCTTTTTCATGTACATCACTTAACTTACACTTTGTAAACCCAGGCAGGTTTACCACTTAGGCATATATTCCTAAATGTTTTGCGAAGTGTATCTTCAAAGATAAAGTAATCTCAAACTTTTTTTTAAGTTTATTCTCCCTGGCACATCCTGTCAGTGTACATCAAAGTGGCAGAAATGTTAAACACTTACTTATTCATGAACTACTACAAGTCCTTAAGTCCCACTTCTCAATACTCATTATTGTATTGCTAGGGTATGTGGACTGCAAAGTGTAGGTCCTCACATGATGTTTACATACTGAGCACTTTGAGGAGATTGAGTGATTTGCGAATGAGAATAAGATCACACCTGATTTACATATTAATTAGAATCACATTTATTGGCTAAGTATGCACGCATACAAGGAATTTGACTCCAGTTTCATTGACTCTCCAAGTATGAATTACATAAACGACATACATGCAACTATTAAGAACAAGACAAAAAGTAAATATACATGTACATATACATATACATACAAGGTGCAAAGTGCAACTCAGTGCAATAAATACTTAAATAAACTCTAAAAGAAACAAGTATTTACAATATGTAAATAATACTGCAGTATTAACCATGTCCAGAGGGGTTAATTTGCACTATATAAGCACAACTGGTGCTAAGGCACTTGTGTCATAAGAGGGGAGACTGCTTGGATTTACTAGCTTCATATAACGGTTTGTAATGCGGCGATTAGATTATTTTTCAGACTTTCTTACTAATCCTGTGAAAGTATGTACATTTTCTTTACTATTTAATATTTAGACAATTGTACTGTCTTATTTCTTAGATAACATGGCCTGATGTCTGCAGTTTGTCCATTCGTATTGGTATAGAAGGTATAGCTGTAGTTATTTGAAGTATCTTAATCTAATGGGACATGCCTTTATAGGAGCATCTCTCTTAGGATGTTAACATGTCCCTACAGCTTATATGAGTAGTAGCAGTGGGAAGGTTACATTTTAGAAGACAGACTGCGTTAAGCCTGTTTTATATGCCTGATGTCAATAAAACTTATGTTTTTTATTTCATACACTTGATTCATTGTTAATGCTGCTATCTACTCCAGAGTAACATTTTTTTTCAGCTTTACCATGTCTGTCATTGCATTGCTTGTTGGGAGTAGGGTTTATAGTTATATAATACATATGTTTAGTCATATGGATTAGTTTATTTTCTGTTAATGATGTCTGCAGAAATGTATATTTGTTTTGATATCATATACTTTGTTTATTTTTCTGATACATACCTAATTTTTTGTTTTATTAAATTCTGTACAGGGATATGGCTACCAAAAATTCTTGGCCATGTAAACCTGCATTCTTACAGGGTGAGAATGAAGCAATAGTGCAGGCCCTCTGTCAAGATGGACCACTCCTCCTACTGAAAGCTGTGGCTGACAATCCCCTCTATGACTGTATCTAATGTTAGGTGGTCGATGATGTCAATACTGTGTGTGGCCATGGCTGTAACTATCCTACCTTCAGACATTGGGCCAGTGATGTGATAATCTATGCCATGAAAAGAGCATGTGATATAGCGCAAGACCAGAGAGATATTGATGGTGATCCTGCTAATGAACCACTGAGATGGGCAAGCTCATGTCCACTGTAAGGGACCTGGGCAGCTCATTGTGGGTTCCCAGTTTAGTGCTTGACACAGGTGCAGATTTGAAGGGCATTCAAAGAGTCCCTACTGGTAAAGTACAAGTAGGCAGTGTTTGTGTTTAATGTGGCATCATTATAGTAATGCTTATCACCCTTATTTCCATCTCCACTATAGCTGTCTAGGCACACCTTGTACTGAGGCTCCACAGCCACCTGCAAATTGTATGTTCATAACTTTATTTTTGTTGTATTACTGTACAGAATGTTTATTTAAGTTTACCTCAATTAATTTTTAACTCCTGTTGCTTAACTCGGGTTTACATGGAATAAGTCTAATATTTTTTCTTGCATTGCTTTATTTGCTGTGTTTTATTACTCTAATCACAGGTGAGCCTGCCACTGTGGAACTCCTACTGGCTAATGTTGTTGAATCTGTAGCCTCTGATATTGATGGTGAAGAAGAGGCACAGTTTGGGAATGCAAAGGGTCATTCTAACACTGAGTTTGTGGCTCACACATCCCCTGCCCAAAGTTTAGACAGAGTCAGTATGCCTACGCATACCCATGACACTGAGCTATCAGAGACAGGGTAGGTTGAGGGTGACATGGTTGATCATGGTAGTGTGCTTATTTAATTTGCAGATCTGACAGAGTCTCCTCCTAGCCATTATGAGGGTGAAGTTCCTAAAAGTGATATTGGTAGAGGTGTTCAGAGGAGGCATGCTTGCCATCTTCCCCCGATGTTGGGTTGCCACCTTGTGCCTCAGCGATGGCCGTACACATATGTTAAAATGTAACAAAGGCACAGGCATGTTCCACCAGGGCCTTGGAAAAGGTAATCAGAGAAATGTATTTTGTGCATTCTGATGTGCAAGACTGCTTAAACCCTGTGGTTGACTCCTTGTAATGGAAGACTGACACACACACGGGATCACACAGTGTCTGTAATGGAAGATCTGCTTTGGAGGGTCAGCATCCATGTGGCTGGAGAGCCACTGTATTATCAGGTATTAGCCAATGTTGCCATTACAGACACCATTCCCATAGCCGCACTCCTTCCACTACTCCATCAGTGATTGAGTTGTCCACATCCAGAAGTGGTAAGCCATGTTGCTGTAGTCATGGATGTAGTCATAATGGGAGTTCATCCAACAGACATCATTTACTTTCAGGTAGCACCCCAACTTCTAGCCAGGGTCATGAATCGACTAGTGCAACTCATGGCAGATATAGTTCTCATGAATGAGGGTGGCAATATTGAACTGAATTCTTTACAATACACAGCTCGCACCTGTCCAGGAATCCATGGTGTATTGATAGCAAAAGTTAAATGATTGCATTCCTGCACACCTACATACATTAAATCCCATCTTAGCCATAATAACTCAGGCACACACACACACATGTATGCAAACATTACTATGGAATGGTTTACATATGCTGCTACTGGCCCTGACAATAGATATTTAGATACTTGCTGTTAACCTGCTTTTTTAATCAGAGATACCCAATTCTTTGTGAACAGGCTTGCTCTCCTGTAACTCCCCACACTTACCCTGTACAAGTGATGATAGATGTGTTCTGCCCTTTGCTCATTTCTTTGTGACTTATGGTTAGCTATGCCAAATGTAGAGTGGATAGCTAATGTTTCCATAGGCAGGGGCTTACTATAATCATTTTTTTTTTATGATGATCAATTTCAAAAAATGATTGCTATGTATTTCTTACTACTCATTGTATTTGTATTGTATTCTTAGTATTGCAGTCCTACTACTTAGCAATTATTCCTTTCTTGTTCAGAAACTTGTACAAATGATGCTCAGAGTACCCTGTTCATTGTTGGGGTATATACATCGGGCAACTTTAATGCATGATGAACAATATTGGACAGATTAATATTTATGTTACCCACATCACTGATTAGTTACAGCTGACATTCTGGTACACTTGAGCCATGTTTTCCTTACAAATGTACAGCTCTTACATGTGAGAGTAATCATTTATATCTCTTCTTTATATGTTCATCACTTACTCTGGTACAAGTTGGGTCTTCTGGGTTTGACTCTGTCTGATGCTCACAGAACAGAACCATTACATAGGTAAGTAAAGGTTGCTGATTTGTTCATGCATCACTGTTAATGTTTGTATGTGCTTAGCTTCTTAGGATTTTACTTAAGTATTGAATGTGTGCATTATTTTTTATTCTTAGTCAAAGTCATAGCATAGTGTGCACTCCTACATCAGCCAGTATCATCTATGAATGCTGGTTCTTCTCAGACTCCTCATCTGTGTCTGTTTACCCTGATGTCCTCGCTGGGATGCTGGGAACGGCAGTTCTTGGCCTTGATGTTCTTGTTGCAGCTATTTCCTGACAATTATATTGTGCTACATGGCACAGACTGCGAGTATTTTTGCCAATGTGGCTGGGTTGTGCTGCAGGGCACCACCTGAAGTGTCTAGATATCAGAAACTTGATTTCAGCAAGTCACACTCACATCCTATAATATTCCTAGTTTGATCATATGCATTATTCTATCGTTAATCAGTGAGGTTGTGTGGGTGTCTAATGGGTATCATAAGCTAAGGTTCCAGTGTATAGCCTGCACCTCCCACTCAGTACTGATGTGGAAAGTCATTCCTAGCAAACCTTACATACAGGTCACAAGTGTACCATATGTATGAGTCGGGAAAACAGGCAGGGTTATATGTACACATCATAGATGATCCCTTGGGCATTACAGACAACCAAACAGTTGACAGAGTGATATCCTTTCCTGCTGATGTACCTCCTTTCCCTGTTCCTCAGATGGATATTCAGTTTGTGTGTGTGTGTGTGTGTGTGTGTGTGTGTGTGTGTGTGTGTGTGTGTGTGTGTGTGTGTGTGTGTGTAGGTGGGTGCAGTCTGTGGTCCCCAAAACCTCAGGGAAGTGTGCTGTGACACATAAATGTTGCTTGGTAGTAACTCTCTCCGCTGCGGTATGTGGGAACCAGATATGCTCCCTTACATTTTGGAGCATTGTATTCAGAAAGTGATACAATATTCTTTAGGCTGATGTCTGTGAGATCTGTAATATATCTCCTGAGAGTGTCTGATAGGAGTTTATAGTTAATAATCATAATAACACATATATAATGATTTCCAAAAGGGTGGGTTCCCCATGGTTTCCCCAGTGCCTCAGCTGAAGTTGGCAAAGGTTGTATATTTCCTCCAAGGCATCACTGTCCCCCTTGTAGGACTGTACAATTTCTGTATCTTAAAGTCCATGATAAGTCAAATGTGGAATCTAGACTCTTATCCCTCTCAGCTGATGCCTGAGGTCTGGCGTCAGCAGTAAATCCACCTTGTGTTAAAGCTTGCTGCACCTACACATTAACGATAGCAGCAGCAACCCCTAACATTTTTTTTAGGTGTGTTCATAGCTGTATTCCAAAGAGTATTGGAATACAGGTCAAAAGGAATCACAATGAGTCACATGTATTTTATGCATTCCTGAATCTCTCCACCATGCTAAATTGCTTCAAGAGGATGTATTTCATCTACTTATGCAATCATTCACATAATCTCATATCTACCCTTGTTTTGAAGCTGGGAGCAATGTGGAGAGCTGTTTACTAAATACAAATTAACGTGCTCAGCACTGAGCAACATGCACAATTGCTTAGTTTGAAGTGCAGGGGCTCATGAATCTGGCGCACCACCTATCTCAGTGACTCCAAAACAGTGGATATGCAATGAAATTTATGGTGCACATTTTAGATCTTTTAGCAATTTTTTCAGCAATGGCACTGACACAAATGTCAGTATGACCCAAGTAGAGGAATTCTTTTAATTCAGCTACTTTTTTGAATTTTCTGGCATTTACCAGAGGTGCTTTCAATTCTGAAACAGATGTGTATATGTATATATCTATATCTTTATTTATATTTGTATCTATCTATAGACATATATAAATATAGATATATATCTTTATCTATAGCTATAACTATATATCTATGTAGATCCATCTATCTACAGATAGATTCATATACAGTTGCACTCTGTAAAAATAAATGTGCAAAAGAGTGAATATTCTTTTTTTTTTACTGTTTTTTAGCCTGCTGGCTACTCTGTTTGCAAAATCAAGGTACAGTATGGTCTATGAAATTGCCATTTTCCTGCTGTTATGTGATGTTGAAGTTGGCATATATAGTTAGCAAGCCACCCAGCCAAAATTATTTTTTTTTTTAACTTTAGTCTAAATGACTGCACTTTTGTTGTCTGCTCTTTAGAAATTGTGATATTTGATGAGAGAATCATATATGTATATAAACAAATATATATATATATATATATATATATATATATATATATATACATATACATATATATAAATATATATATACATATATATAAATATATATATGTATATATATATATATATATATATATATATATATATATATATATATATATATATATGCATACATATAGATATGCACATTTATATAAAAAACTGGTAGATGTCAAGAAAAAACAATATGGGAATGGAATTTTTTTTGCTTAGTACATATACGGCTTCATAAGTAAGTACTAGGCTAGCTGCCCTTCCTTTTGAGCCACTTTGAGTCTAGCCAGTTTTTCTTGGAGGTGAGAATCAAACCTTGTCCTTTGTGTTTGTGAGGATAATACCGTAATGATAACCATTATGCCAACCCCCTCCTTGAGACAGTCACAGGTGCAAAGGTACTATAGACAGCTTCACCTCTCACTTTGGCTTCTGGGTACTGAGTATGCTGTCAAGAGACAACAAGTCCTTTGTTGTAGCACTTTGTCTTGATGTTCAAGTATAAATTGAGCTGAATGGAGGGCTTTATCTACATCTGGAGTTATAAGCACTCAAAGGTTCAACCAGACTGAACAACTCGTCAAATGTTTACTTCAAAACGACAGTTTTAAAAATGCAAGAGGCAAGCCTTTATGTAAATGCTTGTTTTAACTCCTCCTCCTTTTCCTGTTTTTATACTTGCAGCAGTGCACTATAATGGAATTGCTTTGGGGTTCAAGAAGTCAGAAAGGAAGTACATTAGTTTGTGCTGTGGCCTATTCTTCCTTATAACCACTGACATTTATTTTCATTTATATAAATGTATGATTGCCTATGTAGTAAGTGATGGTTTAATGAAAATATTTCTTGTTTAAAAAAAGCAAGAACTGAATAATTTATGCAATATTGCTTAGTTTATATGATATATAGCAATATATGTGAAGTGTAATGTTTGTTATGGTAATATAATTTGATCACTTTTATATGAAAGTAAAATTGCCTATGTCACAAGTGATAATTCAGTAAAGGTGTTTGAAAAAATATCCTCTGATGGCCTAGATAGGCTTACTCTCCCCCATTATATTCCATAAATAGGATAAAGTGAGTGCTAAAAATGATATAATAAAGAAGAAAAGTAAATTGATGCTGGGCAAGAAGATACTTGATGAATGCTGACTGCCCATTTGCATTTGCAGTGATACATTAGCCTTCAATACTTAGGCTTTCAGTGATTAAAACACACACACACACACACACACACACACACACACACACACACACACACACACACACACACACACACACACACACACACTCAAACATAAAAAATGAAAATAAATGAAGAAACACAATGAGAGCAAATGGGAAAGAGCCATTTAAGAATTATCCCCTGCAACCAGAGGTACACAGAATTCAAAAACTTTATGCCAAGTGTAGGTCAGCTTCTCAACACTAAGGTAACAGAAACATTCTTTGTATAACTCAGAAAGCATTTTGTTACTGAAGATGATCTATCTCCCGTATGCCTAATAATTGTCATTGCTGATATATGGATTTCTAGGATATGTGCCATGGTATTATAGCATTGTGTTTTGGAGTAACACTGAATGTGCCCTTTATTACGTTTATGACAGCAAGCATCATATACCGCACATGTGCAGTGCCATACCTGAGAATGATTCACATATTTTTACCATACCCATAAACTTTATACATTTTGTGTTACTGTTCCGTACATTTTTGCACTTAAAAATTTTACACATTTCCTTGAAAGATTCTTTCCTAAATGCACGTAGCTCACTTGGTACAACAGTACTTTCATGGTGCAAGTCTGGTTTTGAAGGGTAGGAAGTTCAGATTTTAAATGTTATTCTAACAACCAAGCTGAAATATATTGCTGTAGGTAGCATGTATTACATTTAATCATTCTGAGTGCCATTGTGGTTAAAGGTGGTGAAGGTTTTCTGTCAAGGTGTGTAACCGTAAAGTATTATTAATGAAAATAAGCCAAACCTTGTTACCCCAGGCTATTCTGCCATCATTTACGTGCTTGCAAAGAACCAAAAGTACATTGTAGTAGAAGCCATTTTTCTTACATTTGGTTAGTCAAATCTTTTTTTATCTGTCTAGTGCCATTGTTAATATGACAGGATGGGGGCTGCTGTCTCCATGTTTTACTTTTGAATGGCAGAAATAAGTTAGAGTAAGTTGTTTATCTTGTATTTGGCCAATCAAATATAAAAGAGTATGGTCAGGTTGTTGATCATACCTGGTTTATTATGTGTTCGAGACATGGATGCCAAGAAATTCACCTAAAGAGCAAAGCTCAAGAGGTGAATCCTGGCATCCATGTTGAGAAATCATAATAAAGGGATATGACTGGATATCCAATCACAATTCTTTGTAGCGCAAGTAGCTTTATGTGCTCCATGTACTACTAGTTACAGAAAAAGAAAAGTGTTATGTGTTTTGTTGGCTTCCAAAGGTGTAAAGCACTTACTGAGCACTGTCAGAATGGTAGCAGCATACTCTCTTACATTACAGAAAGTCAGGGGCACATTGCCAGTACAGACAGCAGGCAGAATCAATCTGTTTTTAATTCTGCCAAAGTCCAATGCTGGCCAGTACTGGCTGGTTTAACTGTCTAACATGATTCCTGATCTTAACAAATGAAGCATAACTACTGAAAATGTGTTAAGATCAGGTCTCTTGCTGTAGAAGTGCTTAACTGATTTGTCCTTTTTCAGATATTAGAGCATAATCACCGCACTCCATGCACTATATATAATGCTGTTCTCAGGGCAGTAACTGCAATTTGGGTGATGAAAATGATCCCTTTATCTGTTATTTCTACAAGCAACATAACTACTTATCCATGCAATACTTTATTGTCAGCTATTAATTTAACAGTATAACAATAATCTATGTGGTTCTTGTTAAGATGAATCTGTTTCTTTTGCATTTGCCCAGTCTATTTGTTTAACCTCTGCTTCTGAACTGTTGAGTCAGAAATTACAGTAGTCTGTGCAAAAGTGACAGTATTAAGTAGAAATATGAATCAGACAATGACTGGTAGCAGTTAAGCACTCTGCAGTGATAATAGTGATGCTCCTTATAGTCAGAAAATTGCATAAGTATAAAACACCACACCAGCACTGCAGAAAGACCAGTCATGGATCCAGATGTAAAAAAAAAATTAATATAACTTCTTAGAACTTAAAAATACATAAATGTTTTAACTTAATCACTGCGTATTTGTCCAACATCAGACTTCATCAGATGAATTTTTTTTTACATCCGGTTCCGTGGCTGGTCTTTCCTCAGTGCTGGTGTGGTGTTTTATTAGTTTTACACTTCAGTGGTTTTCCGGGCACTGTTTTCTCACATATTGGTTATTTGTAATTGTATACACGTTTATAGATTTTAACATTTTTTCTGAAGTAAACGTGTAATTTTCTGTATTACTAGCTGAATAAAAAGCAAAACACTCTAATAGTTTTCTTGCATCTAATAAACTAAAAAAAATAAGCACTTTCATCTCTTCAACTTCTATGATAATTCATCAAAATCTATAAAATTAAATTCTATCAGCCACCTTAAATAATACATGCAATGATCATGTTACCCATTCAAAACAAGCAGAAAAAAACTAGATAATGTGTGGACATTAGTTTTAATTGCCTCACTAATTCCTTATATTCAAGCCTATCTTCCCATGCTCCTCCTCCTTGTGCATTTTTTTCTACTTTTTCCAGAATAAAATTGTGAACCATTTAAGCCAAGTCTAAACCACTATGCTTATGCAACTATCTTATGCAATCATATGTTATTGTCTGCTATATTTTTATAACTGAATGTATAAATATCTTATGTATAATATGTTAGCAATTGTTCTGGATCTTTTCTCCCCGGGCCTCCGCTGAAAATTGACAGCTCTGTTCAGATGGACCTCCGCAGCAAACAAATGTAAAATAAATAAATAAATGTAAAAGTATCATATTTCATGGCATGTTTATAGAGACCATTGCACAAATCATTGACCTTTATATTATAACAGTGCTCATAAATGATTTTCCATCATTTCCTTTTGGTATTCCCCACATAAAAAGCATTACATGTTAAATATTTAGTGAGGTTGTCACAAACTTATATCATCCTGAACATCCAATAGATCTGTCATAGCCAAACACAGTAATAAAAGGACCTTCATGTGTATATCACATTGTTTACAGGCTCCACACTTAAGAAAAAGGCAAACATGCTGGATTGGAGTCCTTAAATCTCAGAATTAATTATAGACATCAGTTTGAGGACAACGTTATCTAAATCTTCTGGGGCAGCAGAAAAGGAAAGGGTGCCCCGATCCACCTATTAGATAAAGAAGGAAATCATTCCTGACTTTTTCATTGTCTCCTGCTGTGACTGACTACTGAGGTTACTGGCTCCATCTTACCATAAATTGGTGTTCTCCTAAATGTTTATTGCTTTACATATTTGTGTCTACTCAGTGAAAATGTTTATGTAAATGGTGTACATAGGTCTATTCTTGAGTAATTATTATGGAGAATCAGTTGATAAACTGAATATCATTATATAGTGCAATACACTATAATGTGTGTGTGTGTTTTTCTGTGTCTGTGTGTGTATTTAGAAAAAGAGAGACAAAAATACACACAGACAATGATTAATCAAGAAGCTCAGTATTTCTGAAAGAAAACCCATTAGTTGTTATACCATATGATTTATTTTTGGGGGGGCGGGTTATAATACCTCTTATTATATTCTGCTAGCCTATTTATTGTCCTTTATGTTTGCCTTTGTCCATGACGGGGGGAATATTACCTTTTTTTACCTGTGACTGATGGTTGGTAATGCTGCAGTTTCTTGCTACTTTTTAACTCCAGTAAGCATCAGGAATATATGCTAAGGGGAAGGTAATAAACCTTATTTATTTAGTTAGTTATTTATTAAAGTGCAATGCACTAATCAATATTGTCCAGTTTCAGGCTCAGTTCTTGAGAAATAAAAAACAGCTCAGAAACAAAACATTCATAAATGTAAGAAATAACTGAAAAGTTCAAATTAGTCACCTAGAAAATGACTATATGCACATTCTAGTAAACAAGCAGAGTGTAATGTATAACACACAGATTAATTCCTAAAGTGGGTCAATCTTTAGTAATTTTTGAGAGGAGAAAAGAAGTAAATGAACATAAAAATAGTATGTTAGATATGTCTGTTGTTGAAACAGGAACATTTAGCTAGGATGGAGAGGTGCTGTTTGAGTTGCATTTGGAATCTGAAATAATTGTTAATTTCTGTTAGGTCAGTTGGGACAGCTTGCCAAAGAGTAGGTGCTTGAGAGAAGAATGAATGTGCAATGCTGTGGAGATTAGTTCTCGGAGTAATGGAAGCTAATGTAACTTGTGAGTCGTGTCTCTGATTGAATGAAGAAGTTTTTTTTTCATAATAATTATCAGCAAGGGGAGTAAGTGTCTGGAGCTTGAGTAGTTTGCAATGTTGGGGTCCTAACAGGAGGCCAGATCTTTTTTTTTTTTTTTTTTTTTTATAGGCAGTCTTTTTTTCCCCTGCATAATACAGTGTTTCTCTTTTGGGGGGGGGGGGGGTTGTAATGAATCAGCAGACACTTTTGGAGATTGGCTGGAATGTGGTTATATATTATCTGGAATATAGGTATATATTATAAAACTTAAGCAGACTATACTCAGAGTAAAATATGTAGTACCAAGATAGTAAATATGAACTGCATTGTGCAATGTTGGCATTTAAAGAGTATAATCAAAAATATGTGTTCCTTTTGTTTCAGTTATGCACTTAGTAAAATGGATATGATATCATTTCCATTGCAAATTGAGTATAACTTACACATGTAGGTTGGCAAATGCTTTTTCAGTATATGTCTTTTACTCATTCATCTTTAATATCTACAAGATGATTTTTGGCCCTCTGCAGAATGAATGCATGATACATGCTCTGAAGTTTAGTTGCTGAAATAGTGTCCATACTGGGGCAGATTTCAAAATGACTTGGACATGACATAATGCATCTTTCCAAGTCATTAATCCATGCCTCACTCCAAAAGCTAGGATTCTACCAGACCTCATTCACTGTGTGTTAAAGAGGACTGCCAGAGCTCTATTCCTAATTCTAAAAGGGGAATCAGGCTTGCTGCACTGAATTAATTCAGCAGTGTAAGCTGAACAGGTATGTCAATGTACAAGGCTGAATTAATGTAGAAGTCCATTGAAATCAGTGTGAAGTTAAGAAGTGGCTCACTTGCAAGTGGGATTATGTACTACGGGTAATACCTGCCAAGAAGCCAGCATAACTGCAGTACTAAGTACCGCGCATAGGTGATGCTGTACTGCAGGTTTTGGGAACTTGTGTGGGAATGAAGGGGGTTACCGGGACCACGTGCATGCATGGTTTGCTATATTAAAATCTGTACCTGAACTTGTGTGAGATGTTTCACCTGGTCTGATTTCTAAAAAACACATTTAATTAACGTGTGGCCTACATGTCCATCCATTGCTCTTGACAAATAGGATGTAGTAGTAAAGGCTTGGTCATCATATCTGCATTTACCAGTCCAACCTAGAGATGGAGCTGTTATGCTGGACAGTTTCAGTGCCATGCAGACCTGGTACTGAAGCCAGATTCCTTGCCTACAATACTTGGTCTGTCATATAGGTGGAACTGTTGCACCAGTGAATGTTGGCTGGAGTTGGTAGTTCAACCAAGTCCTTTCTTAAGTTCGAGCTGTACTCAGAATAAGTAATGCGGTTCTTTAGCACTGAATGTTATGGACCCTCATTAACTGTTTCTGGTGTAGAGGGTCTTCTAGCAATTCAATACAATGACATTGTGAGGTATTGCTTTGATATAATCAGTCCCCTCTATATTATCTCATCCTGTTGGTGGGGTGGAACTCTCTTTTCAGAGTACAGTACACCATGGTAGATGCTTTCCACTCCACCACTCAATATCTTTTAGAAACTGTCTCTTTGGGATCCTCAGGAGGTTGCCAGATAAAATTTCTCCTGTGTCAGTTGCTCAAATATAAAAGATGCTGAGAAACAAAACCTTATGAACTTTATGAACCTATATCAAACAAAGCTCCTCATTAGCACACTTCAAGAAAAATCTTGATGAATGGATGGGAAATAGGAAATTCATTCTAGGGTTCACTTCTGTGGCGCTGCTCGACAGTGGCACAGGAAAATACATTTTTTGGGTGGCAAAAGCCAGGGTACCTTTTTGGCTGGGCTTGTATAGGCCCTAGGGCTGATAGCCTAGTACCTACCTATGAACCTATTAACCTTATTTTGTGTTTTCCACAAATCATTGTCAGTGTAATTCCTAAGTGAGCATCACCACTGATTTACTTGTTTTTTGGGAGAGTTCCCTCTTTATCAAGCTGGTGTGATCGTAGAGTTTATTTACATAAGCAATAGGGGTCTAGAGGGCTTAACCCCACATCAGGAGTGCAAGAGTGCTTGCATTCTGCAAAAAAGCTTAAAGCTAATTTGTCTTGTCCTTCTGTTTTTCAAGTATTATTGTTTGGCAGTTGTTATACTCAAAACTGAGCAGTTTGGTGAGTCATCTGTCCCTTTGTTTACTGTCCAAAACAGGTCAAGCATTTTCCAGTGAATTCACAAAAAATAGTCCCAAGGTAACATATGAACATTTGTCTGAAAGTAGTCTTAAATCAAGTGGGAAGATGTCAACACTCACCAATACTTATTGTAGACACCTATGAGATTATCATTTCTAAGCAAAAATTTGAATACTTTTTTTTTTTTTCACAGAAATTAACTGTTTATATTTCTTAATTTTTCTGACTTTACAATTCAGAAAGAATCGCTTTAAAATGCTGTGCTAGAATTTATCTGATATGAGCGCTTGTGTTTCAAAAAATTGATGGCTTCCACATTCTCTTACAATGTATAACAATGTCATTAGAATAGATAAAATCACCTTCTTTTATTAAGAGTGCATTTTATCCTGGAGTACAGATCTTG
>NC_056731.1:980636887-980879387 GCF_019279795.1 Protopterus annectens
TTCAAGACTAAGGTTTACCCTAATAAAGATCACATGAGAGAGAGAGAGAGAGAGAGAGAGACATATTAATAATCCAAACCCTAGCTGTCTTACTTTGACTATCTGTTTCTGCTAACTATTACATTGAACTGGCATCAATCAAACCATCATTGTCCAACAAACAACATCCAAGACTAAGGTTTACCCTAATAAGGACCCTAATAAGGACCAGGAGAGAGAGAGAGAGAGAGAGAGAGAGAGAGAGAGGCGTATTAATAACATATGTTATTTACTGTCATGTCTAACACAGCTATCCTATTCCTCTGTAATAAATAGGGCACGGTCTCATGTAGAGAACATGCACTTGTACTAGAACTAAAAAGTTCCCTGATAATTTCCTTTATACTGGAAGACACGGTCTTCTTTTGAGCTCCCATCCTTATCTATTCCATGCTATATACACACTACAAAAGTCCTCCCATCTTTACTTACAATGCTTTACATTCTTGTTCTTTGTTGCAGTATAAATCTGTCTGTCTTTCCCAAAAAGTTCCAATGCCATATGGAACATAACAAAAATAACAAACTGCAGTACTTAGTATCTGTGTAGGTGGGCTTTTCTACTAATTACACTTGTATCTGATTAACCCCCTGCTTTGAAACTCTTACTGATAACCCCTATACAATTACTACAATTCTGTAACATTGTACCATCTGCTATTATTTGTTAACTTGGTCTTTCTCCTAACAGCTTTTCTAGTGACATCACATTTTTACCTTTCTACCACATAAGCCTTCTTACCTTGCTCACCTATAAGTCTATAAATAGTTTTTTTCTCCCCTTCCATACTTCATTGCCATTTCATCTATTGCAGCCCACTTCATTCACCCTCACTGCACTCAGGCTCACTCTGTTTCCCTACCTTACCCCCAAATTCCACCCACCTCCACTATCCCTAGTTTTATAATTACACAAACCCTTCCTCTTCCTGTGCTTAACTCCGCCTCTTCTTATCAAAGCTACCTATCATTCTGCTACCCTTCATCTGTCACTACCAGCCACTACTCAAATCATACTATCCATATCTCTACCCTTGAGGCTCCGCCTATCTTGTTATACCTCTCTTCCACAGCACTCCTCAGCCTCCATCTCATTGCTTACATCTACTATTGCCTCCTATTACACTCCTTTCTCTTTAGCAATTTTCTCCTTTATATATGTTATATCTATATAGGCATCATGCTCCTTCTCCTTTCAGCCTTTTATCTGCTCCATATTCTTAGCATCCCATATTCTACATACCTATTCAAATTCTTGCTGAGTTCTTTTTTCAAATTCTTTTTATTCTTTTTATTTTGTTCTATATCTTAATTAAATATAAGCATACCATCCACTCTCCATCATTTTCTTCAAGACTCTTGGTTCTAATACACACCAGATATACTTCTCAGCACACACCCACTCCTACTACTATCATACCTTACTTGCTATATGATACATATTGCACCTATTTCTTAATCCCATACCCTTATTTCCACTGCCTATGTCACTTGCCAGCCATTCACTATTACTATTGCTTCTAGCTTATTTGGCTTACCCCTATCTTATTTTTAGGTATAATATTCTTAGTCTTTCTCCCAAACTGTGTAAGGGAAAATTTAAATTTTAACATACCTAAACCCTCACTAGTGTATGCATACTGTAAAAAGATCATATTATGCATCAATGTCCACCCAAACCCAGGTCTCGACTGCGTCTCTTCTCTACCCGCTCCCTCTTCTACTGCAACAGCAAATTTAAAAATCATTTCCATGAATATTCAAAATATAGAAAACAAAGTCTCTGAATTTGATTCTTGGATCACTCATTACTCCCCAGACATTATTATTCTTACAGAAGCTTGTCTCAAACCACATATAAAAGAACTCTGAAATTCTCCTCCTGGCTATACTATCATCTTCTCTGACAGATTAAATAAAAATGTGATGGTGTAGCAATCATGTTTTCTTACCATATCTCTGAATCTCCTTATTATTTTACTCTACATAAATTCCTCTCTGCTGAGATCCTTGTCCCTCAATTTAAATTAAATAAGCATAAAACAATATATATAATTGTCCTGTATATTCCCCCAAGAAATAACATCCCTAGTCTGGAAGATATCCTACACTGGGTATATAGTTCCATTTCTCAAAAAATAATTCCTTGTAATGTCAATATTAACTGACAAACCTTCACTTCAGACTACCCTTCAACTAGTATCCATCTATATGCTTTTAAACGACTCATACCTTCCCATACTCACTTCAACAAAGCTAATAACACTAGGACCACTCTGGACTGGATCCTAGTCTCATATCCAAACCTTTATGACTCTCTAAAAACCCTCTCAGACTCCCTCAGTGATCACAATCTCACCTATGTTCAGAGACAAGCAACTCATCATATCAAACAGCACCTTTATAAAAACTGACATAACTTCTCAAATTTCAATTCCAAGATCTTTAATGACATTCTTAATACCATTAATTGGTTTATCCTCTATTCCCTACTTCTGGATAATGCTGTTCTAAAATTTAATACAATATTTCTTGACATCCTCAATAGCCTTGCTCCTGTAAGAAAAAAGAGGGTTAAATTTATCCAATCACCCTGGCAATCCCTTTCTAGTTGGCAATTAATGTATAAGAGAGACAATGCTTGGAGAAACTGGCAAAATCACAAATCTCAAGCTCACCTAAAGACCTACAAACAACTGCCAAATATGACAAAAAATGTTACTGTTGATAAGAAATATGATTACTTCAACCCACAGGATAACCAAAAACACAGCCTCCAAAAATATTGGTCCACTGTCAAGAAAATACTATACCCTGGGACTCCTAATACTCATAACCCTTGTCCAGATGTGTCACCCTTAGAAACAGATTCTAAATTTAACTCCCACTTTATAGACTCAATAGCCTCCCTCTCCCAAAACTCCCTACAGAATCCTGCCATCCCTGACAAACTTCAAAGCTCTAATGCCATTTGTGACTTAAAATCTATCTCTACTTTCTATATGAAAAAAAATATTACAAAAATGTAAGCCCTGCTCACCCTCTGTAGATAATCTCCCATGCACATATCTAAACATTGCTGTACCCCTATATTGCCTACCCAATCGCTATCTTGATCAGTCAAGCCATTCATGAGTCATATGTCCCATCTCTATCGAAAAAAATTACATCATTCCTCTTCATAAAGGGGAAAACTCCACTGAAATAACAAACTTCACATCAATTGCAGTATTGTCTCCTCTTTTGAAGATCTTAGAAAAATGTATTCATAAACATTACTTACTCCAAGTAAATCTATTAACTTCTACCTAGCATGGCTTTTGCCCAGATCATAGCACAACAACAGCCCTTGCTGTCTTTTTGGACCACGTCATTAAAACTAGAGATAATAACTTAGTTTCTTCCCTCTGTTTAGATCTCGCTAAAGCTTTTGATACAGTCTCACATACCAAACTACTCTCAGAAATACCTACTTTAGACTTTTCTAGAACAACAGTTACTTGGTTCTCTAGCTACTTATATAACCTGTTCCAATCAGTTAAATGCCTCCTTACTTACTCATCTTTTCTCCTAGTTAATGCAGGTGCCCCACAAGGCTCCCATCTTGGCCCACTGCTTTTTAACATATTTATAAATGATCTACATACATCCTTCCAGCAAGTTACACTTATACAATATGCAGATGTCTTCACTGTCATTTGCTCATCTAATAATCCTTCACAGTTGCAATCTATCACTCATAAGACATTCAGCTCTATTGAAAACTGATTCAGTGATGATCAGCTTTACCTACATTCAAATAAAACAAAACTGCTTTTATTTCTTCCCAAACCTCAAACACACATAAAAGACACCTTCAAAATATTCTGTCTCAACAGTACTAAAAGTGAAGTTGTACCTAAAGCAAAGTTACTCGGTGTCATAATAGACGATCAACCGAAATCTGATCTTCATACTCAAAAGTGTATAAAAACAACACACTAAAAAGTGTGGGCATTGTCTATAGATCAAGACGATTCCTTACCCACTCCTCAAGAGTTACTGTAGCCAATACATGTTTCTTCCCTTCACTACTATATGCCTCACCCATTTTCACCATGTTCAGATCCCCCTAAGATCACAACTTGAGCTTTGCTATAACAAAGTAACTAGATTTGCTGCCAATTGGTCATGCAACTCCCACCATTACTCAACCTTCAGATATTTAACCTGGCTTGAGTTACCTTACTATCTCAAGTTCATCCAATGCATCCTTGCTCATAAAATGGTATACAAATCCCCATCCTGCCCAGCAATCACACCATTCTTAACTATTACCTCCCCAATTGCCATCTTTGCTCATCTGAGAAACATCTCCTTGAAATCCATAAACCAAAAAAAATCTATCAGTCACAACCTACATTCCTATTCAGTAACCAAGGTCTGAAACAATATTCCTACAGATATTAGAGCAATGCCATTTAGTCACATATTCAATCTCCCAAGAGATTTCTCCTTCACTCCTTGCTCTGTACACGTCTTAGAGCAGGCTAACACTACCCATTACTCCTTCCTTCCTTCCTCCTTTTCGTTCCTGCCTCTTCCTTCCTTCTCCCTTCTTCCTTTTCTTTCCCTTGTGCTTTTTATTTCACTTTCCTTTCCTACCTTCTCTTATTAGGCAAAGCACCAGTTACTTCTTTGATAGCTCCCTACTTTAACTCTATATCCTAATCTCCCCCAACTGCAAAATCCCTTTCATTTCTCTTAGACTTTTGCCCATATTTAAATGCTTAACATCTTTACCCTTTGTTATCACTACTGATTGTACTTTACTAGGTTGTCTATATCCTATGATTGTTGTTTAATATTCACTGTATGATTTTGTGATCTGCCTTTATTTATCCTGTATGTTGATTCTACTATTTCTTACTGCACTTTATGTGATAATATTATGTAGTTTATTAATTGAACTATGTATGTTGGAGCTTTTCTCCCCTGGTCTCCACTGAAAATGGGATTAATGCTTAGTTGGATATTCCTGGTAAACAAATGCTAAATAAGTAAATAAATAAAAAACTCTGCCTTTGAACCAGCATTCAGGATCAGGTCAGGGAGAACCATGAACAATAACAAACAAATTACTACCATATTTGTTAGCACTAACCTCATTTCAAATAATGTTATACCTTATACAAAATAACTGCAAAGATTTTGACATTCCCTGTTGGTGTCACATCTTATCACTAAAACCAAATTACTCCAGAGAACTACACATGATTTGCATAATATCAAGCACAACTCCATCAAAGGTAGAATTCATTAATGATTTATCCTGAGACATTAATGATCTGGAGGACTTGGAGGAACATCATCTTAATAATACTATAAAAAGCACAAGAGCTTCTGTCTGAATCTTGGGAGCAGCAAACCCTGTACAAGAGATTTGACACTTTAGAAGACTACATTTCAGAATCTAAGATGGAATGGGAGATGACAAGATCAAAAAGATCTAAAGTAAGAAAGTGTGCCTAAAGGCCCCCAGATAAAAGAAAATCTAAATCAGAGAGGTGATAGGTCACTAATCAGTAAAGGAAGAAAAAAAAGCAAAGCCTAATGCTGCCTCTCAGAAAACATCAGGTCAGACACAGTGAGAAGCCTCAAGAGCTTCCTCTAGGGATCCATACCAGCTAATGAAACACCAGAAAGGAGAAGATACCAGTCATGGGACAAGTCAGGCCATGGGGCTACAAGACCATCTAGGAGAATGCTTTCTAGCAGATTTGTCCTCTGGCACCTCATGAAACTCAGAGTTAATGAGTACTGATGGTCCAGGAAAGGTTTCAGCTATCTAAAGAAAGCAAACTAACTGGACCCCCTGTGATCACTAAGATGCCCAGTAAAATAAAATTCATTTATCAGCACTAAACCATAAGTAAGGGATGATTGCCCTTATATTAAGATTAATACTCCATACATTTAAACTAAACTGTTCAGCATTTACATTACTAATTTACACATTTTATCTCTTTTGCACATTGTGTATTAGATGCAGAAGAAAGTAATTTAGAATGGTTTATTTCATGCGTAGAAAACTATGCTTTACATATGTAATGCCACAAGGTGTTTTACTGATTTCCTGAAAGATAATACTTCTACCAAGCAGCAAAACCTTTTTGTTTTTCCTTATCCTAGATAAGTACAAGAAAATATGTATCCCCTAATAATATCATTTCCTTTTCCTATTTTAGTGCAAAATTTGAGGCAGTTGAAGGTCAACTCTATAGGTCTTAGTGATTTTACTGGAATGTTAGTGTCAGCTATCTGATGCTATTTTTTGCATGTCCAACAGGGATTGTAGTGATTCACTGAATGCAAGCATGATCAAAGTATGACATTAGACAAGAATCACTAAATTACTGTGTGGCATGATAAATGCTGCAACATCAAGTGGATTTTGGAACATACTTTGTAAAATAAAGTTAGGAAAGGAAGTTATACCGGTAACATTAACAGAGTAAGCATAAAAGTGTCTGCCTTAGAAAAGGATATAATACAGAAATATAAATGATTAGAAATAAATGCAGAATAACCATCAGGTGAAAAGTAGATGTAGACGTCATCTAAGGCTTTGACTGCAAAACATTGGTATTTGTGATGATCTGCTATGATAGAAGACTCAGGATATAGATCCAGACTGTGATAAATATGATGTGTTTTCTGGGAAAATATCTTTTAAGAATTTGATTTTCCCAAAAAAGCCTGCCTGTAAAAATAGGTTAGCAACTATATGCATAAAGTCAGCAAAGTCATGCTTAAACCAGAATTGAAGGCAAATGCAATGTGATAAATTGTTAAAACCTATGTTTATTACAGTTTTTCATGAATTGGAAATGAACCAACCATTGGAAAAAAAAAACTTGTTTAGTTGATTTAAGTATTGCTGTTATTTAACTGCTTCCAATGAATGTGAACATAGTTGAATGTTTACAACTGAGACAGAGTTCTATATTTTGAGAGTTCAGTGCTGGGCATTATGTAACATGATTGTAGATGTAACTTGGTCATTGTAATGAACACATCTGGGTGCAGACATTTTTATGCCCAAATTTCCCAGTGAGTTCCATCCAATAGATATGTAAGAATGATATAATCTCAGGGCCGGTGATGATATTGAATATTATTTACTACGACTTAAAATGTGGGTGTTTACTTAAATTCTATCAAAAAGAAGTCAATCACGCAGAAGCTAAGAAAAATTAGTATGGGAGGAGTGATATGTTTACAGGAAATCTAGATAAATATCATAGAGTAGAGTGAGTTGAAAGACAGTCACCGCACACTGCTATTTGTATAAGTAATGTGGTATACTATTTAGGAGAAAACGTTTGGTAAATGAAGAAAAAAACTAACACAATAGGGACAGGCAAGGTAAATAATCATGAATGTCAGTACACGCAGTCAGAACTGGTTAACAGGTAGCATATTTATCATAAACAGAGATATCAAGTCTTTTTGAATACGTTTTAAAGAGTCAAGGGACAAACTGCCATGGACAGAGGGTAACAGTGAAGAATTTTAACTTAACCTTCAGTCCTAGTGAAGATAAATCATTCCACTGGCCAGTACAACTCACATACAGGTTCAAGACTTTTTGTAGGAAATATAGGGGAGCACAGTTAGTTGTATTTGAAGAGGTACAACAACAGGGGGGGGAGTTCCATCAATCCTTTTTTACAAATTTATTGTTTTAATGGGTGGAGCTGATATTTTGAAACTGCAATCTCATAATGCTCTGGTGTGCATCTCAATGAATACCTCGTAGCTAAAACAGAGTAACAAGTGAAGGTGAGTGTATTACAATGGTATATGTCAAAAAGATATCCAGGCCCTGCAGTCAATCATTTCCATCTTAATCAAAGAAAATGAAACCAGTAGGATCAAAATGTCCCTAATGTGGTGAGATTACTACAAAGTTGTTCTGAGAGGAAACATAATGGCAGTTTTGGGAATCAGGGAGAGACAAGAAAATACCCTCCTTGAAATTAAGGAAGCAGATCTTATTAGGATGCAAAGAGAATTAACCCAACATGGACAGTGTGGGGATGTAATAGCAAGGGAAGAGAAAATGAGGGTTGAAACACAGTTATATAGGATAAATCAGACAGAAGCTGACTAGATATAGAAGGGTTATATATGGTGGTTTAACAGGGTGCTTACATCTATTTGTATTTTCTGTTTTTATTTCAAGTATAAAAGGTAAAAGCTCTTGTTTCCGAGATCTAAAACAGCAATCAAACTATTGTTCAAGACACAGATGGCATTAAAGATTTTTTTAACCTCTTTTTTAATATCTATATAGAAAAAGGGAAGATTGCTATTATAACTGGTTTGCGTATATGTGTGTGTGTGTGTGTGTGTGTGTGTGTGTGTGTGTGTGTGTGTGTGTGTGTGTGTGTGTGTGTGTGTGTGTGTGTGTGCGTGTGTGTCTGTATGCATGTATGTGTGTGTGTATATATATATATATATATATATATATATATATATATATATATATATATATATATATATATATATATATCTATATGGATCTAGGACTATTTACCGAACGCTTATAAAACCAAAACTGTCTTTCAGCTTTTCCCAGTTAGGGATCGCCACAGCAGAAATCCGGTCCGCTAATGATTGGCAGTAGAGTTTTACATGCTGGCTTGCCGGGCCTAATGCACAACCTTCAGTGAAGGAAGGCCCATTCACGCATGTCGACACACAGAAGACGCTCTAACTGAGAATCAAAAGTGCAATGTCTAACTGTGAGGCAACTAGGCTACCGCAGCACCACCACCACCCATAAAACCAAAACTAAAACCACCAAACACACTGTAGCGAAAGTGCTTTTCACAGAAAAAGCACTTTCGCTAAAGTGTGCAAAAAAATTTCAAAAACAAAAAAACAACACAGTACTCACGCACGTTTACACAAAGGGGCAAGCCCCCCTGCACACCCCCACTTTTAAATTCTCACTCCAAGATTGCACTACAGTAGCAAAAGGGGAATATTCCCTTATCCCCACTGTGCTACAATCTCAGGAACAGCCA
The DNA here is from genome assembly GCF_019279795.1 of Protopterus annectens. Lineage (NCBI taxonomy): Eukaryota > Metazoa > Chordata > Ceratodontiformes > Protopteridae > Protopterus > Protopterus annectens. The sequence continues at coordinate 980,646,001 of NC_056731.1, forward strand.
TTTCACCTACGTTTTTTCTTTTTTTAGCACACTGTCAAGAAAGTGCTTTTTCACTGAAAACACTTTCACAAAAGTGTGCTCGGCCATTTCACTTTCAATTAAATGGTCATTCGATAAATAATACTGATCCCATATATATATATATATATATATATATATATGTCTATATATATATATATCTATATATATATATATATATATATATATATATATATATATATATATGCATATATATATGTGGGTCCCCTTCAGTCGATTGAAGGTTTACAAGTTTGAACCACATATGGCCGAGACCATATGTTTGAACTTGTAAAAGTTCGATCGGACTGAATGAAGATCTCCGTACAGAGCGGAAAGGGAAGATTTCCCATTTCCGCAATGTATTGCGATCTCAGAGTTGGTATATTTAAGTAAGGGCCCCACGTGGGGGTGCAGGGGGGTGTTACCCCCCTTGCTATAGATGTTTAGTTTTGTGTTTTTTTGTTTTATCTGTTTTTATTTCAGTGTTCAAACTTTTACAAGTTCAAACATATAGTCTCAGTCATATGTGGTTTGAACTTGCAAAAGTTCGATCTACTGAGGCAGATCCATATAGGTAGATATAGATATAGATATAGATATACACACACACTCACTCACACACACACACACACACACACACACACACACATGCACACACACATATAAGGACAGATTAAAATTGGGCAAGTAATGTTGCTAGACAAGGATACAGATATCTCTTCGAAAAAGGTGCAAACAGCCTTATACATCCTTAAATCAACTAAAGTAGCCAGTCCAGGTGATTTTACTGCAACATTTATAAGATGAGGGGGTCATCCATGGAAGAAGTTTAAGCATGCTTTAAAACCAGACAGGGAAATAATGATTAGTACTATCTGTGTCTCAACCATATCACTTATTGCCAAGGTTAAGTCAGAGAACTTAACAACCATTGGGTATTAATCCATGTTACTAAAACATCTGGACACTAAAAGAATGCCAAAGGCTCGGGCAAGGAGATTAGATAGAATTTTTCTCCAATTTATTACATCAACTCAGAGCAGAATTTTAATGAAAAGACATGTTGGTGACAACTGGCAGTTATTGCCTTTCTTTTTGGAAACAATAGATAAGGACAACAGGGATTCAGGAGTCATTTTGTTTGAAATATCAGAGAGAACTTCAGCCCCCTTTTTTTGCATTGATTAAAATACTACATCAGAACCAACCATTCAGTGTTTTGGTAAACAGAACTTATTCAAGTAAAGGAGGTCAAATAAAAGAAAAATAAATCACCAGATGTACCAGGCATATTTTTCCTCTATCACTATCGTTATTTTATCTTGCTGATGGAAGAACTAATTTTTAAGCTGATGGAAAAGCTACACCAATTAGAGAAGAACAGTATGGAAAAGAATCTTTCCTTATGTTGGTGGATGCCTGCACCATCATTGGAGAGCGATTTGACTGAACTATTTAATTCATTTTATACATCTTCCAAGCATTTGGTCAAGCTTCTGGTCTTATGTTATGAAATAAAGATGGTGGTTATTAGGTTTTATATGAGCCATGGATGGTGACTGTGCAGTCTTCTAAAGTAGGTCCATGAAATAAAATCCCTGGGCCTTGCAGCATCACATAATATAGATGCCACCATGAATCAGAATATGGATATTTTAATAAATGAAGTATACAAAGGTTACTTTAAGGATTCTAGAAAATTTTTAATGATGAGAGGTAGAATAATATTTTAAAATTATTACCTTTTCATATACTCTGTATTTGATTAGACATATACCTTTTTCACCAAGACTCGCAGACTTGGCAAGATGTCACCACATGATTAGTGACGTCATTTACGGGAAGTAGAAAAGGAATGATGCATCAATGAGACTTTATACCCTAACAGATAAGGATGGTTGTAGTTTGTCAAACATTTCGAATTATCTATTTACATTCATTATTGCCCAATATGAGTGATTAACTATGTTGGCACTATGTATATGGGGACTCTACTACTGGAAATGCTTAGTAGCAGAGATGTTGTCCATGTAAGGGGGTTAGAGAACAAGATTATCTCAAGAAGAGTGACATATGTGAGCATTAATCTACATGAAGAAAATATATGGTCACACTCTGAGGTAGCTAGACATTTCTAGGAGTTTCTCTATTGATTCAAATAGGATAGAGAAGTTATCACATGGTCATAATAGAAAATATATTTACGTAATTAGGAAAAGTGAAACCTCATTATAGTCACAGTTCATGACTCAGAGAGATTATGTAATTCCATTTGGTTATTTATGATAGGCTTGTCTCTCAGGTATGAATCCCTAAAATGAACCTCTAGGTAATCTAACAAGATTTCTATAAATTCCTAAAATTGATATCCAGGTAATCGAATAAGATTTCAATGAATCCCTAAAATAGACCTCCAGGTGATCTAACAAGATTTCACCATGAGGGAAATGGAAGAGCATCATAAATGGTAATTGAGAATTGATATATAGAGATTCATGAGAGAGACAAGGCTTTAAGCTATTCAGACAGGTACCCAAACCATTGGGCACAGAATGAAGAGATTATATCATCAAAAGAACAATGGGAAAGCATGTGATCCAACACCAGGAGTATAAAGAATACAAAGAAATGGCTTACATCTCAGGAAAAACAAATGCAAATTATTCATGGATGATATTTAATTGCATATAAGCCTCATAACTGTAGTGGAAAGATAGTTCATGTTTGAGGTGTGGAAGTTATGAGTACAAGTGGCACAGATGTGTTTGGAGTCAGCCTGGGTAGAGTAGAAACTGGCAATGGGCATGCAAAATATTATTTCTGAGAAGAATTAGAAATGAGAAAAAGTATGCAATATTTATAGAAGATTTCTACTAGATTACGTCTTTCTATCATTACAAAACAATTGTGGCAAGAGGATGAAAAATGAATACCACCCAACCATACTCACCCCTCTGTATAGAATATATAAAGTCTGCAGGGAAAATCTTTTTTCTAAAAGGTGTAAGAATTTTTTGGATATTGTTAGACTCCTAATGATGACCTGCAGCCAAGAGAAAACTTACAGCATTTGTGTTACATTTGCAGAAAGTTATATATGTTGCAAAGTATATCTCTGAATCTGATGTAAATCTATAAACAGAAGGAACTTGTTTGCTAAATCAAACTAAAGTGTTTTGATAAATTGTTTTGCTAGTAGAGTAAACTGTTATAAAAACATTGTTAAAAAATTAAATAAAAATAATTTAATAATATATTTCTGCTATGACATTTGTTTATACCCTTCTTTATTCCATCATCCACACTGAATATGCATTGTTGTTCCCACTAATAACCACAATACTCTTAAATCACTCTTACATTCCAGTTTCACAATGGGGATTGAAAGGCTTTCCCATCGTCAACCTTATGGGGCAGAAAACTCTCACTGGAAAGTTGAAACTACTACCCAACCTATTTCTTTGTTACTTATGTTCCTTGGGGTAGGGGTGGGAGTCCTACAATATATTTCATACATTTCTCCAATTTTAACTGCAGATATGGGTTTTAAAATCATCCCTAAGAAGCCAAAGCTACCCCAGAAAAATTAACTAGTTTACCTTTCTAGTATAAAACATCCTAGTAAGAGGCTAAAAAGCCCTCTCCAGGGCATTTATGCTGCCCTGACATAAATGATCTTTTTTCCACCTATTTAAAGAATGCCAATGGAGACTGTTAAAGTCCTGCCTCAGCAAACCTCATCATTTTTACTTACCCAAATTTGGTAGGCATCAAGCTCCATGTTGGACCATGAACTGCTCTCCACAACTCAACAAATATATTGATGTCTTTATCTAATGTTTTTCCTAACACACTTACACCTAGCAGGCACTCAACAGTTCTGTTAAGATGAGGAGTCACTGTGATTGTAGTCTGTTTTCTTGAAGTAGAGGTGGGGGAGTTCAGCCTTCAGAGATCTATCAACTTTAATATTATGAGAGAAAGGGAAGTGGTAAGGGTTGGAATATTTACCTCTTCCACTGAGAAATACATAGCTCTATGGTGTACCTCAGTTTGTGTTGTGTGTTTGTACCTCAGTTTGTGTTGTACTTTTGATTTTACTTCCTTAGGATCCATATCTCCTTTTCTTGCTTAGCTGTCTACCACTGACCTTGATAATTATTTTTGTTTCATCATTAAAAGCAAGTATATGTTATTTATTCTGTTGACAGTCACAAATCTCATAAATATGTCATATAAGCCAATTTTCTTATTCCATGTTGGAGAGCATAATGGGTCCACTGGAATCATAATTAAAAGTGGCAATAAAAACATTTCTCAATGACTAATAAATGAACAGACAAATATTAACTCAAATGCTGCTATGCAAAATTATGAACATTTCCTGTAGATATTTTTTATGAGAATGGATATTTTTGAACAAACACTGTGGCGATAAAGAAAGGTGTAATTTTTTTTCTTGTTGAAACACATATGCTCAAGTTGTATTAATATGTGAAGTGAGCTTCAAAAATGGTAACATTCACCTGATTTTGTGTGTATGCATGCGCACGCGCTTGTGTGTGTGTGCGTGTGTGTGTGTGTGTGTGTGTGTGTGTGTGTGTGTGTGTGTGTGTGTGTGTGTGTGTGTCTGACTTTGTAAATGTGGATGTGTTTTTCTTGAGTAAAAATTATCTCAGAAATTATTCTCAGTAATGGGAGCATAACAGGCAAAACACAAAATTCACAGAATGTTTTTTGAGGTGTGCCCTGCAACATAAAGTACTAATTTCAAGCAAATGTCTGGTTGTTATCATGCTATCATGTTGTACCTTCTAATTTAAATCTTTAATATTTTTGTGAGATGTAAAACAAACTAATCTGAAGTTCTACTGAACTTTTACTTAAAATGGTGATTGCACTTTCGGCATTTTCATCTTGAGATATTGAAATTTGAGATTTCAGTATTTTGAGATAGTAAAGTGCTTATATATGTATATAAATATATATATATATATATATATATATATATATATATATATATATATATATATATCTATATATATGTATATATATGTATATATATATATATATATATATATATATATATATATGTATATATCTATATATATATATATATATATATATATATATATATATATATATATATGTATATATAAAGAAAATAGTCTCAGGTGAAAAGAAAAAATAATAAATAATAGCAATAACAAAAAAAAATCCACTCCACCTATACATGGAATAACTATAATTCCTAGCCTTCATTTAAAAAAAAAGAAATCTCTCTCTCTCTCTCTCGCTATATATATATATATATATATATATATATATATATATATATATATATATATATATATAGTGAGAGCTCTGCAGTAAAAGATGGATATATTGGGAATTAATTAAGAAAATAGTTTATTTATTACATAATGACTGAGAAAGTAATAATGTATAAAATAAAAAGTATCAGAATATTAATACTCCTATTTCTCCTCCCCTTAAACTTTTTCTGAAAGCTACTATTTATATTTCAGAATTTTCATATTAATGTAATATTTCTATATACAATGAATATAGAACAACATTTTTTGTTCTTCCTGTCTCTCTCCTTTTCCCCTCCTTTTGATGTAACTCCAACAGGTGCATAAAGACATAAAAACATGAAATTTTATTATTAACTTGACAGAAACTGATATATTAAGTTATTTTTTACTTACTTGGACTCATGTGTGAGTACAATAATCTATACTACAGCTTGTCATTTGAGCTGTAAAATGACAACCTTACAGTTCATTAATTGTACAGTATTAGACTATTGTATTAAGTATATTAAATACAAGTTATAATTTGTGTTAAGATGAAACATTCATTACAACTAAAAACACTATATTTAATAGTACAAATCACTGAAGCAAAACTGCACATTTATTACACTTAAAAGAATGCGCATAGGATATGCAATATCATCACTCAGAATATATATTTGTATTTATATAAATATGGTGAGAGAGAGATTAAATTATGACTATCTTTCAAAGAATATCCTATATATAATGTCAGTAAATTAGAGATAAATTATAAATATCTTGTTTAAAAAGTTTAAGTTTAGTTCAGCTTCCAGATAGTACAACATTTTTAATAACACAATAAACCAGTCACAAGAAACAAAGTAATTAACAAATTTGTAATGATAAATATAGGCATGCTGCTTTGACAGAAAAATGGCAAATTCAGCATACATATAGATGCAATTTGTGACAGGTAAGGCTGAGAAGTGGAAGAGGAAAATATGAAATGAAAACTCTCTATTTATTTTTTATGATATCTCTCTAATTTATTCACTGAATATACTCTAACTTATTGATCAAAGCATCGATACTGTTAAAATGAACACTGGTATGTGAAGCTGAGAGTTCATCATGCATTACTTCATGAAGCCTTAATTAACAAACTTCTTTCAAAATTACAAATATATTAAGATTGTCATACAAAGATGCTGACTCTCTTGCTAAACTTTAAAAAATATCAATTCTTAGTAAGTTTTGGGACTTAAATCTCTAAATGAAAGATTGCTTTAATTATTATCACTATATGATAAGAAAATGAATGTGGCTAGGTTTCATTTTTTATATTTTAATTCATCTGACCTTTAAGAGCTAATAAAGGAATGCAGACATGCAATGAAATATCACTATTGTCTCTGTTTTACAATATCAATAAGCTCAATCTCCATGCCATAAAATAACAAGAAACCATCAGCCCATCAGAGCAAAAACCTGTCAAGTTTCATTTGTATCTTGGCAGCGAAGCCCACAGCGAAAGATACACATGCATGTGTGAGTTATAAATATGCATCTGTCTAGAAAAAATATTAATTGTAAATATATGTATAGATTAATTTACTAGACATATATACATATATATATATATATATATATATATACTTAAACATATGCTAATTATATTTTTTATTTATATATAGTAATATTGAAGTGTATGACTGATTTAGTATCATCTCATTTTAACTTCACTCTCAAAGCAATATTTAATTACAAATGCTGATGCATTAAATGCTTAAACATTTCCCACTCCAAAAGGCAAAAAGTCACTCAACTGCCACAGCTGTGAAACTCAAGCCAGTCATGCCAAACATCATGTATTTCCTACATAGGTGTGTGAGTGAATTTTTATTTTTATTTTTATTGCATAAATATTGCCGCACACTAAACTATTATGAATTATTGTAGTGTTCTCTTCACTCTCTCTCTCTCTCTCTCTCTCTCTCTCTCTCTCTCTCAGTGTATGAATAATGTAGAAGTCTTTTGAAGTTTTCCTATATTCAGGCATCAGAGAGAAAAGTATTAAAAGTGCCATTCTAATGCATTCCCTTCAGCATGATAGATGTAGGTAAATTCACTCAAGATTTATATATTAAAATGTGCTAGACCAGCCACCAGAAAACAACTCTGTTGTCCACTTTATTCACAAATATTCACATCCCCAACCCACATAATGAGTACTTCTTTAATTTAAATATAACTACTTTCTTCTAGTGTGCTTCCTTACATTTTATTTATTTAGTTTTAACTGACATATTTATTACAGCAAAAGTGTAGATTTACACTAGGAAAACACTTGTCTTGGTATGGAGTAGTAATATATGTAAATTGCAAAATAATAGGTTGTACAAAAAGCTAAAAATCCAGACATAAACAAAAGGCAGACAAAACTTTGATAATAAAGTAAAAATGTTCCTTGGTGATCTACTGTACCTGCTGCCATATCAGTGAGATAAGATATAGAATATAACATTCCAGTCTTGTAAGGTTAAGCAAAGAAGTATTTGTTTGCATTTCATTTGAAATGAATCATCCAGAATAGAATATGCAATGTTATTTATAAAAGTCTGAACCTATCATTAAAAATGAAAAAAGAACTACAAAATATAGAGACAACAGCCTCATTTAAATAGGGGCTAAATCTGCATGCTTATCACTTCAGTTACTGCATATTTTATTCTACTGTTTTTTTCTTTTTAAAGCAGTCAAGTTTAAAGCTGATAAGCATGTATAACTTTTCTGCCTCTCAACTCAAACCCTCCCACTTCCTTTTAATACACGTGTATGCACTTATGAAAAGCAGGAAGAATTATGCACAAGACAAGCAACTGCTGCATCTTTGATTTTAAAGCTCAGTCATTCAAAATTATATTTGACCAGTAAACCATCAATACACATAGGGATGGTTTCACGAAGGCTTGCAGGGAGTCTAAGAGTACAGTAAGACACCAGCAAGCCAACATGTCCGCTGAGCGATCCAGGAACAGCCGGCAGGAGAGTGCAACTGAGCTCTCTAAACTAGTCCTACACGGACAGGGCTGGGATATGCAAATAACCTCAATTGCACGTGAAAGCCATGTAAATGAGGTAAATATGCGATCCAGGAAACCCAAACCTGTCAGAGTAGGAGTAGTGTTATCTGCAGAAATGTACTCAGTTGAGAACTGAGTACGGTTCTGCAAATAGCAAAATGGAGCTGTGTCAGCAGTAAAAAAAGTATGCATTCACAGGAGGAAGCATGTCAGTGGACAAAAATACAGCCATTGCCAATGGGAAGTGATGCAAATTAAAATTAAAAATACTTTTTTTTTTTTAAATCCCGATCTCCGGGGTTTAACCGTAGCGCAGCACCGCGCAAACACGCTGTGCCCTAAAAAGCAGAAAATTAGTAATTAAGATCCACAAATGTGGATGTCATAGCTAAAATGAATTAAGAATGCAAGGGAATGGCAGGCTGAAGACAACATGGCCACCGAGTAGAGGTTGCTAAGGGGGGAAGCTCAGTCTAAGAGATGGAACTAAGCATTAGTAGGCAATCCTATGCAAATGAGTGTTATGATAGTGAATCACAAGTTCACATAGCAAATGAGCACAGTCAGTGGAGTGTAGGAGTAGGATAAGGGGAGTAACAGAGTAGAAGATAGGTGACATTACGAGGGGGGTATGTATGAAAGGAGTGCAGCTCATTGGAGCAGAGTGACATGTGTCAGCTTACATTAACATAACTGTGAAACAGGTGTGTCAACAGGTAGGCCAGGTAAAGTCAAGAAATAGAAGGTGTATGCTATGAATAACACCAAAGTTTCTTGCTGAGCATGCATGCGCACGTGTGCATGCCAGTAAAACTGAGTAAAACAGTGGGCGCGTGTGCAAGCATGTGTGCGCGCGTGTAGGCTCCAGTAAGCATATGTAAGGCTGTGTAAACAGTTGTAACTGCGTCTGCACCGGTGTTCTTGCATTTTAACAGGAATAAGCAAGTTGTAGTCCATGTAAGCATGTGCGCATGTGAGCTTGTGTGCGCGCGTTTGCACTTGTTTGCGCGGTGCTGCCCCCTGAGGAAACAGAAAGGGAAAAGGAAGCACAACAAATAGTAGGAAGTAAACCAGGGAGTACTAGCAGAGCTACCAGGTGAAAACAATCGGAATCAGCCAATTACACAGGCATTACACTAGCCCAACCCAGCCCAGCACTTAAAACTCAGCAAAAAACATTCCAGCATGTGTTCTCAGACACACTGCAACACTGCAGTAAGCTAATAGAAGTGAAAACTGAAAAAGTTTTACTGAGACAAAGAAATGTTAGGAGCTGCCATTGCTGTCATAAGGCGACATATGCAACATGCTGAGGGTGCTGACAATGCAAATGCTGCAGAGCAACCCACAGTGAGGAGACGGAGAAGAGTGTACAGGCCTAGGGTAACCTACCAGGGGCTACATGAGCTGGAGATAGTGGAGCGCTATAGAGTGGACAGAGACCTCATGCAGCAAATTGTTGAGCTGTGCAGGCCACGCCTCACACACAGAACCAACAGAGGGGAACCCATCCCAATGGAAACCAAGGTATGTGTTGGCCTAAGAATATTAGCAACAGGTACCTTCCAGAGACCAACTGGTGATATAATGGGGATTTCACAGGCATCAGCATCTAGGGTACTTCAACAGTTCCTGAATGCCATGGCAGCAAATGTCGGTGATCATGTATATTTCCCCAATTCCCATGAGGTATTGGCCAGCAATATGCATCTCTTCCAGCAAATAGCGGAATACCCTGAGGTAGTGGGTGCAATAGACTGCACGCACATTCACATCAAAGCACCAGCCAGTGAGCGGGGTGAGTCTACTATAACCACAAGGGTTACCCCTCCATCAACTGCCAGGTCGTGTGTGATGCCCAGGGCATAATAATGAATGTGTGTGCTGGCTGCCCTGGAAGCTACCATGACTCCCATATCCGGCATCTGACACAGCTGTACCAGACATTTGCCAATGGGGACATCCCCCGTGGTCACCTAGTGGGGGATGCTGGATATGCACTCGAGCCGTGGCTGATAACACCCATCAGAAATGCACACATGCCTGAACAGAAATGCCATAATGAGGCACACGCACAAACACAAAATGTAATCGAGCATGTGTTTGGGCTGCTCAAGTCACGGTTTCAGTACCTGGACACATTTGGTGGAGCCTTGCAGTACTCACCAACTACATGTACCCAAATAGTCATGGTATGTGCTATGCTACACAATATGATCCTGCGAAAACAGCTGCAGCAGGAGCAGCATAGGGCGAGGCACAACAGCCCCCCACAATTGCCAAGGCCATCACAGGCAGAGCGTGACTCGGAGGAGGAACAACTTGAGCCTACCCCAGTAGGTAGAAGGAGGCGTGCCCAGTATGCCCTGACCTTGTCATATACACTGGCTCAGTAGGAACCCTGGAAATGATACCTCCCTCCGACTCGCACATATAGTAAAGCAATGCCTAACTTGACACTACCTGTTAACAAACATGTATAGGGAGTGTAAAATGTGCATCCGACATAGGCAGCCCTGCAGCACCACCAGAAGCATGATTGCTATGTGTTAAGCAATATAAAGCACTGCTAAACAGCTCTCACCACTATTTGGTATATGTGAACAAAATTGCACATACTAAGTAGCACAACAACAGGCAATGTTCAGCAATGTTGTGCACTGTCCAGCAATGTTGGGCAACATTGTGCAATGTTATGCAAGTCTAGTCAAATGTGTGTATAGTTCATCAAAAGCAGGTTAACAGGTTCATATTTGTTTCACTTTCCTTGAAGCAGTCTGTTCTGCCATGTATGAAAATATGAACCAGTGACAGTCGTTGAACCCAGGTTACAGTGCACTATAGTCAGAGAACAGAACCACTAAACCATGACAATATGCCAATGGTCAGCTTGCATGTGAAAATGTTGATAAGTCAATGCTAATATCCAATGGAAACCCTGCATGCATAGCATAATCCCTTTTGAGTCAAGACACAAAGGTGAGGCCTGCAGTAATAATAGAACTTGATATTCAACACACATATAGTATAAATGTTAATATTGGTAATGTTCACACACAGCAACAAACCTAGTGGACCTCAGACAGCAACATACTGCAAGGTCACACTGGGCATGCTCATACACTTGAAACTATGAGACAAATGTCAGGCAACAAAACACTGAAAATCTGAACTGGGCATGCTCACACACTTAGGTAAAGTCTGAGTACAGCAGTGGGCCACACATATCCCACAGTTGCAAGTGTCTACCCAGGAACCTCACACTATTCACCAATCCAATATGTGCACACAGTGATATGACAACGGACACAATATAAACTAGTGAAATAGTGTCACAATCAAATATGTAATGCAGAAACCTAGGTTGTTCATAGGAAGTGGTAAAGCAAAGAAGAAACAAAACCTGCAACCAGTACCATCACTGAACAATGTGCATCCTGAACATTAGCATAGGTTCTGAGGTTGACACTAGGCTATCTGCCCTAGGGTATTCAGAAGCCTAGCCACAGTGTGTTTGTAGTTTGCAATCGTGCTAGATCAGTAGACTGTGCCTGCTAATAGTAGGTCACACAAGATATCACACATATGTTCATGTCATTCTGCCTCTGTCTAGCAAGGAACCATAACATATCCCAGGGCATACAAACACCCATCCACCTGTGAAGATGTCACCTGTAGGTGTTCAGTGTGGGTCTGTGCATATGTAGTACTGGATCATATTCCCAAGTGAGTGGAGCCTCTGGGATGGTAATATGCCCCTCCAGCATGTCCTATTAACATCATTGCTCATGTACCTGTCCCTGGAGCATGTAGCTCTAAGGGACCTTGATATCCTCACGTGGAGCCTGTCCATCAATGCTGTGATGGACATGGCATCAAAAAAAGGCACAGACTGCATCCAAGTAGGCAGTAAGCAACTGAGGAGAGCTGGGGTCACCATAGCCAAACTGTGCATACCATCTGTGTGAGTCCCTAGGTCCACTTGGTATGTAAATCAGTGTACATTCCAGTTGCTGCAGGTGTTGGGTAAGGTACATCCGAAATGGGCCATTGTATCCAAGCATGTGCCAGATAACTACAGGGTCACAATGACCCCACCTGATATGGATGTAAAACCGTATGGGATAAGGTTGCCTAAATAGAAGGTGTGTCCAACAAGATTGGCAACGTGAATGTCAAAGGCAAGAGTACTATGTATTCATGTCCACAAATCACAAACCACACACACTGTACGAGTGTGTGCATGATGTTACTAACAAAGGTGATGACTATGCACCTAAAGTATGGTAGCTGTAGGCCATGGCTCTGGCACCATTCAGCCATCTCTGTGAGACCCTTTCTAAGGATACCTGTGCCAGCTGTGGAGTCGAATATGGCACACAGTTTGCAGCCATCTGCAAATATGGTCATCCAAATTCCCCCTGTGTTAGCCAGTATGTATCAGAAATATATACAGAAGAAGAGAGGTCCCAGGACTGAGCCCTGTGGGATGCCATGTGTAACTGGTGTATATTCAGACATGACACCTGCAATACTGACCATGTGTGTGCTATCCATGATCCAGTTAGCAATCCAGAATGTGACATATGTGTAGATATTGAATCCGGTGATCTAATGTGTAAAGGCCAAGTGGGGTATTGTGTAGAAGTGGTGTGCGAGCTCCAGGTAGGCTGTGTGGACAACCCTGTGTATGTCTCTTGTCCTGTTACCTGTTTAAAGACATCAAACATCTGCAAGAGGCAAGATATGCCCACACCAACCCCAAATTGTGTAGGATCCAGTGTCTGTAGGTTCACAATTTGTATGTGTATGTGTTTCATGATGATACACTCCATAGCATAGCAGACTAGGATAGTTAGGCATATATTGTGATACTGTCCAGGGCCTCTTGTGGCACCAGCACTGTGTAGTGGGTACACCATAGCTGTACGCCATTCCATGAGTACACATCCTGTAGTAACTGTGATATTGAACAGTGACATAATGTGAGTGTGAAGTTTGTCATGAATCTCGTGTATGCCACAGTCCGGGACACTGTCTGGTCCCACTGATGCTGTGTTGTCTGCTATGGAGAGGGTAGCACACACATGTCCATCTGTGATGTCAGGGAGGCTACACCCTGTTGTGATGGACATGTGCACCGCAGGGGGGATGGTGGGGAAACAATCCCACTGAACCTGTTGTCCAGGATGTTCGCAATGTCAGTGGGTTCACTGTATCATTTGTAATTATGCAGTAACTCACAGCCTATCTGTGAGTTCCCACACATGTCCCTGACATAACTAAATAAGGCCTTGTGATTGTCCACAGTGTCTGTTGCAAATGTCCAGTAGAAGTGGGCCTTAGATGAATCAACAACTGATTGTAGCTATACCATAGTATTGATCTAAGATGCCTTCCAGATTGTGATTGTGCTCCAAAATGTAGTGGCCTCCCTCTGTCCATGTACATCTCAGTAATGGTCGTGGTCCAGTAGACAGGGCCCCTGCCTTTGGAGGAGTGAGTCTTGTAGTTATCTGGTATAGCATGATCCATGAATTCCAGTAGTTGCCCATAGAATGTGCTTGTAAAGTATGTAGTTGTCTGAGCCATGATCAACACTGTCCCAGGGTCATTGAGGGATACCATCACAGTTTGTACAAGTGTGATGTTTGCTCATGAGAAGTATGTCACTGAGATCACATAGGATGTGTGTGTGTATGGGATATGTATGTCTAGTGAGATGAATGTATGTTCCGACCTCAACAATTACAGGTATACCTCTGTTGTGGAACATAGAGTCCCCATGTGTGTGATGATCAGGTACCACATGTATAACCTCCTGTGGGTGTGTGGACCAGGTCTGCCCTAGCAGTTGAGGGTAACAATCTTAGCAACTGTTGTGCGAGGGTGTCACTGCTTGAGTAGTATACCCAGTCAATGTTTGTGCATTTGAAGTCACACAATATAATGGTGTTTGGTGAGACCTTCACATTCCCCAGTGTTCCCAGGAATAATGCTTGGTGTGCCCATGTTTGGGAGTGTGGTCTGTAACAGTCTACAAACTGAAATGCAGTTATGACCATTCTCAGTTGCACATGTACATTCCCCAATGCTTTGTGTACTGCTATCAACCTGGAGGTGTGTGTATGAATGATGTATATGGAATCCCCCCTATTGTTGTTGTCCAGATTGAGTCCTGTGTCTGAAAAACATGGTATGACGTAAAACATGTTAGTACTGCTGTGCTTTTGTGAGCCTGAACCAGGTGCTTGTTACTGCACATATATCAACAGATGCCATACTGATGTGAGTCCTGAGTGCATGCATTCGGAGGGTTAAACATCAGTTGTTGAGCACCATAACTCTCCATTTCCTGTACCCTGTAACATCAATGGCTGTGGTTATGTCATCTGACCCTTGCTTCAAACAGCCATTATGTGTGTGTCAAGAGCCTAAGGCAGTCTGTGAAAGCCTAGGGGTGACAGCTGCATGGCGTCCATAGCGAATGCACATGGCATGTTGAGCATGTAATCCCAGGCTGACAGACACTGGATCCCCTGTGAATGACAACAATATGTTAGGCAACTGTTAAAAATGATCATGTCATCTGTATACTGTGACATAGTACTTGGTGAGGGTAAGATGCTACACAAGGTCAGGGTCATACTGTCCTGGCCTACATGATCAGAGAACCCCTCTATGTCTCCTGTCATGTATTCCAGGGAGGAATGTCTGAATGTCCACACACGGGAATGCTCAATGATGGAGCCATATTTGTACTTGCTGTGGACTGACAACAGTGCATGTGTCATGAGGCATATCCTGGCACCAGACACACAGCACAAAGTGACCTTCACCTTGTTCAGCCTGGTGAGTGGGATGTCATTGTGACCGACAATTACACTCACCTAATACTGTTGTATGAGGTGTGTTGTGTAGGCCTAAGGGCAGTGACTGTGTGGCACAATAACTTTGTGAACTATGTGATGATATGTGTGTATGGTTGTGTGTTAGCAGTAGTTTGTGTGTCTGCTTTGGATGTCTCAGCTGCTTAGGCAGAGTACAATTAGATGCTCCAAGTATGTCATTGTGTGTCAATGTATACGGTTTGCTGTTGTCATAGGTGCATGTGTGACTGTATTTGTGGTGTGTGTGGTTACCTTCACCATCTGATAGACTGTGCCAGTCATGGCCTGGGAGAGCTCAGCCTCCTGTCCGTCTATACAGTTGCACCTCCCACAGATATCTGACTTTGTTGGGAGGAGGACAGTGTTACCTGTGTACATAAGGCAGTTGTAACAATGCGTCGGACTTCCAATATACACCAGCTGGACTGGAGAATACACACAAAACCGACCTTTGTACATGCCAGGATATGATGATGACATACACTGTCGACTGATCACAAAGGAGCAGTAGTGTGTCAAGTGTGTAAAAGAGTATAACAGGGTTTTAGTGTTCAGGTTTTGTTGTTGCCGTGGAAAGATATTCTGCAAAGGAGTACAGACAGAAACATTACACCTCCTTTAGCTAGGTGAGAAATATCTATGTACAGTCATATATGTCCTGAGTCAGGGTCAACTGTTCCTGACTGACAATGTCAACATCCTGTCAGACAGGCCCATACAGACATACCCACCTCCCAGTGACAAAAGGCCCTAACATCATACCAGGAGATATCACATGTAGAATGTGTAAACTGGTCCCCACAATGCCAAATGAATCCTATCACGTGGATAACAATATTTCCCCATATGTGTCATAAGTGAACGAAAGGACAAACAGACACTGCACCTGAACAGTCTATTGAGCCTCGCACTCTCTACAGGATCTTAAACCATTGAATGTGTTACAGCAACATGTGTCACACCCAAGTGTTGGTGCACAACACACCATGGGAACTATATTCCTATAAGCCTTTGAAGTCCAAAATGCTAGTTCATGTAGTCCATCATGATTGCAGTCAGGAACAGAGATATTGTAAACTGAAAAACACACAACACAAATGTCTGTGTTATGTTAATGAGCACATCATGTTCCCCAAACCTGCTGGATATCTTGCAAGGCAGCCACCCAGGACAAACATCACTGACAGGAGCAACACAGGTCCCACATAGACCTTGAATAGCCCTTTACCAACATCACAGACACATGTGGTATCCACAAAACATACAATCCGTGCATGAATATGTATTGTCATATGAAGGAATGGTAATATGTCCACAGATAGATCACACAAGGTATGAATTGTGTATTCCTGTTCAAGATGTTCACACCTGCTGACCCACAAGTTTCATTTGTGGGATTGCATAACACTACGTGCACACACATAACCATAGCCAGTCTGATGTCAGCAACCTACAAACATAGCATGTGAATAAAGACCCCACTGTACAGCATATAGTGCATCGTGTTAGTGCATATCTCACTAGCATCATAACATAGTTAGGTAGGGGTTTGAATCCTTCAATTGCTATGTGCGTGTGTGAAATTGGCTTTGAGAAGAATGGCCTTTTTGGAGACTGTGGAAATACAGTAGTAGTGGTGAATCCCCCTTTGCCAAGTGTGATGATTTCAGGATCCAACAAATAGAGCTTTTGAAATGAACGCACCCAGTAAAGCCGATAGCATGTCTTGTTAATGCGTATCTCACTAGTGTCATAGCATAGTTAGGTAGAGGTTTGAATCCTGCACTTGGTGAGAGTGGCTTTGAAAAGAGTGGCCTTTTTGGAGACTGTGGAAATACAGTAGTAGTGGTGAATCCCCCTTTGCCAAGTGTGATGATGTCAGCATCCTACAAATAGAGCTTTTGAAATAAATGCACCCCAGTAAAGCAGATTGCACGTCGTGTTAATGCGTATTTCACTAGTGTCGTAATATAGTTAAATAGAGGTTTGAATCCTGCAATTGCTGAATGTGTATGAGATTGCTTTTGAGAAGAGTGACCTTTTTGGAGACTGTGGAAATGCAGTAGTAGTGGTGAATCCCCCTTTGCCAAGTGTGATAATATCAGCATCCTACAAATAGAGCTTTTGAAATAAATGCACCCAATAAAGAAAATAGCACCTCGTGTTAATGCATATCTCACTAGTGTCATAACATTGTTAAATAGGGGTTTGAATCCTGCAATTGCTGAGTGTTTGTGTGTGTGTAAGATTGGCTTTGAAAAGAGTGGCCTTTTTGGAGACTGTGGAAATACAGTAGTAGTGATGGATCCCCTTTGCCAAGTGTGATGATGTCAGCATCCAACAAATAGAGTTTTTGAAATAAATGCACCCAATAAAGCTGATAGCGCGTCGTATTAATGTGCATTTTACTAGTGTCATGACATAGTCAGGTAGGGGGTTGAGTCCTGTAAATGCCAAGTGTGTGGGGGTGTGTAGGTGTGTGATTTCCCTTGAGAGGAGTGGCCTTTTTGGAGACTGTGGAAGCACACTTTAAAAGAGGTACATCCCTCTTTGTAAAGTCTGATGGTGACAGTAACCTACAAATATTCAAGGAGAACATAAACAACCCACTAATGCATATAGCGTGCCGTGTTAATGCGTATCATTCCAGTAACACAACATAGTTAGGTAGTGGTTTGAATCCTGTGACTGTGTGTGTGTAAGACTGCCTTTGAGAATTGTGGCCTTTTTGGAGACTGTGGAAATACAGTAGTAGTGGTGAATCC
The DNA here is from genome assembly GCF_019279795.1 of Protopterus annectens. Taxonomy (NCBI): domain Eukaryota; kingdom Metazoa; phylum Chordata; order Ceratodontiformes; family Protopteridae; genus Protopterus; species Protopterus annectens. Next base: position 980,664,042 of record NC_056731.1, read on the forward strand.
CCCTTTGCCAAGTGTGATGATGTCAGCATCCTACAAATAGAGCTTTGGAAGAGAATGCTCCCAGTAAAGCAAATAGCATGTAGTGTTAATGCGTATTTCACCAGTGTCATAACATAGTTAGGTAGTGGCTTGAGTCCTGCAAATGCTATGTGTGTGTGCCTCAGGTGGGCAATGCAGTGTGGGTTATGCTTTTACATCGGTATGACATATGTTTCAAACAGTATGTGCATTGCACACATCGGGTATCTGCGTGTCATATAGATTTGTGTACATGTGACCTCAATCAGTACATAGGTGTGAAACCTGCATACTACATGAATATATTTGTAACCTTTGGCAGAGTGTGCCGCTGCTTCTCAGATCATAGGCCACATATGTATGTCTGCGTCAAGACTGACCAATGTAGTGACCCGTGGCCAGGGACACATACTGTAGAGGACTGTGAGCGAGGGTAATTGCTGGGGTATATGTCAGACATGTTCATACACAACAATGACTGGCAATAATGGACAGTCATGATAGGTGTGCACCAGCCCTGTGGATATGCATGCAGGCCCCTAATGTGTTATGTGAAACACCAAGGGACCCCACAATACCTATGGATATGTGGATACCAAGGGACAGATTACATAACACGTGTCTGTCTGTACACATTGGTACCCAACATACATGTTCAGGGCTACCACCTATGTGGTACTGTTGGGATAGTCTGTATAGCAAATGTGGATGACTATGCCATAGACGGCGTACTGCTATACAGCATGTATTGGACAACAGGTATCTGTCTGTATGATTCCCTTGTGTAGGATATGCGTCCCGTCCGGGGAATGCAGTGTAGGCCACTGCATGCATTACCAGATGTGGATGGACATATCCCTAGTATGTTTGCATGTACCGAAGAGGGCTTTATGCCACACAGGTGTGGTCCCAGGAACGTGTGGAGGTCAATACCACTGGTTACTGTCATAGTATAGTACTGGAAGGATACAACTGTTACTGAGTTCCCACAACTGTCACTCATTTGTCAGGACATCATCTAATGATTGGTTGTAGTCATGCTGTTGAGGTGGTGTATACTGCCAGACTGCAGATCATTGACAGATATCAACGGTATCACCCACAGCATACGACCAACCCATGTCATACACACATGTGTACCCATGTTAGTACATATCTGTAGTAGAATGCATACTAGCCATCGAATGATACCATGACATGTTAACAATGTGTAGAACAGGGTATGTTGCACATCCCATGTGTCCACTATGCACGTACATGCAGACAGTGCGCACACACCATGTTCACAGATGTACACCTGCTAATTTGTAATGCACACATCACACATGTACTGTCCACTCACTAACACATGTTGTCAACACAGTACACTTCATCCAAGTGGCACATGGGAGGACAATGCATACTCAGACCTAACACTGGTGTAAACAATGCTACGATGACTATCACAGCTGTGATGCATAATGCCTGCTCAGATATACCTACAAGTATATCAGTGCACCTTCCTGTTGGCAACTTGCTACTATTGCTACACTGCTAGTATGTCACCCTGTGCATCAGAACCATGTTAGTCTATTCCTGCATCAATGTGACAGACGACAGGAGGTGGCACAGGTGTCATCATATGCACAGAGTGGGTTGTAGGTTTTTCCAGAGCCCGACATTGACCCATCCAATCAGCATGTCTGTGTGTGTGTGTGTGTGTGTGTGTGTGTGTGTGTGTGTGTGTGTGTGTGTGTGTGTGTGTGAGGGACAACAGTACTGCATGGGCCAATGTTGATGTAATGTGTGTGTGTATGTGTGAGCCCTGGTTCTATGGTAAATGTGTGTGTGTTTGCATGCACACAACTCCACCATGTGGCTGCCATATACGAGTGGTTCTGGGACAGTCACAGACTGTACCTGCTAGGCCATACAGATCACTGTCTCAGGCCATGGACACCGTACCTGTGCCTAGCAGCTGTGCTATGGGCAGTATTGGGTACCAACCCTGACTGGGTGCTATCATCAGAGGCAGAGGTATGATGACTGGACCCATGTCCCTGCTGGGACTGGCCAGCACCACGTGCACGTGGTCTAGTAGGATGGTGAATGGACAGGCCAGCCCCAGCATTGCTGGGGCTGGTACTGCCACTATGGGAGCGGCTGTGGTCTGTGGTCCATCAGCGATGGATGCCAGATGATGATGTAGCTGGCATGCATCTGCATCAGCCTCTCATCCTTCCTGCATGGTCCTGGCTCATGGCTAACACATTGTTGAGGACATCTAATGTCTCCCTCCAATGGCTATCAATGACCTCGGGTTAATTCCGGATGGCACCGGCAAGGTCACGGATGCTGTCATTGATAGCAGTGTAATGTGCCCTCTGCTCCTTTAGTCCCTGTCGGGTGTACTGTTCCATACGTGCCTGTGCCTGCATTACAGCCCAGAACATACTGGAGGTTGTAATACCTCCGGGGGCACGTCTGCCAGGGACAGTATGATCAGTGGTGCTCCCCCGAGAACCCCTGTACATCCGCCTATGTGGTACCGTTCCAGTACTCCTGCTATGGCTGCTGTGGGGGGGATGCACGTGCCATAGGTACCACACTCTCCTGGTCAATGCCTACCGTATGCTGTCCCTCAGCTACAGCCATTGGTGACGAGGGATGTATTGTCAGTATGAGTGCGCGCATAGATGAGGTTGACCGCTGTGTACTGTCGAGTGGTGGAACAATGACAGACTCTGTCAGACCTTCCTGTGCCACAATATATGTCTCATCATCTCCACTATTAGTGGTGGTGACATCAGGTTCCCTGCTACACTCAGCCTCGACTAACACAGCACCTGTGAAAGGAAGACAGGAAATGCACTTTACAATCTGTACATGATGTTAGCACACATGAACACATGCACACATGAACACATGCACACATGCACACCTGCACACATGCACACATGCAGACATGCACACGTGAACACATGAACACATGCACACATGCACACATGCACACGTACGTGAACACATGCACACATGCACACCTGAACACATGCACACGTGGACACATGCACACATGCACACATGCACAGATATACACTGCTCACCACAGCACATACACACACACACACACACACACACACACACACACACACACACACACACACACACCAGCAATCCAACACATACACAGTAGTGGGTGATGGTGGGTGACAGTATCCCAAGGCAAACAGTTACCACACACGTGTCAGCAGGCAGACCATGTGTTGCTCAACATCATGCAGTGCAAGTGTAGATAGCCCTTTCTAATGACATTATACATGGCTTTGATGCATGTGGGTAGTTGTGCAGTGATTGGCAACACCCTGGAACACAATGTGTACATGGACACTACATTGCTGTGCAATTATTAACTGCTCTGCAATGTCATGTGCACCATCACTCAATGGTATACATACCATGGCTGCATGTGTCATCTGTGTGACACATAGATTGACATGTGTGATGACAGTGTCTGTGTCCATATCACATAATAGTGGGCACAGGTGTAGCAAATGCATGCAATGTATAAACATGGGATGAGTGGTGCATGTAGACGTGAATCCCAATGCACGACATGTACATTGCACAGTGGTTTTAGTGCATGCGGGACATATTGCAGATATGTTGTTGCCAGCCATGACATGTCATGCTACATGGCTGCAACATTATACACCACACATACCCAATGTGTGTCATGTGACCTATACACCCAATAGCATTCCAGGACATATGTGTGACACTTTGTACAGATGGCAGCTGTTGTGCAAAATGTGTATACTAGCATATGTAAGCACACACACAACATGCTATGCATGGTGTGTTTAGGTGCATATGTTTGCACACACAGAACAATGAGGTGCACAGCAAAGACTGCTATGTGTAGTACTGTGGTCACTGTAACTAGATGGGGTGTAGTATCATGTGCCATCATCATGCTTCTTGTGATCACTCACGGCTACCACTGTGTGACAGACCACTGCCTAGCATGCTGTACCTGAACTGCAGTGTTGTGGGTACATTCACTATTACACAGCCACTTTGTACATGGATGTATGAGGTGCCCAGTAGGGAGCATTGTCTACCATGACTGTGTTATGTGGTGAAGACAGTTGCACAGCCCCATGATAAACCTCTACCCCTGAGGTACATCATGTGTGTGTGGATGACATGTGGGATACTGATGTGTGACCATACAGCGGGTGTGTGGTTATGCCATATGTAGCATGACTGTGTACTGCATGTGATAAATGTCTTATGTTTTGTACAGGTGTTGCAACTATGCCTATCCAATGTGCAGTACTGGGTTGCCACAACTGTATGTCATGCGCTGTATATTGCATGTCACTGAGGAAGCTACTGACATTACTGAGCTGTGCAACATCCCACAGCAAACATGCATGGCATGCATTATGCATAGGTGTGTTACGTGTACATGGCCTACACCTCACCTATGACATGCATATTTCATTACCAACATTGCAGGTATAACACTCTCACCAGCATGGATTGGCTTCCCTGCCATCACACCGGAGGGACCTATGAGAATATGAGAGGGTTCATCAGTGGCCACAACTGTGGCATTGCTACAGTGGGTATGCTAAACTGCAGTACAACAACAGTCAACAGTCATAGGTGTAGGGATATTATACAAACTATCCGTATTGCACAACAGTAGGCAGCGGAACTGCTAAACACAAAGTACACATGTCACATACATATAATCTAACAATACAGTTAACTGTAGTCTACAGATAGGGTGTATTACCTGCTTTCTCCAGATGGATGTGCTGGGTGGTTCTGACCTCCATTACAACCCATGTCAGAGGTTGCCGTGGCTGTTGTCCAGGAGCCACCACGCTTAGGAGCAGCTCCTCCACTCTGGTGAGGGGGGATGTATGGCCACCCCACCACCTGTGGCAAGCTGCTGTCTTTGGATATCAGACGCACGCCGCCAGACTTGTCTAATTAAATCACTGCAGTGATGGCGTACCTGCTCATATGTCCGGTTATGCATGCCTATGTCATTTACCCAACTAACAAGCTCCTGCCACAGTGCAGTCCGCTTCTGCTGGTGCTGGCTGGTTCTGGAGAACAGCATGGTGTACCACTTCAAAAGGCTGTGGAGTATTACCTCTTCCTCTTCTGCAGTGTAAGATGGATTTTGCTGGTGGGCCATCCGGATGAAAAAGATATGAACAAATTGTGTGAGAGTGTCCTGTGGCACACTTTACACCTTCACCCACAGATATAATTTTACTGACATTTATACCATCAATCATAATGTCTGTCAGTGGTTACACACGTTCACTAACATTTGTTGGTTCTCAGGCTACAACTAACTAGCACTGCATGGCAGATTCTATATATCACACCACTATACAAGAGTACCCAACACACTGTTTGTGACACATTGCACAACCTCAAGACAGGGGTGAATATCACACCAATGCACAAACAGAGATGTCATCCATTACAATGGCTGTAAAGTACAGGTACAGTAGTACCAATCAAACACCCAAGTCATTGATGCCATAGCCCTGCCTAACAGATGTGTCCAGTTGTTACTATAGGTGGCTTACTGCTGTAACAGACTATAGATGTTGCTGGATACACACGTCAACCCTGTAACACAGATACGTTTGCAGCCATTGTACAGGCATAATCACACACACATCAGGCAAACATACAACGCACCACTGTATGCCAACACAGATGAGCATTACCTGTGTACCACATGGTGCTGTGTACCACTACTTACACACCCTTATGCCTGCAGTCTGCTCTCTGTGCAGACTACAGGAAACACACATGGCAGTGTTTCCAAGCAATGTGAACGCACACCATACTGTGCTGTTTAGCCCTACAGCTTCAGGTAGTACTACAGTTCATATTGGTGATGTATTCACCTGCAGTACCACTCACTAAGCATACATGTTTTGCTTGAGCCTACAGTGAGACACCACATTCATCAACGGAGAACTACGTCACATCATATGCCGTACGACTATGTCAGCCTAACAGTACATTACACATAAGTTGCTGTCCTCACAGCTAGGTTAGGCACTACCATGTCAGATACAACATCACACTAAGGTATCACGCATTTACACACCTTGCACACATTCAGCATTACACTCATTCAACATCACATAGCAGCTATTGCATTAAGTACATGTGTGAGTGCATAGTGTCATAGATAGGTGATATGCTATTGGCCCTAGGGTCTATGGCAGCCTAGACATATGCTACCCTGGCCTTTGTGCTTTGATTTCACTTGCCCCTGTCAAACCGGACCACAGAGGTGTTTCCTGGGGTGTATTAACAATCTCCCACACAATCATCAGGGGTATTTATACCAACTGCTAAGGGAGAGCCTTGTTTGCTATTGCTATGTGGTCTATTCTGGTGTATGGCATATGCCTATCCCTCTAGCATGTGCTGTTTAGTGAGCTGACAAGGTTTAGGGCCCTAGAGCATGTACCCTGAGGGGTTGTGATATGTTGCCATGGTGGTTGTCACCCAGCTATGGGTGTGACATACCTCTGTATGTCCAGCAGAGATCACCTCTGTGTGGCCAGTATGGAATACAGTGTAGTGGTTTTGTGAGTCAGTCTGCATAGGGCATCTGTTTGCGGACAGTATTACCCTTTGTGAGGTCTGTCTGCGGCCTGTTCACCTGGTGTAGTTGTCATGTGAAGTACATACCACACAGGGCATTGTGATGAGTAAAGGGGAACCCTACACTATACTTCCATAAATGACACACCTGTTGTCATGACACATACCACACAGACAGATTACAGGTGTAGTGTGGCACTGTCTTCATCACAGTGGAGGCTACTGTCCACCTGTGTCCCATGTTCCCTTATCACACCTTCACTGTTAGGTAGATCTCTGCCTATGTGTTAGTTAATGGGTACATTGTTTTAGGGAGGTGGAATGGCACTGCAGTATCAACAGTTGTCTACAGTCGATGCCTTGTTCACCACAGACCTGTTGCGGTACATATGACCCCGTGTCTCTGTGTCTCTTTCTCTCACTATATATATATATATATATATATATATATATATATATATATATATATATATATATATAGATATATATATTATGTATATGCCTATCTATACACATACATGTACACATCCATTGCTGTACACATGGATGTACATATAGGCATATGTACAGTCCACCTTTCATGGTGGGGATCTCACATATGTGACATTTGTGGGATGTACTGGTATGTGATTACATTGCATAGTGTTGTGCAGAATGCATGTGGTTGTCCTCAGTCCTTGCAGCATTAGCAGGCCTCACTGTCTGTAACACATCTGATCTGACAACTCTGCCCCACAGCATTTAACCACCACATGACATATATCTACACTACCATAGCTGGCCTTAGGCATAGGCCTACTGGGCAGCCACCTAGGGTGCCGCTCTAGCAAGGGTGCTTTTCCACCGTTTATGTGGACACAAGGATGGGGGAACCAGGAAGTGTGGTGTGGGGTGCAGTGGGGCCCTTTTGCCTAGGGCTCCAGTTAACCTAAGGCCACTACACAGCATTGCATGCTGTCTTTTAGGCCACACACTACAACCTACATGGATATATGCACATATCAACATTCTCTGACAGATAGCTGTCCACCCTTCACTAACAGTTGCAGTATGTCCCTTGCCCTATGCACATGTGCAGATACAGATAGATACATACTGCTGCCACACATGGATGATTTGCAGTGTGTGGAGTACTCTTCGGGTACATCTACAACATGCCAACACATACATTTCAGTTACATACCTTACCTTTGTATTTACCTGCTCCATATGTTACGGTTTTGTATCTTTTTTTGGGGGGGCTGGTTAGATTTGGGTATTTGCCCTCAATTCCACCTTTGGTCTTTTATTTTTTGGTTGGATTGCTTTGAGTTTTTGCCCTCTACTTCAGATTCATTCTCTGTTTCTGTCTCTCTCTCTCTCAGTCTCTGTCTCATGACACCTGCAATGAAATAATTGCATGTGTGGACTGCAGGTACAGCCTGCTTTTCTAGGTATCTGCACTTGTGCATGTGACATCCTCTGCACCAATTGCTGCCCACCATTCAGTAATTGCATGCATCCTGCTGTTTGGTGATTGCATTACTCACTGTGATTGCAGCCCACTGCTATAAAATGCAAGGTTAGGTAGGTGTAGCCCTTTCAGATTTCAAAGGTGGGGCCCATTCTTTTTTGCTCTGGACACCGTTGTGTCAGTCTGAAGGTTGGTATTTGTCTGTTATCTGATGCTAGGGTTGTAGCCAGTTATGTGCATGTTATACTCATACCTGCATGTTGCTGCTTCCAGCACACACATCTCAGTATGGGCATGTACACACCCCTCCAAATGCTAACACAGCATACATGGGAGTATGTACATTTTTCTCACTTACACAATTTACTGCCATACAAATGTGGTTTTTGCACTGTATTCCTGTGGCCAGTGTTTATTCTGGTCTGATACTGTGCGGTGTTTGCAAGGTGCTACTGTAACATTATTCCCTGCTTGGATGGCTGGTTCCCTTTTTACAGTCATGTCATGCAATTCCACATCCACTGCTGGTAGAGAAATGTTTGTGTTATACCATTCTTAATTTCCATTTCCATTCCCTCACTGTAATGCATGATATATTTATTTCAGAACCAGGTTATCTGTATATCTGCTGTGGCTTAGTTGTAATTCATGCAGTCTATTGTGTCAATGGTCTGGGGTTCGAGACTGACAGAGGTTTTTTATTTTGCTGCTCAGCAGAACAAGGGCCCTGCCATAGAGTGACTAAGGCACTTTTAAGCAGTTGTAAGTGGGTTTGTGTGGGTTTGCGTGATGTTTAGCTAAGCGCACACATGTGCACACTCGTTTAATCCTGCTTACTACATTTTAAAAGTGCTTACACCCGCTAACACCCATGCTAATTTCTTTTAAAGAAAAGAAAATGGGGAGATAGGAAAATGGTGAAAAAGGGGGCACAAAGAGGGAAGGACAGTAGGAAAACAAGCTCGGGATGTGCAGGAAGGGTGTAGGGAAGGTCCATAGCTGCCCATTTCTCTAACAGCAACAGCTGTGCATGTGCAATACATTTTGCCATGATTTTGACTCCTTCCACCCCTGGGAGAGGGGTGGCGGCAATAAAGTATGTTGTAGTGCCAATTCTAATTATCTGTATACATGTCCAGCAGACATGTGTCTGTGAAATGGGCAGCTATGTATGGGGCATAATTTTTTTGTGGGTACAGATTGCCATTTTTTTTTTCAGGTGAGAGTGGGAAGTGAGGTAGGGGTTGTAGGTATTTGTGGGGAGGTAGGTTGGGGAGGTAAACAGACAAGACAAACAAGACGCGTACAGGGGTGGTGTTTGACACATGGGGTGGGTGAACACAATTGACGGGGACGGATGTTTGGAAATCGCAAGCCCATGAGCCCACAGATGGTAATAGTGGGACTGAGATCCCCACCCATGGGCAGTCTCCACTGAACCTTCACAGACCCAAGGGTGGCTCTGCTGGGGGCTGCGTAGGAGGGGCAGGCTCATCCATGAGTCGCACCACTCTCGCCTCGAGCTGGTGAAGGGGATCAGCGACTAAACACTGCATCTCCCTACGCACAACAACCCAGACCCTTCAGAGGGTGACAGGTGGCCCTTCTCTGCCCATGCTTACAGGGGGGGCGAGCCCCATCCCTTGCAGCGCTTCCACCCGAAGGTGGCACAGGACCAACGGAGGAGGGTGGCTCTGGCTGGACACCGGACATGCTGGTGCCATGTGCAATCGCCAGCTGAGGATGGACAGGTGGGTCCGCTGGGAACAGCCTTCCCATACGTTCTGTGATTAGGTGTGTTTAATTACAACATAGACAACAGCATTCCAGATTAGTTGTAGCAGCATGCAGTAATATTCCCATTAACCCAGCGCACCAGGGTTACAACAGTTGAACAGCAAGCATAACACATGCATATATTGAACAACAGTGGACATTACAACAGCATGCAGGGATGATTGGTGGCAACAGGTCACCAAGATTGTGGTGTTTGAACAGGGCACATGCATCAAAGTAAGAAATAAGTTCATTGAACAATAGGACATAAGTCCCAACAAATGTTATGAGAATACACATACCCATTGAATTGTGGAATTGCAATGTTCATGCACATGGAGTAGGGGGTAAAAAAAACATACATTAACATATTATTAGTACCTTTACTCTACATTACATTCCTATTGACTGCAGTTGTATATCCCCTACATGTATTATTACATTAGACAATATGCATTAGATTGTGTAATAGGTTTGGCTAGTTCATTATATACCTGGAATATATCTGAATATGTGACTGTCCAGGCTGCATATGTTAGAGCTACATACTTGCATTTTATTTGGATAGTGATGTATCTACACATCTGGATGTATTCATGTGACATTTCTACTTAATTTACTACAGCACCCTACATTTCATGTAACACACTCATATTTCTGGTGAACACCTTGACAAACTACTTGTGTGCCAGATTTACCTATGCATGACAGCCATTTCACAACTGTTGAGGACTGTTATATGCTTCACAGCTACTGGCACTTCCTTCATCCACTTTATATGTGACTGCAGGACTGTGGATTGACAGCCCTTATTACAACAGTACTATTTATTGAACGCAAGTGTACAACATTTCTTAGTAACTGACACTGACACACTCCAAGTATTAGACCTTTATTATTCACATTAAACACTCTTTTCTACAGGCTCTACCCTTAATTTTATATTACACTGCATACAGAAGACATATTCAGGACATTTTATACCTTTATTGATAGGTTCCAACACTCTTTTCCAGGCTCGGTCACTTATTTTATGTGACAGTACATGCAGAGATAATATTCCAGACCTGTTTTACCTTTATTAATGGGTTACTACACTCTATTCCTGGCTCTCTGACTTTTGTTTTATTACAGTACAGGCAGAGAATTTATTCAGGGAATTAATGTTATATGCTTCACAGCTACTGGCACTTCCTTCATCCACTTTATATGGGACTGCAGAAATGTCGGTTGACAGCAATTTATACAACAGTACTATTCTTTGGATGCAAGGGTACAACAACATTTCTAGGTAACTGACACAGACACACTCCAAGTATTATACCTTTATTAATTACATTGAACACTCTTTTACACAGGCTGTCTCCTTTATTGGATATTACAGTGCATACGGGAGAACTATTCAGGACATATTATACCTTTATTGATAGGTTACAACACCCTTTTTCAGGATTGCTCACTTATATTATCTGACAGTACATGCAGAGATAGTATTCCACACTTCTTTTACCTTTATTAATGGGTTACTACACTCTATTGCGACACTTTTGTCATGTTCTCTCACATATTTTATATAACAATACGTGTTGACTATTTACTACCCTGCCTGGTGGCACAGCCTTAGCATCCTATCAGCATAGGCTTGCTGATTCATAGCATGAACACCTGCAGCTGTGGAGTAAATGAAGGGATATTGAAACATATCTATCCATTATTCAGACTATATTAGCTTTTCTTACATACTGCATTCCATGGTTACCTACTTAGTAGTGGAGCATCATGCATCTGACGGGCCTCCTGGATCCACTGGTTCAGAAGGTCCTGCTTGCATCTCTTCAGGTCTGCATGGTGGTGATGGACCTGCTCACCAGTCCTTGGGATGCCAGTGGCACTGGTGAGTTCATGAGCCAACCGGTTCCAAGCCTCTGCCTTATACTCTGTTCCTTGGAACTGGCCCTGCAGGAGTCGAGTCTCATGCCGATGGACTAGGAGCCAAACCATGTATCTTGACTCCTCAATGCCCCAACGTTGCGCTCTAAAGCGTGTTCCCTCTCTGACACCAGACATTCTAACTGCAGTTGACAGCTACAATCAGTAATGGTGAGTATTCCCGCCTATGCACCTTAAATATGCCGCATTTCCCACACTTTTCTGTGATTGGCCATTTTTGAATATTCTCGGCTGACTGCAGCCCTGCTTAGCAATAGTTAATCCACCTTTTATTACTATATATATGTTAACAGGGAACGTTTATCCCAAGCTGCCATGGCTTAGTGGTTCATTTCTTTGATTATGGTGCACAGTGTCCTGGGTTCAAACCTTATCATTGCTTTTTATTTTAATACTGTCCAGACAGGTTGGGGGGCATGACTGTGTTTAAGCAACTTTGCTCGATGTTGCTCCATGTTGCCAGATGGTACGTGGGTTGGTGTGGCGCACACCTCCGCGCAAACCGATTACGCTGGGTATAGTGCTATTTAGCTATGGGCAACTACATTGCACTGGGTTAGGCACAATTTAGCTATGGGCAACTACATTGTGCTGGGTAAAGGGCGATTTAGCTATGGGCAACTACATTGTGCTGGGTGAAGCGCTGCTTAACTGCGGGCAATTTTATATTGGGATCCTTTAAAATATTTATTTTATTCACTGATACATTGGCCATTTCACTGCATTTTAGTTATGTTTAAACATATATGTTGGGTATTATTCCATATACTGATTTAAAAAACAAATACGAAAGGGACTGGTGGGACTCAAATCGTGAGTGCCTCTTCTTTGTGCGAACGCTGTACCATTACGCTATTGCTATTTCGTGTGATTTGCATAAACATTCTTTCTTATGCTCTTCCATGTGAGAATTGCTGACTGTAGCTAAGCAATGGGCCCACATGCGCACACACACACAAATACGGGCAGCTATTTTGGGTATTTAAAAAAAAAATTATGATTATGCGCTTTAGATGTGTGATGGGGTTTACATTATCAGGCAGTGAGGTGCTGGGTGCAGGGACATTTGAGCGGACTCGCTCTTGTTTAATTGCGTAATTTTTAAACACTTGCAGGGTCATGGACATTTGGACTGCTTTCTTACACGGTCCGTGTAGGACTTAGGGTTGAGTCAGCATGCCCTCATGCATATTCATGGCAGGCTGATGTCATACCATTCAACTGCAACCTCCGAGTAAGACTTATTAAGTCTTACACAGAGAATTTGTGAATCCGGGGGAAAATCACTTCAGAAATCTTCTCATCAAATGACCGTCCAGCAAATCACCAAGTCTGATCCATCAACCACTACACAAAGGACATTCACCACATATCCAACAGCTATGACTAACAAAAAAGCATTGCAAGACAGAAGACATCAAAGCAGGAAGTCAACATGAGTAAACACCATACAAAAATCCATTAGTTAAGGAAATATCACAGAACATCTCCACCATCACTACCTCCTCCTCAAAACAAAGGCCACACTAAAACAATACAAATCCATTAGTAAACTCACAGACAGAACCACACACACTTAAAAATAAAATTCTGAAATCACTTGTCATGTCCAAACTTTCAACCCTCTTCAAATAAAATGAAGCAAGAAAAAGACAGCCATATAAAAAAATAAAAACTAAGTACTTGTATCAGAACCATGAAAACAAAGTAAATTGAATTGTTGCCATTACACTATAAAAAGCCCACCTATACACTTGCTTCTAAAGTCATAGAAGTTAAAAAAAGTAAAAGAGATAATGAAAACAGAGGAGGATAGAGGGAAGATAATATCATAATGAGAATATCACAATGTTATTTATGAAAGAATTGGGAGAAGGAACATTAGAGTTAGTAGATGGTATTTATTAAACAAAGGTATAGGGAAGCCAAGAGAAAAACAAATTTCAGGCAGAGAAAAAAAGAAGTTAATAGTTGTTTAAATAAAGTATTAAAAACAGAATATTATATTATATAAATTGAAGAAATGTTTTGCACAAACTTATATATGCATATAAAATAAGATTACAGTAAGTGAAAAAAAAAAACAGATTTTACCTTAATAATTCAAAAAAAGTTTTATATTGTACTCGGTTCCTTTTGTTGAAAATGTAAGATGCATAGAATTAAAACCTTATATTATAGTAGTATAGCAGATACATCAGTAGATAAGTCAGTTTTTTGCTTCATCTTCTTGACATCCAACCCAGTGGATTTTTCTGAAGATCTGTTATGTTAGGTAAAATCCAGTCCATATCTTCAAGAAAATAAGTTATATTATTATTTTTGATGAAGGACAGTGTGTCTTCTATAGTGTTAAAAATTCTGATACCAGATGACAAGTGAAGTATTAATTTTGCTGGGAAAAGTAGTTGAGCTCTGATATTATTTTGTTTAAGCATCTTAATTAGTGGAAATGTTTTCCTTCTTAGTTCCTTTGTCTTAATTGAATAGTCATTATCAAATCTAATAGTTGATTGATCAAATTTCACAGGACCTTTTGACCAAGCAGATTTTAACACTAGTTCTTTATCCAAACAGGAGAGAAATTTCACCATTAGTAACCTGGGATGAACAGAAGAATCTATAGAATGGGGTGTTACCAACTGATCTGTGGGTTGTTGCAATGCCAAATGAAAAACTTTCCTGAAGATTAAGAGTCTTAGGTAACCAAGATGTCAAAAAAAGACCATATCATTACCTTTAGATTTTGTAGGTAAGCCAAACATTATTTTGTTGTTTCTTCTTTCACAATTTTCCAGAATATATATATAAGCACTTTACTATCTCAAAATGCTGAAATCTTGTATTTCAGTATCTCAAGATGAAAATGCCGAAAGTGCAGTTGAGCAAAACTGCACTTGATTGAATGAATTTGAAGTGTCAAACTTGCAGTTGTGGTGGCACGGTACATGGCAATTGATGTGTTTGTAAGGTGCAGTGTGCTGTGGGATATGGTTTGCCTGCTGTTGCGTGGATATATGTGGAGATTTAGGTAAGTGCTATTTTTTTAAGAGTTTTGGGCATAGCTCTCAATCTTATATGTCCAAAATGAGGAACACTAGCCCTCATAATGTGGAACAAATGGGCAAAATGTGGAACACATACTAATGGTTCACTAACTACTTCAACTAGGAAGGCCATAAGATGGTTAAAATATGCTGGTTTTACTTATAAAGAAGATATTTTAATGAATTAATATGATTCATTTCTATTTACAATGGATTTCACTTAAAAAAATTCCTAACACTGAATGTGTGACAGAGTCTTTCAATATGGAACTTTGAGTAACTTCGAGGAACATGAATTTTTAAGTCCCCAAATGAGATATGTTCCTTGTAATGAGGTACACTTGAGAGGAATGGTTTTGGGTAGGGATTTTAGTGTTTGTGAGTGTGCTGGGAAGTTTTAGGTGTAGGTCAGGATAGGTAGGTAAGAGTATGAGTTTGTAAGTGTTGAGAGTGGTGGTGTTTGTACATATGTGATGTGTGTTTGTGCAAGGGAAATATAGAGTATGTAGTGGTGGGTTTAGTGTCTTTGTCTTTTTAGTGCAACCTCAGAGTTAGTATATATAAGTAGCGAGGGTGTGAGGGGTGCAGGGGGGCTTGCTCCCCTGCTTATATGTAGGGTAGGTGTGTGTATTTGTGTTGTCTTTGTGTGTGTTTTGTTGGTTTGTTGTAGTGCGGGGAGGAAGGTGTGTGTATGTTTGTGTGGTGGAGGGTGTATTTAAAAGTCACAATTTTGAATTTCGTGCTTTTCGGGTTTCAATATTGTGAATGTTCGGCTTTATAGTCTCAATTTACTGAAATTTGAGATTTCAGTATTTTGAGATTATAAAGTGAATCCACACACACTCACACACACACACACACACACACACACATATATATATATATATATATATATATATATATATTGATTCTGTTTGAGAGTCATTTTCTTTGAGTTTATTATCAATGCCAGTTAAAGCATATTCAAGATCTGATACTGAGTCATTTTCTTTGTCTGTTATCAATGTCAGTTAAAGCATGTTCAAGATATGATACCTTTATATGTAATTGATATAAATCCATAAGAATATTGGTTTGCTTATTCAAACTATTTTCTTTGACTTCCAAAAGATTTTCTTGAAGTTCATCTTAATAGAGAAATTTTGTAAGAGTAGACATTATTTGTTGTAGTTCTTTCTTAAGAGAAGAGTCTGTGCGATTTTTCTTTGAGCTGCTCATTCTTTTTAATGAATAATTTAGATCCCAAAGGAATTTTGACTGGAAGTTTTTAACAAAACAAATCCAAAATTGAATATATGCCAGTTGAAATATTTGGAAAACTTTTAGAATAAAAATTATAATATTATTCAACCACCGACAAAAATCTATAATCCACAACCAAAAAAAAAACAGGACTCAAGTCGCTAAAAAACAATGTTCTGTTTTATTCATACAAAGAATAAAATTCTCCTAGCACCTCGGCCAGCAAATAGCCTTTACAGTGTAATCATTTTGCTAAAACAGATTCCTTTTATGTAAAACACTTAAACAATTACATAATTAAGAAGACAATTAAATAATTATTTAATTAACTTCTTAAACAATTCTCATAAAAAAAACTTTTCCAATTACACTCCCTATTCATACCCCTTGGGTGGAGTGTATTGTATTTTAATATAAAGATAGACTCTTTTTTCTCAAATAATATTTAATATTATCTCCACACAGAAAATGTATCTTAATTTGCTCTAAAACTGTAACTTGCAGACCATTCAGATCTCCTTCATGAAATGTATTAAAGTGTTCAGCTACTGGGCTTATTAATGTATTATTTTTAACATTTCTCACATGTTCCTTAATCCTCTCTGCTAAACTTCTTTTACTTTCACCAATATAATGTCTGCCACTGGGGCACCTTAAACTATACATTATACCTACACTCTTATATGAGAAAGACCCTTGTACTTGGAATTTCTTGCCATTTATATTTGGGAAAGTTCCTACCACATATTTGCATATAGAGCCATTCCCACAGGGCAAATTGCCTCTCACACTGATCTCCTCTGTTCTTTGTTCAAGTGGTCTTCTATAGACCCCATGTACTAAGAAGTCTCTAATACTTCACCCCCTCTGGTAAGAGAAACTTAATTTAATATCTCTAAAAGATGTAACCTTTCTTTTCACTACATTCCAGTAATTTTTCATTCATTTTTCCAGTTTGACAAAGAACAAAGTATACTTGGAAACAAAAAAAAAGATTTTTATCTGAATTCTACTTATAAAATCTTAGACTATTTTTCCCCACTGTACCTTTTAAAATAACCCTTCCTGTTCTTAACCTTTTCATAACATTCTCTTACTAGATACTCATCATAACCCCTGTCCAAAAAC
This sequence comes from Protopterus annectens, assembly GCF_019279795.1. NCBI lineage: Eukaryota > Metazoa > Chordata > Ceratodontiformes > Protopteridae > Protopterus > Protopterus annectens. The sequence goes on from NC_056731.1 coordinate 980,681,292, forward strand.
ATGGTTACTGTCTTCTGTACCTCTATCTCACATTCCTATTTTTCACTACATAATCTACTAATCCTTAATATCTCCCCATAAGGATAGATGCTAAAGTATGCTCAGGATGACAGCAAGAGGCATGTAACATTTGATTTTGATGACCAAACTTCCTAAATATTTTAGTTTTTATCTTTCCATCACTCATACCTTCAACGGTGATATCCAGATAATTAACCTTAATACCTTTCTGTAAACCATCAAACCTCATGGCAAACCTATTTCTACTTAAATATTCTATAAATTGTTGCACCTCATCCTGGTCTCCCTTACAAATAAAAATTAGATTGCCAATAAACCTAAAGTACCCTTTAACATATTTCTTGTAAAAGGTACTTCTGTAAGTATGTATATTTTCTAGGAGGCCCATTAAGAGATTGGCATACATGGGGGCAAAAGCTGCTCCATAGCTGTTCCTTGCATTTGTTTATACAAACTGCCATCAAATTCAAAAATATCATTAGTAAGGCAAAAAATAGGTGAGTTCCTTAATATACTGAGTTCTAGGACTATCTCCTAGAAAATATTCCAAAGCCTCCATACCTTTGTGGCGATTCCTTCTGCATCTGCTTCATCAAAGCCTCCATACCAAATTTATGCTGTATGTTTGTGTAAAGACTAACTACATATAAAACCAAAAAATACATCCCTTTCTCCCATGTTATTACTTGTAACTTATTCATAAAGTCAAAAGAATTTCTTATATAGGAAGATAATTTTATTACCTCCATCAATAAAAACTGATGTAAAAAAATTCTAAGTTGTGGGTAAAATAACCACTTGCCAACACAATTGGACATCCTGTGGGATTCCAAATATCCTTATGTATCTTTGGGACACAAAAAAATTAGCTACAGTACAACTATTCTTACTATTAAATTTATTTTATACATCAGAATTTGTAAAATAATTGAAACGTACCTCTTTGTGCAGTAAATCATATTCTTTCATAGCTTCTTTATATGTAACCAAACCTACTTTTTTATATACCTTGTCATTATTAAGATGCCCATTACACATTTCATAATAATCCAAGGACTGCATCACTACCAACTTCCCCCCTTTGTCTGAGGGTTCAAACACTAGTTGGTCATTACCACTTAATTCTTTTAGGCATTCACATTCTTTTTTCTTCATATTATAGTCTATATTTTCTTTATAAAATTCATTTACTTCCTTTTCTGTAGCAGAAACCTTGTCATTATTAAGATGCCCATTATACATTTCATAATAATCCAAGGACTGCATCACTACCAACTTTCCCCCTTTGTATGAGGGTTCAAACACTAGTTGGTCATTACCACTTAATTCTTTTAGGCATTCACATTCTTTTTTCTTCATATTATAGTCTATATTTTTTTTATAAAATTCATTTACTTCCTTTTCTGTAGCAGAATTCAGTGCACAATAGAACTGTTGAATATTTTCATTCTTGAATGAGGGAATAAAATTACTCCTGCTAACAACTTTCATAGTATCTATGGTGCAGTAAGGATTAGCCTCCAAATCTGAATCACAAGAATAAAAGCTGTCTTCACTAGACAATATTACTTCATTAAAAAATTAGTTTGAAAAATGCCAACATATGCATTTTATGAACAAGTTTAAAAAGATCACCCTTCGATTCATAAAGTCTAGGTAAAGTAGAAGGAATACATTTTAGGCCCCTTTTTAAAATATAAATTTCTCTAGCATCAAAAACATACCGGGATAGAGTAACCACATATTCATTGTTGTCATAAAAATTATGCAGTACCTTTTTAGTATGTCCATTTGCTTCTTTTTGAAAGGGAACCAAATCCCTGTTCCCTATAAGTGTCCTGTCCATACCAAGTCCTTTTCTTGTTAGCACGATGGGGACCTGGCTGTTCTCTAAAAGTTTTTTAGAAATATTTGCCATTGTGTGGTCTCAGTAATGCTGGAAAATTCACATCATCAATGTCTCCCTTCTCCACTGAAGACACCGCACTACCACCTGAAGTATAGGTACTGGAATGTGTTGACTTTACTTCCTGCCTTTCTTGAAATCTCACATGCTGACATCTCGGCTGCTGATTGTATATTAGAATAAACTCCTTCTTCCAATCATAGTCACAGAGTTCCCTCTGCAGTTTATTTTTCTTTCGATTAACAAGATATTTTTTGAAAGAAAATAAATGTTCATCCATGCTCTGCAAAAAAAGATTGTAAAGCAGAGCTAGATATATATATATATATATATATATATATATATATATATATATATATATATATATATATATATTCTGTTTGAGAGTCATTTTCTTTTAATCTATTATCAATGCAAGTTAAAACATGTTCAAGATCTGATACTGAGAGTCTTTTTCTTTGAGTTTATTATTAATGTCAGTTAAAGCATGTTCAAGATATGATACCTTTATATGTAATTGCTGATATAAATCCATAGGAATATTGGTTTGCTTATTAAAACTATTTTCTTTGACTTCCAAAAGATTTTCTTGAAATTCATCTTAATAGACAAATTTTGTAGAGTAAACATTATTTGTTGTAGTTTTGTTTTAGTTTTTTCTTGAGAGAAGAGTCTGTGATTTTCTTTGAGCTGCTCATTCTTTTTAATGAAGAATTTAGATCCCAAAGGAATTTTGACTGTAAGTATTTAGCAAAACAAGTCCAAAATTGAACATATGCCAGTTGAAATGTTTGGAAAACATTTGGAATAAAAATAATAATATTTTCAAAAGAAATTCCCATCTAATTATTTAATTTACTGCAGAGATCTGAAAATAACTTTGTGCCATCTTGGCTCTTCCCAATTATGAGTTATTTTAAACTTCATGGTTTAAAACCTCATGGAGCTGATTGTCCACATTTTACATAAAATAGAGAGAAAGCAGGTATTAGAATAAAAAAAAGAAGGAAAAAGAAAATAAATTGAAGCATTGACCATAGAGAACAGATGCAGCCATTTCTTATTTCAAATTATTATGTTAGTCTATGTAACTCTGAGAATTATAAAATAACTCAATTACAGTAGTTTGCACAATAATAGACTTTTAGCATATAATTCGTAAATAGAAATAGAAATGTCCTTCCACTTATATGCAGTAATTTGCTATATAATGTTTGTAGCAAATTGATTTAATTTTATTTATATTTTTGAGCAAATATTTGGTGCAGTAATTTCTAAATCACTAAAAGAAGAAATAGAGAAAAAAAATATTTTTTCTTCAATTTTGTTTGTGACTTATCCTGATAAGGTACTAAAACAATAGTTCAAAACATTCCTAAACTCAAAATTGTATTTATCTATTTTTAATGTTAGAATTGGGATATTTCTATTTGATTCTTTCAAAAGCTAGCTAATTTGTTATTGATACAGATATGAGCAATAGTACTGTGAAGTCTCAGCTTGAGAATGAAAAAGTTAAACCACTTATTCCCTCCTGTATTTTTTTATTTGTTTTACTGAAGATTTACATGGAATGTAGCACCATTGAACTTAGTAAAGACACAGATAGAGATACAATTAACTTAAAGTGGATGGTTACCAACTTGAAGGGATGTATGCTGTCATATAAGTTAGACTGACAGTGAAAAAAACTTATGAAACAAATGTGTAGTTGCATAGAGTAACAATGAGATTTAATATGCTAAAGTAGTCGACTTTTCATGGTGAAGACTTACTTTTTTTGAATAATGGCACAATAATTCATCTTAATGCAAGTCAGATTTATAAGGCATTGATTGTGGAGCAGACTGTGAAATGTGTATTGCCTTTTCATATGTACATACAAGGATATTCAGAAAAAAGAATAATATAATCATGATGTAGAAAATAATTAATTTAAGATAGTGTGGCACAGTCCAAAGGTAATTAGGTATGCAAGAGTACCATAATAATATGCACATACCTAGGGTAGTGCTCCATAATGAAGCTTCACAGTTGAAAAAAATATTAATGATCACACAAATGAGTGGATCACACTATATGTGAGCATGTAATCTGAGAACATTGTCATTCAGGTAGCATGCCAGACCCTAGTAGCATTCATGTAGGTATCAAATCACCACATTGCTGGTACACAAGCACAACTTGGAGGAGCCCAAAGCTGGTAAGTGCTGTGGAAAATATCTAGTTGTTATTATTATATACATAATTAAGAAATATTGCGGCAGTAGAGCTAAAAATAGGGAAGAGCAAGCAGAGGAATGAAGAGATGGAGAATGGAAATGGAAAACTAATATTGGGTGGAAGAATTTTTTTTTTTGTGGGATGAGCCTTTTTTTATTTTTATAAGAAAGATAGAAAAGGAATTTGTGTGGAAGGAGGGTTAGATACACAAATATAAAAGACAGACCATGACTGATGGAGAGGCAGTCTCACAAAAAATGGCCAACATTGAAAATACACAGAATGACAGAAGTTGGATAATTTGAGATAGGGAGGATTGGAAAACAAAGGATGACAAGTGGCACAAGAAGATGGGGAGCACACATCAAAATCATTGATAGGGTGGGATGCAGATGACTTTATAAGATGCTCACAGCAGATGCTGAAAAGGAGTCTTGTCACCTCTATAGCTGACTCCAAGGGTAGGCTCCATCTCTGGTGGACAAATGGTCAGGGCCAACTGGCTATGTGACACAACCAGCCACATGAAGAATGCCTTACAGTGTCTATGCATGCATCTAACTGCTGATCCACCATGGTCTTCCCTACACATAAAACTCTCAATTTGCTGACCAAGGAGGACTCTTCAAACCACTCTCCAATGAGGACCCTGTACTACCCAAAGGAAAACAGAATTTGAGGCCATCAGTGTCCTTCAGAGTTGCCTTCCACAGGATGTCCTTTCTCATCCTACAGAGACTTGGGATTTGAGAGTTCTAGTGAATCAATGTTTGGCCTGGTCCTGGACAGCATATGGTGACAGTCACCTCATTTTTCTCTGCTCAATGCCCAGTCCCACAGAAAAATGCAAATAAATGGAGAAAAACAAAACAACAAAGCAACATTAAAAAAAAAAAAAAAAAAAAAAAAAGACAGGACACAAATACAATGGTCAATGTAATGTGGTATACTTTGTTAAAATTGGACGTGGAAGGAGAAGCAACAGTCAGCAAAGCAATGCAAAACAATGGAAATACAACATTCTATTGTACAACTAATGATAACATGGGAAATACCAATACAGATAGATATGGAACAGTTTAGTTCAGTGGCACTGTCACTGGTAGTAAAAGGCCAACTAACAAGTAAGCAATAATGAAATATTAAAATGTAAAAAAATAAAAAAAATAAAAAAAAACTGTTAAGTGCTGTGGAAAACAGATTAAGTACATTTTTGCAATAGTGACAAATTGAGGTATAAGTGGAACAGCTTTTGACAGAATCACAGTAGCTGGAAGAAAAGTAATCTGCAAAGGAAATGAACAACTCAGCAACAGTTAATTATTAAACTGCACACACAATCTATCTAAATAAATAAATGATGCAATTGCTCTGCACTGTGGCAAGCAGGTTAAGTACAGTTATACAGTAATGCTAAGAATAAAATAAAATTAGCCCACCACCTGCAGAACCTGACCTGATTCACCTGGCACAAAATCCTGTTTTGTACAATTTTCTTCATTGCTGCAAAACAGAAAACAACATTAATGTCTAACGCATATCCGGGACAGCAGAAGAGATTTAAAGCTATAACTGTCAGGCCTACGGTATGGTGACTCAGCAATAACAGACTGCTTACTGAAATACTATAGCTCTTTCTTTCCAAGCTCCTCTTTCTTCTGGTAGAGAATGTCTGTGTGGCAAAACAGAAGAAAACTATACTAATACCAGCACTCTTTGCTATGTGTTAGGTATCCACTTTGTACAGGGAACCCTCATAGTCTCTTAACAGATAATCACTATACTGCATCTGCAAAATTAGGCAATCCTTGACACACTGTGTGGTGACCCTGTGACAGTCTGATGCTGCTGTGACTATGTTCTCTAAGCAGATAAACTTCAGGACTCAGAATTAATAGCCAGGGTTTATGGACAGATCGAAGGCATGATGGCTATGTTAGCATCATCCATGCAGTCAGTAGTGTGGCTTCTGTAGGTATGCACTCTCAATGTGACTTCTGTGCCAGTGCACTAACCTTATAGCCAGCTGTGTAGTATGATGACCATAGTTATTAGCACAATACAAACTATAATTAGTGTGGCCAGGATCCCATTGTATGCTCACCATACCTTGCATAAAGCCTAAGCATGAGCAACACCAAGCCCTACAGTGTGTAATATGGAAATAATGCATTGTGTTATTGATACAATGTAGTGTAATCATGGAAAAGCACCACATAAACCCTATTTAAGTATAATAAAAGACACTTTCATCACTTTACAGGAGACTGCATTACAATGTGCAACAACAAGAAGACATGCAAAGTAAATATCAGAGTGCACTGACAAATTAAGAAAGTAGTATCATCAGATAGGATACAAGGTAGTGGAGCTCAGCACTGCAATCTCTCCTTAAGGGAGCATGACTGCCACATACACCATCATGCAGAAGTAACATTTCTGTGGTAATATTGGCCTGGCCATAAAAGGGGTCTGACAGGCTGCTGAGGCACAAACTGACAGGAAACAGACAGGACTGATTGTAATACTGTGGAGGGGATGTTTATCCCTTTAAGGCATATGGAAAAGGCAGGACAGATTGTCATCTTAGGGTATTGTGTAGCCTCCAAAGGCACAGGTATGACAGGCAGGTTCAGTCACAATTCTGCAGTACCATTGTGCACACACTGTTGCATATGCACACAGACAGTAGGATAAGCTACTTGGAACTAGATGGTGGTCATCAGCAATGGGTCCAAGGCTGATTCAGTATTACCAGCAACATACAAAAGTAAAAACCATTATAAGTGGTATGCAGCCTAAGTTTGTGTAATGGACCATCCTATGGTTGGCAATGTATGCATCTACAGTTAAGATGACCAAGTAGAATGCCCCCATGCATAAAATGCTGATATAGGTCACGTGTCAGATATGGGAATCATGGGACCTGCCTTGAAGAAGAACAGACATATTGTAAATAATTCCCTTTGCAGTGCACATTACCTGGCAGATGATGGAGAGGAAGCCATTCTGGTAAGTTCACCTGATACCATATGGTACAGAAGGGTATTTACAGTAACAATGATGTAGTCAATGGCCCCCAGGATCTCATTGAATTATACTATGTTACATAATGTCTGTATTGTAGCTGTTCTCTCCTCTGAAGCCATATAAATGAAGTATGAGGCTCAAAATACATCATCATCATCATCATCTTCATCATCATCATGTCAAGAAACTGGTATAAAATGTATGTGGCTGAGACAAGGAATATGCATAATGCATCCACTGTCAGACATCAAAAGGACCCCTTAGCAACAGTGGTTAATCTTACATAAAGCTTGATGCCTGCAGAGAATGACTATACATGTATCTCACCTTGATTCCATGCGATGATGGCACATGTTTCCTAATTCTTGTATGAGGTCTCTGTCCACAGACTAGCTGTCAAACACTTCCACATCATGGAGTGATGGTTTGTTTGCCATTGACAGAAAATGAGGGGAATAGCATGTAAGATTAAGCTGTCCACTAACACATGTTGATAAGCTCAAGCAGATGCTACTCCTAGCATCACTTATTCACAAAGAAATCATGGTGTTTAGATAAGCTAACCATTACTGTGGATCTGATACATTTTATATTTTATATTTTGACAGAGTTTATATCTTTCTGAGTCACAATGTCATGTCTGATCTCATCTTTTTATGTACACAGTGCATCTTATTACTATGCTGGCATTCAACTGCATGTCATTATGTCATCATTTGCAAGCAATGCACTCTGTGTTATTTTTAATTATAACTGCATGTGATTCAGAATCATCCCTTCCCTGTAATTAACTTCTCATTTCTCTGTTTTAACACATTGTCATGTCTTTGAAAAACCCTGATCATCTTATAATAAAACTATGCAACAGATTTAATGACAATATCAGAGCCATAACAAGATCAAAAGGGTACCCAGACTGACACCCCACTCACCCTCCAAAAAATAAATCTTGTCTAAAATATGAGAGCAAAAAAAAATTCTCAAAATAAATGAAGGCAAATAAAAAATGATATTAGTAACACGTTTCTTGCTACAAATGTGGCAAACACCTTGCTACCAGCACACACTGACCTTCCACCTCTAGCACAAAAGCAGATTCAGTGATAATTTATAAAGTCACAGTGTTCTCATGCTTTATATATCAATTTATGTACTGTAACTGCTAATAGCAACCCCATAATATTTGTGCCGGGGGCAGCCTCCCTAATTGTCACACACTAAAACAAGAGTTGTTAAACTCTATATCTTAAAATGGGGATAGAATGATTTTTAGATTGGCAGTATTTTTATTTGGAGATGATCAGAGTGGAATTTGATACAGGTGTCTTGGAAGCTGAGTATAATGCCAATAATAAAGTACAAATAGTTAATGAAACAGCAGTTAGCAGCATTTTAGCATAAGCTCTGGGGTCCATAAACATCTCATGTGCTATGAAGGAAACTGGTTTCCATTTAATACTAAAGAGGCTAACTGAAGAATGATTTGTTCTAAACTAATTCTAAAATTTCATCCATTTAATTGTTTATTGACAAGAAGATATCAGTGTGAGGGATACCAACAGAGCATGGAGAATAAACCGATTAAGAAACTTGAGAAGTGTTAGACTGACACTGGAGAAGTAAAAACATAACTAAAAACATACAAATAAACCATAATATTAAGAACACATCCAACAGCTGGAACTAGTTAATGCATCTTTATAGATTTTAACTAAAGTTACTTCTAACAATGCTGTAATATTAATACAGTAAACTGCTAGAGACACCATCATGAGACTAATGTGTAAAGACAGAAACATGGAATCCCATGAATGGATGCATAATCATTAAATTACTTCCTTTTGTTGGATTATATACCAGTTGAACACATCAGAGCAGTGTCTTTTTTTAATCCTGTCAAACAAACTGCAGTTAGCAGATATGGATAAGATTTCTGTGTGTAGTAATTTATCAGATGGGGACTGATCAACTTCAAAAGAATTAGCAAGCAATTATAACATTGTTATAAAGAGGCAAGCAAAGGAGCCAGAGTCATTATTACAGAGTCAATATTTTACATTTTATATTTTTACAGAACCATATTGCATATGATGGTCCTTATCTGCAAAGTATGGCTATAGGTTTTTAATGAAACTCTTTAACTTGATTTTTTTTGTTTTGTTTTGTTTTGTGACATGCTGTCTATTAAACAATATAGGACAATGCAATGTACCACCTTTCAATAATTTTCAAAATATTGAAGTAAGCAAAGATAACCAAGATATCCATTTTAAATGAATGTAATGACGCATGATTTATGATGGCAGAGACAAAAATGAAGACGAGTCATTAGGGTCATTATTTCATCACAGGGACAGGTAACAGGTATGTAATTATTTTGTGTGTGTGTGTGTGTGTGTGTGTGTGTGTGTGTGTGTGTGTGTGTGTGTGTGTGTGTGTGTGTGTGCACGATTTTCTGGGTTATTCTCTATCCTTTTGTGTTAGGAAAAATAGTGCAAAGGTAATGCTTTTCTCACAGTATATTAAATGTGTATTATTAAAAATACTTCAGTAATCTAACCATACAAAATTGAATATACAGAGAGTAATATCAAATATAAATAAAATAATTTGCATTTATAAATTTGGAAAAAAGCTATACACGTCAGTTATAAACTTCAGTATCTTGTGGGCATGAAAACTAAATCAGTAAACAAGAGGCATTATAACATTTAGTGCATAGTCTACATGAAAGTGGCAGTTCCTCTTTACGGTGTATCCTTTTTTGAATTTTAAATTTGCACTGTCCTCAAGATATCCTTTTTTTGAATTTTAAATTTGCACTGTCCTCAAGATTCTTAAACATTCTGTAATTTCATACTTCAGTACAGGGTGATACACTACAATTTGCAAAGGTAGAAGCATTTGGGGAATAAATCATCATATTGCTCTCAAAGCAAAATATATATTTTTCATCATTTTTGCTCAAGAATTCTCAGAAGTCCCAAAAAATAGTAGCGGAGGGGTGGCAAAGAGCCCATATCACAGGCAAATGCTAAATATTACTATAATTCACTTTAAAAAATAATAGACCAACAGGTTTTGCATTGACACAAATTTACTGTACAATAAAAAGTACAAAACTCATGCAGCCACATGGAACATAGGGATAAAGCAATTACTGTGGTCTAGATGATCCATGTTCGATTAGTGGCATGAGCACTAAAGGGGCACTAAAGGGACTGTTGAGTGAAGATGGAAGTAAGATGCCAATATTGGCTTGCACATCACAGGGGGGAAGCCGCCTAGGCTTGCTGCAATAAGCAGTATAAGAGACTGCTGAGTTTTGCACTGCTTATGCTATTAGCCTCCTAATTAGGAGATTGTGGATACAATGAAATATATACTGAGGCTGCTGTGAGGGGAGGGTGTTAAGGCACACTTCCTGGCAGAAGTATGATGCTGCAACAGCATCCTCAACCTCTCCACTAGCCCCAGACTTGGGTTGGGCTGATTCTGGGGTGGCAGAGATGGATCTGGCATTCCTGGTGAGCATGGAAAGGAACTGGTGGCTGTAGGGAGAAAAATGAAGAAAAAAATATAAAAAAGTGCAAAATAATAAAAAAAATACAACATACAAAATTCTAATATATGACATTCCTGACTGACTATAATCCTTAGTGATTTACAATAAAAAAATAAAAAAATAAGAATACAAAATACCTATTACCTTGCAGCTTAGTTCTGGGATTTCATTCCTCATGGCCACTCACCTACTTTGTTGTGGCTGGCAAGCTTAACATCACATGCATGCATCTCCCTCCTTGCTGCCCTGTCTTTTTTGATACTTTAGTGGGAAAGATCAAATTGCAGTTTGAAAATTTACCAGGGTATTCCATTTTCTAGTGACTTAGTTCAGGAATGTTATATGTTTGTATCTAATTCTAATATGGCCATATTACACTATAGCTTAACATGCAATGTAAATGTTACATAAGCAACACTGTCTGAGCAATACTGTGTAGCTTACTAAACAAAATGTATGACAGACATCAAGTCTTACCATACGTGCTATAGTATGACAGCCCACACCACTTACCCTTTCACCCCTTCCTGATTATGTAGGCAACCTTAGTTATTTACTACTTTTTTGTAGGTTGTAGGGTCCAGGTACCTGCAACATATACCAAAATAAATACACCTTCAACAAGCACTTGTGAAAGCACTGGCGATGTTGTTCATAACAGTAATGCTGCACACATAGTATTCATTTCTGTAAGTTTTGCTGATGACGTAGGAACACACAAAGAACAGATTTGGTTTGTGTGTATGTGGAAGATGACCAAGAGCTGGCCTGCAGTACTGTAAGCTCCAGCATTCATCTGTTTTGTTAACATATTGGTTTTCTGGCTTGCAATTCTACAGTCAGCAAGATGCAGTTTATTATCTTAAAAAAATATTTATGCATACCACAATAAGCTGTATTGAAGCTATACAGAAATTTACCACTGCCCTTTACAAATGCATGTATGTGTGTAATTGTATAAACTCTTTTAATGTAGATAATGCCACCCATCCTCTGTTTTGTTTTACCTGAATTTTAGAGCTGTTTCCATTAAAATACTCAGGTTTTGAGGGTTTTGGTACAATGGCAAACTGGTAGTGACTTACATGATATCTGCTGTTGCCAGGCATAACTGAAAATGTGCTGAATTACCACTGCAACAGTGTTACATATTCAGCAACATCTGAACCTTGATTTATATAGTGTGACCCATTATGTCCAGAAGATTGTATGTCATGCAAGCTGCTTCAAATCCAGTCACATGCAATGTTAATGTTCTGATCTGTGTCAGATGAGGTGCAGTCTATTTGTGCTGCAAAGGTATATTGGATTTCTACAGCTCTGAATTTATCATCAGCACTCAACATATTTCCTTTTGTAAACTATTGGATGTGGAACCTTAAAACTCAGTATGGCAAGTTTCTTCCTTTCCACTCTCCTTGTAGTTTACTTTTCCAGGACCTGGTAGCAGGGTCATTTTCAGTGTTCCAGCTGGACTTTATGAACACACTCATAACACTGAGTTCAATTTCTATCTTAACAATTTTTATTGAATTTTGTATTCAGCAGACATAAGATGTGTGCAATACGATCATAATAATGCTATCTGAGGCTATAATTCATTTAGATTTCCACTTTTTATACAATTTTATAATATATCTAACAAATTCTTATCAGAAAAAAGACAACCCCATAGATGTAATAAATGCTGTGTAGGTATAATATAGAGCCTACATGGAATATTACCATGTCTATGTACACAGTTCCCTCTCAGAAGTGCACCATGCATATTAATCATGACATGTTGCCAAGGGAGAGCCATGGGACATGGTTATTGAATCAGTGTAGGGAGTGTGGTGCTAACTGTGTCTGCAGATGAGTAACACACTCCCTGCACTGTCCAACTGGAGGATAGCAATGCAATTTATTTATTTTTTTATTTTTTTACAAATCATGTTTGCATGGCATTGAGCGCAGCAGTGCTTAGCTGCGCCGAGACACCAGACATCTAAAAATAGAAACCGGATGTCTTTAATTATTTATCTAAAGATCAGGTTTAAGTGTAGCTGAGCATGTTTGTGTGGTGCACCGTGGTGATCAGCACTGCTTAACTCATTCACTCCGGTACAGCTCAGAAAAAGCTGCCTGCTTAAGTCCACCATAGGAACAACAGTGCAGCCTGAGCTCATTTTCAGAAAATCCATTTGTAATACCATACAGAAAACAAATATTCATAACTTTTTAACTATAAGAGAAAGACCAAAAATGTAAATACAAAAGTTGTTCAGCAGACATTGACCTTTCCAACAATGTAAATGTTGATAGTGCATATCAAAGTCATTATTAAATATTTGGCAAGGAATGTTGATATTGTGCATATTTTTTACCTTTTTGGAAAAGAAAAGCACAATATCTTGGTCAATGTACCATGCACACCCATACAATTTGAATTTAATTTGTTAGTATGAATGTCAGCTTTAAAATGATATCTTAACTATTACTGTGTGATACTTCTTTCTTGAGATATTCACAGAAATATGATTAATATATTATTTCTCATAATTGATAAATAAACAAAGCATAATATCTCATCACCTGTAACAGACAGAGCCTACATATCAGTGTAGGAGTTGTGCATCTGAATGTCAGCTTCAAAATGATGCATCCTTTGTGCGATCACCATGCTCCCTTCAAAGATATAGGCATAATAATGGGAAGTATTGGAAATGTATAATTTTCATAATCGTACAAGACTAAACAAACTCTGATATCTGTACATGTGCACAGTGCACAGACATAGTTCTTTTACCATATTGTAAGGACTAACACTGTCTTCAAAATGAGGTCTTACTTGGCACACTGACATGCTCCCTTGCAAAGTTATTTACCAAAATATGAAAAAAAATCATAATTTCCATAACCTAAGTCCGAAACAAACTTTTATATCTGCACATGTCCAACATATAGGCACAATTCTTTACCATGTTGGAATCAGCAATTCTGTATTCAAAATGAGGTATTGCTTGGCACATTCAGATGCTCCCTTGCAAAGTTATCTACCAAAATATGAAAAAAATTCATAATTTCCATAACCTAAGTCTGAAATAAACTTTTGTTTGAGTTTTTAAAAATAATTAGTCATGTTCCTCATCACAATGTACTACAAACTACTGGTATTCCTACTTTGTATGTTAGTCATCTTTAATTATTGTACACTATACTGCTTATAAACGTTTGTACACTTCAGCCTGTAACTGGAGCTGTTCTTCCTGGCCTCCGCTAAAAACATGTTCTTTCTAACCCAGTCTGACCATTCCGGTAGGGAAATGTAAAATAAAATAAAGAATAATCATTAACCCAAAAGCTACGTAGTAGCAAACATCGCCCAAGCTTGTCAGCAGCAAAACTGTAATATGTCAAGAGCAAAACATAATAAACAAGAAATGGCTCTTGGCACTCTGCAGCACATTAAAAATAAATAACATGTAACAGTTTCTTACAAATACAGTGAAATTTGTTAAACACACCAAAGTCAGAAGGAAGAGAAGAGGTGTGCCTCTGTTTACTTTGCCGTTGTATTGTAGTAATTGCATTTATAAGAAGTTGAATAACTTTTTACTCAGTCGCATGATAAACTATTGATACAGATGCTGAAGAACTAAACTGTTAGGTTGGGGGTGGAGCTGGTACGCAAGTGGTGGCTCGGATTGCAAGAATCCGATTGGCTGCCACCACTTGCTTTATCAAGAACCTTTTACATGGAATTTGTAGTAAAACTTTAATGTGAACTTAATGTAAAAACACACTAAATCGTAACTATATAATGTAATTTACATGTTCAGTTATGATTTCAGTGTGTTTTACATTAGGCTCAACTACAAATGTGAACTACAGTTTCTCACACTTCAGGAAATCACTCAGGGGTAATAGCTTGAAATTAGTATCTACTCATGGCGTGCTCGGTGTTAAGCACACAGGCGTCATGAGAAGGTACTTGGGGTTAATGAGTTAAAGGTAGCTCAGAAGTATATGTAAAGGTTTAGCAAAATTTCAGATATCCACGTATCTAAATTGGTAGAGTTACGGCCTCATGTTCAGTAGGTGCAAGGTTTGAATACATAGGAGGACAAGTTAGCATTTTTATTCAAAATAGAAATTATGCAAATTATTTTTAAATACTGGCTTGCTGCACTCAGCCGAGCTCTGCTAAGACCTGCTAAGCCCTGCTGAGTACTGCATAAATGCAATAACAGCTAAAATTGTTTATGCACTGCTCGGCTCTGCTTAGTTGGTTTTCACATTGCTAAGCATATGGGTTTTAGCACAGCTCAACTGAGCTGCTCTGGTTTGCATGCTGCTAAGTGATGTGATGCATTTTTAAATATTGACCAATGGCATGTAAGGGTGAGAAAGCAGGCTATATTAAGCCAAATAGGCATGAATACAGCATATTCTGTTGGAATTCTGTCTCTGAAGGATACAATGGCAGGCGCTGGAGAGGGTTCATGCTTTCGGGTGCAGCAGTGGGGCATTCAGGATGCTAGGGTCATGGTCAGACTCCTTGTAAAAAAACATGACAGACGGGTGATGCAGGGAGGTTACCAGGTCTCAGAGTGCAAGGCGGAGGCCTGGGACTGGCTGGCAAGGGACCTCACCAGTGCAACGTATATCCCTTGCACAGGTGAGCAGTGTTGTCACCACCATAATGATCTGAAAAGATGGACGGGGCTCTCTTGAACACCTGGGTCCAAGACTTCTGGGCTGGGAATGTCCCACATGTATGTAAGTACAATTACCTGTGTTTCACCAATATCTAATCTTGAATGTCTGCTAAACTGGTATGCATAATGGTGTCCTTCTCTCTCAACAGCTGCAGAGGAGAGGGCTCGCAACATTAAGGCGCATGCTGGGAGCTTGGCCAGGTTGCACTGTGAGTGTGGTGAGTACAGATGTATTTTGCTATCTATAATCAAATAAGCAAGAAAGAGTAAAGCAGTAACTGTGATTAGGCATATACAGTAAAGATTGTATTGCAATGAATGTGTACTTATACCTATTCTGCAAGACGTGTATACTTTCAACTGTAGTGCCATAAGCAGAGAAGACTAATGCATTAACAGTAAGAAAGTGTATGCAATAAATGTATGTAGTGCAATAACTGTGGAATTACAGCTGTGTGGCAACACCTGCATAATGACAACTGTTATGCAAGAAAAACATGAAATTATTGCAGTAAATGATTGAAGACTTCTCTAATAAAGTCTGTTGTGCAGTGCTTGTGAAAGTAGGGCTGTTTTTCAAGAAATCAATTATTAAATCTGTTTTGCAATAAAAATACAAAATGGTATCAGTACCTGCATGAAGGCATGTCTAATAAAGTTTGTTGAGCAATAAGGCTGTTTTGCAAGAAATCAATTATCACAACTGTTCTGCAATAAAAACATGAGCTACTATCAGTACCTGCATGAAGATGTGTCTAATAAAGGCTGTTCTGCTATAAGTGTAAGTTCAGAGTTGTTTTGTAAGAAATCAGTTATGATAACTGGTCTGCAACACCACATGGAGCAATAACAATAACACGAAGGTAAAAAGTGTACAGCAGGATTGTCTTGTTTTCACTATTGCATGTCAGCTACAAGCATTCAGGCTGTGAGATACTTTTCTGCAATCACGTATAACAGTGTACTAATTGTAGACTGCAAATAATGACCCATAATCGGATATTGGTTGTTGACTTCACAGATATTTCAACACACTAACAACGTATTGTGTACACCAGACTTCTAAGTGGTTATATATACTTTACCTAGTATGTCTGTCATGCTTGATTGTCATGCATGTGTGTTCAGCTGTCACTGCAGTCAAGTATAAAACTGTGCCATTATTAGCAAGTCATATTCTGGTGCCAGATGAGCTCTAGGTAAATATCAGTCAGTCATTCATCAGAAGTAGCTCATTTGCTAAATGCTGTGTGTGAAGCACATTTTTGCCACACACAGACCAGGGTTTGAATCCAGTGTTATGTAGATCTAATTATTACAGTATCAGTCATTTAATGTTTACATATATTCTCTCTCCACAGGAATTACAGATAAATGGGTGATGTAGCCCATATTATGAGTATATTATTGTGTGCTTACATGTCAGAGACTGTTACAATCATTACCAGGAATGTGAAAATACAGCATACAAAACAGGAAATAAGTGTAATAATAATAAAATCAAAGAAAAGAAATAAAATGTGTAAGCTCTGGCATGGCTGCATGCCTGGAGTGTGTGTTAAAGGTTGCTGCCATCAATTAATATATTTGATGCAGATGTCTGCTGCAGTCACTGCATTCTATACCCATGCATGCCAAGCAAGGCATGATAGTTGTTTACTGTCTATATTGTATACATACATGTTTCTCAAGTGTCACACTGTCAGAGAATGTAATTACCTTTGTGTAATCCCTCTGTCACAGATGTATTATCCACATATATATATATCTATCTATCTATATATATATATATATATATATATATATATATATATATATATATATAATATGTAAATAACAAAATTGCAGTACATCAGCCCACAGTGCACCTTGGTAGTTATATAGGTCCACCTAATGTGCAAGTGTTCTGTGTAGTTGTGTACCTGCAGTTATTACTGCTTGGCCCATACTGTCCCATGTGGATAGCTTGAGAAGTTTGTGCATGCTACAGCAGCTTTAGGGCACTATTACACATAAATAAAGAACAGATCTGTAGGGTAGACAGCAGTATTGTTGTCAGCTATATAGTCTATAATGGTATTAATGGACTGTATTTCTCTCTTTCCCCACCCCTTATCTTTAAATATTTATTCTTGTTATGCATTGGATATGGTTTACTATTAACATACGTTGTTCCACAAACTTTACTTTGGGGCATGTGTTTTATTATTGTTATGTATTACATTGGTTGCATATTAACATATCTTGTTGAATTACCTATCCTGTTGGCCATGTGCTGTAACTGTTACTGGCATGCTGTTAATATACTGACTATGCTGTTATTCATTGTTGTGTTTCACATAATATGCATTGAAATGTAATGGCGTTATTTCCAGTGTTCTGGAAAGCTGTTATTACTAACAATGGTTTTCTTCATAACTAACCTAAATGTATTGCTTCATTTCCATAAACACAGACTGTTAGTGTAGGCTGGTTCCTGCTGATCCACCTGGCCTACCACAGCCAGCCACGGCATCAGGTCCCAACATGTCTAGGACCCAAGCCAGTGTTGCCCCTTCTGCTGACCCTGCACCACCTTCAGGTGGAACCACTTCAGGGATGAGGCCCATCCCCCCAGAAGTTGTAACAGAGGGTCAGTAGTCACCCAGGATTGACTACCAGCCATGGTGCACAGGATTGTTTATAGTAGATATGAATGTCGCCTGTGCCGGATTGAGGGCAGACTGGACAACATGGTAAGGCCCAATGGCCCTGACTCCCAGCCTCCAGCACAGCCAACATTGGGGCTGTGAAGGAGCAGTGTGCACTGTCCATGGGTGGGGACCTCAGTTATGCTGCTGCCATCTGGAGGCACATGCACTTCGGATTCTACAACACCCTCCCCATCCAATGTGTTTACCCCCCTCATGTGTCACACATCTCCCCTGTCTGCTGTCTTGTCTGTCTGCAATTGCATCCACACCTACCCAACTTACCTCAACACATGTACCTGTATCCCTTTCCCAACATTCCACTCTCTCCTTATAAAAAAAAATGGGCACCTGTCCCACAAAAAACATATTGCCCCATACATAGCTCTTCATTTTGCACACATGTCCACGGGACACAACTAATTTGGTCTAATCGGCTTGACAACATATGTGTTGTCCTCACCCCTCTCTCTGGGGTTTGAGAGTCCAAATTCATATACAAAATCTCTTAAACTGCACAGCTGCTGCTGCACAAGAAATGGAAAGCTGTGACCCTCCCCTACACCCATGCTGCACATCTCTACCTGACTTTCACTGTTTTTCCCCCTGCTTGCCCCCATTTCACCACTGTCCTATCTCCCCCTTTTTATTTTCTTTTTAAATTTATAGTACGAGTTTTCACGGAGCTGTGCTGTGTGTTGCGCAAACCCACTCAAACCTGCTTAAAAGTGCTTTAATGTGCCTTAATGATCTTATGTGTTTCTCACAGTGTTAGGAACATGTACAAAATAAATCACCCCTTCCAAGTGTTGAATGCAGGCCCCTGTTATCTACAGTCTACTGTACTAACCCACTAAGCCACACAGTTCTTAAGGAAACTAGATGTATTTAGCAATACATACTGATTGCCACTGACAGAGTGAAATCAAACCTAATGTGACAAATGGGAGTGTACCTAGGACTCGGATGCAGAAATACATCAGTAGACAGCCAAATAAATAAATAATAATGGCAGTACGTGTGGCCTGGGATAGCAGGTAAATGCTCCCTTTTACCTGCAACATCTTCAAACACACCTGTTAAGGCATCAACAGCAGAGTACATATGTTCAAATGAGACTCTGCTGCAGAACAACCGCCTTTGAAAGCCATGCACATACTGATGGATGCAGACATTACTGCTGCTGAATAATCAGCTACCCAGTTTTGCAAGCCACAAGCCTTCAGGTAGAGAAATACTGCACATATTTGTATCTTCTTCTTCTTTCGGCTGCTCCCGTTAGGAGTCGCCACAGCTGATCACCTGTTTCCATTTCTTCCTGTCCCTGCATCTTGCTCTGTCACACCAACCACCTGCATGTCCTCTCTCACCAAATCCATAAACCTTATCTTAGGCCTTCCTCTTTTCCTGTTACCTGGAAGCTTCATCCTTAGCATCTTTTTCCCAATATACTCTGCATCCATCCTCAGCACATATCCAAACCAACGTAATCTTGCCTCTCTGGCTTTGTCTCCAAACCTTCCAACCTGGGCTGACCCTCTAATATACTTATTCCTAATCCTGTCCATCCTCGTCACACCCAGTGAAAATCTTAACATATTCAACGCTGCCACGTCAAGCTCTGACTCCTGCCTTTTTGTCAATGTCACTGTCTCCAACCCATATAACATAGCTGGTCTCACTACCCTCTTGTAGACCTTCCCTTTCACTCTTACTGGTACTCGTCTGTCACAAATCACTCCTGACACTCTTTTCCACCCTCTCCATCCTGCCTGTACTCTCTTCTTCACCTCTCTTCCACACTCAACATTACTCTGAACTGTTGATCCCAAGTACTTAAACTCATTCACCTTCGCCACCTCTACTCCCTGCATCCTCACCATTCCTCTATCCTCCCTCTCATTCACACACATATATTCTGTCTTAGCCCTGCTGACCTTCATTCCTCTTCTCTCTAGAGCATATCATATTTGTATAGCCTAACTACATCTTGCCTACTACTCTGCTATTGGCATTATTGCATAACAGATGTACTTTAAGCACATGCCTCAATTGGACAGTAATGGGTGCCCTTACCCTGGCCTTGCTGTAATGACAAGTCTGCCACAGCTGCCACAGTTGCATGTACAACTTGCAGACATCCAAAGTGCTCATACTCTTCCCATTGTGCCCTAGGCTGCAGCAGCAGCTGCAGCCTGGAGCATACATAACTGTATGTTAAGGTGGCTGCTGTAGACTGACTATACCTCCCAAACCTCTATAACAAGGGATTCGGCACAACCATACATAAAGGTGGGGAGGGCAAAAGCTCAGAGATAGGTGCATGTTTCACAGTTTGTCCCTACAAAGATGGTAAGTTGATAGAATAGCAGCAACTGTATTACCATGCATATTCTGATGGTTATGAAGTGTGAGACTCACATGTCTCTCTCCCCCTTTTGACCTCAATCCAGAATGTTTGCCAGTGACCTGCCTGATGACCACACTGTCATGGGACACTGACCAAACATATGAGGCAAAACTGTGGACATACATCATACATCTGTACAGTGGACAGTATTTGTAATTAGCATCTGTAATGCTGTAGTCTCCACACCTCAGTAATGTCCATCTCAACAACTAAGAAAGGGGCCAAGGCCTACATGACGGCCTTGTATATTGCACTGTGGTGCCATGTTTTGGATGCAGTTAGCAATTCTGAGCCACAGATTGGTGCACAGGCAATTACTGAGAATTACCTACTGCTTATGGGGAACAGGTCTGTATGTGGTTTTACTTACACAGAGTATGGGCAAATCATTTGCAGAGGAACACTTCAAAAAAAGGAATACATCACTCTACCAGGTATGCACTACATTTCCCCATGAAAAGGGATGCAGATGGGAGGATGGAGCTATGGAGAATAGGGATTAAAACAGTAGGCATGTATTAGATCTATGATAATGAAATGTCAGCTATAGTCTGCTGTCCAACACCTACAGGAATGTTTCTCAATTTTCCCTGCTTTGAATCATATCTCTGCTCTGTCCCTGACAATCCCTCCTACAATGGTCAGCTGCTGTAATAAAGATAGTGGATTACACATAAGATATATAGTGATAATAACTAAGAGTGTACACTCTGTAACATCAAATGATGTGTTGTAATTCATCTCCTCTCAGTCTGTCAGTGTCACAAATAAATAGTACTAACATTGTAAAAGTGTCCTTGAATGACTCTGATATACTTTGGCTAAGTCCACATTTGTCCCTGCCTGCCTGTGAGCTATACCTAATTTACCTCTCAACCTCCTACAGTAAGAAATCAGGACAAAGCCATATGTAATGGGATGACAAATGCCAAAACTCAGTGACAGAGTATACATATTGGCCATACAAAGTAAGAATGTGATTACAGTAACCGATATTACTGTAGCAAAAGTGTTGTTTGTAGGGTCTGATGGGTGACAGATTCTGTGTCAGTTTTTTGACAGCAACCAACAATCAGTGGACAACCATTTGCTAGACATGCACAAGTGTGTACATCTGCATTTCGCCTTCAAGGCAAAATGCCGAGGTACCAGATGGCTTGGTGCTAGTAAAGATCCTTCTACAACTCATGCTGTTTGTGTTTTTTTCTTATTTTTGGGTTTACTTAGAGTTTTTCATCATGGACAAGTTTGTGCAAAAGGATCACAGCTATGAGGCAAACATGGTGACATTCTGCAAACATCTGCATAGTTGAGGGTATGATGCCTACAGGGAACATATACGACAACAGGTTTGCATTGCTGTCTGTCATTGTAGCACACTCATGTGGCTGTACTGTCCCCATATAGTTGCTGGAATAGCACATTGTTAGTTGTCCAACAGTGGCTAGGTCACATATTAGTGAGGATTTGCCCATAGGGGACATACCACAGTACACTGCAGTGATGGCTGTAGAGACATACAGCAGAATCTGTCACAGCACACAGGGACATTACCCAGTAGTGCTATTATCTTGGTAATAGCCACAAATAGTGTGTCACCAAACTGTGGGGTATGTTGGGTGAGGAAGCAGTGGATAGTGCAGGCAATTATTGGTGTGTAGGATCTGTAGATAGTGCACATCCATGTAACTGGTCCTGCAATGTGTTCCCCTCTTGTTGTTTTGCAGGAATGATGTACCGAAGAAGACATCCTACATTTTCATCTGCAGAAAATTAAACAATACTGGATGCCCTCATACTCAACCATCACATCCTGCTGTCAAGGGGTCACCACAATCATGAACAGCAGGCAGCATTGTGGGACAACCTTGTGAGAACTGTTAATGATAATGGCCAACAGGACAGGACCAAAGAACAGGTTTGACACTGGGCCACAGACATGGTCAATGCCACATGTCAAAGGGCAGCTGCTGTTGCCAGGGATTGTGCTGCCACCGGTGGAGGGTCAACAACAGAACAACAACTTTCAGCCACAGAGGAATTCCTGGTGAACATAGGATCAACCCACAGCTCCCAGCCAACCATCACACCATAAATCCTGGAGGTGGGTGCCACAGAGACCACATCAGAGGAGTGTCCAGGTAAGCTGACTGTGCCCACCAGTATAATATATTAGCAGTCATTGTGGAAGGCTGTACAGACCAGTACATGGCTGACAGGTCTATCTGCATTGGAGGGGGAGGGTTGGCTTTTACCCACATTTGTGTACACATACTCAGAAAATCACAAATACAGCCTGTATCACATTATCTACTGTACATGTGGATATGCGCACATACTACCCTGTAACACTGCAACATTTGGTGTTGCTGACAATACTTCTCTCTCACCTTTTCACAAGTACATCAGGTGTGGCCAGAGTTCATGGTCCTGTGCCTGGTAAGTGTGATACTGTGGTTTTGCCAGATAAGATATATCCTATGAATGTTAAGGACTGCCATTGTGCCTTTTGCACAACTCTTGTGTTTAGCTAGAGTAGAATAATTGTATGCTCCATTTTGGAGCATTTAACTACAGTGCATAGCCTAGGAAATGACAGGGGCATATTTGTGCAAACATTAACATGTTTGCACTTATAGTTATGAGCAAATATGCAGCCTGCTATACATGAAGCAATTACTCCAAGATGCCCATTCGAACACAATAGGGAGGATGTACATACTTGAGGCAGTGCTACTACAACTGGCATATCATTGTTAAGATAGGTGTACTGTGTTTTTATGTGTAGTTCTGTCAAATACACTGTCATATTGCATACCTCACAGGTGTATTAAACTGGCAATGTTACCCTGATGTAGGTGACATGCATGTTATACAGGGCTTAGGTTGTCTGTGTATGTTGTGAGCGTGTGTGTTGTGCATGGGATCAGAGATGAGAATGTGTGACATGTAATGCAGTTGTGGATCCACATCTATATGAGTCTGTGCAGATTACCATACATAATAGTGCAGGTGGTAATATACTGCTTTTGTCTTTCTTCTCACGGGTGAGCAGGGGGTTGGAATCTGTCCCCCTCACAACCTGATGTCAGTGTCTCATCAGACTCTGTTGAAGATGGTGGCCATTGTGAGGCAAAGGTGGGGTTGTTGGTGCCTGAATTTTTCCTAGAGGTTGACATCCCTCTTCTGCCACCATTGTCCCCTCACACATTCAGTATGCCCACACATGCCCAGTCACCAGAGGCCACAGATATTGGACAGGCTGAGGGTGGTGACATAGTACAGGACAGTGTGAGAACTATGGCATTAGTGAGTGTAGACAGTGGCCATAGCCAGAGATCTGGAGAGGTCCCACACAAGCAGATTGACAGGGGTGCTCAAAGAAGGACTGCTATCCATCCACTTCCTGTTGCAGGTGTCACATAGCTCAATCACCACATTTTTTGGGCTGTCATAGAGGCAACAGGCATGAGCTGAATTCAACAACAGATGGATGCTTAGGGTTATGGGTGCAGCACAGTCTGACATCTGTGACTGTCTCCACCGCATTGGTGATGCCATGGAACATTTCACTGATGTAGCGGAGAGATGGTAGGCTCAGACAGTGTCTGCCTTTGAGTGCATGTTGTCTGTGCTGGAACATGTAGTTGGAGTTGGGCGTCAAACATGTGGGTGTAGGTCAGCAGCACCATCTGCTGGGACTCCACATGACCATGCACACTCACATTCCTGTAGTGGCAGTACCTCCAGCACTACAGTGGAATGCAGTCCACATCATGACGTGGCAGGCCATGGGCACATGGTCCTGGCTGTCCTGTGGGGGACACAGGCCAGGTAGATAGCAGTCACTTTCAGGTACTAGCACTGCATCTGACCTTGGGTATTGTGCTGCCCATTCTACTTATGGAGAAGCAAGTACCTGTGTTCATGATCAGAGATAGCAAAGTATCCACTTTACCATGCAAGTTCCACAGCTGTCCACCATATGCACATGTAGGGCTAGCACTGAACTTGACTGTTTACACCTACACACTCCAATGCCACTGTCACAGGCAGGTCACCTACAAACACACACAGCACCTCTCCATGGCCCATGTCACCAGCACCCCTTCCCAACTCATATACATGCTATCAACTAGGCCTCTGGCAAATCCACACCAATCCCTGTGCATGGGATGATACATGTGACACATCCCAGCCATCCATCCATTGATGTGGGGACCTGCATATATGTGTCTGATATGAATGTCTGATGCACAGGGTTACTATATGCCTTTACATGTGTTTCTGTAGTGTAGTAGTGTTATGCCATGGCAGTTGTTGTGGACCATGGCAGGTACTGTATGCTGGCATGTGTCAGGACTACACATTACATGTGTATCTTTCTTGCCTGATGGTACACTGGTGGTAGTGTTACAGAATGGGAGGTGTGTCATGGAGCTTTGTATGTTTTTGTCCCAGGAGTCTGAGCGGTGCAACTATGGACACATGGCAGCAATACAGCTGCATAGGATGGCAAGGTAGGAAAGCAGAGATATGACACCAACAAGGAATGCCAGTATATGTGCATGGCTCCCTAGTTGTATATGTGTAAAACATTGTGTCAGAGACAATAGGGTCACTCAGTGTCATCATGCTTTCATACCCATGATACATGTCACCTGGGTAGTCTGCACATACAACTCTAGATAGTGGCAGACATCAATATGTAAAGGAGGGCAATTTAGAACCCCTAGCTAATTACAGGGCCATAAAATGCATAACCAATGTACTAGGGTAGACAACATGGGCATGTCTCTAGTGCTGTCAGGGAACATATTTAAACAGACAAACACAAGTTGGATGCTGTGGGATTAGACCCTACTTATCTCATATTATGCACTATAGCTTGTAGTACTTATTGCATATGCCACACTGTTTATCTGATAACACACTGTCAGCCAGTACTGTAAAGTTGATTGACATCAGCAGGCCTTGTAACGAAGACCAATGTTGAGGCCAGAAACTAGTCACTGGGCATACAATGCATAACCATTGCACAGAGATAGCCCATAGAGGCTTATCTGACACTCTGCATGGGGATATATTTACACACACACATCAAATGCTGAGAAATTACAACCCCTACCTATCTAGTATTGCACACTATAGCTTGCAGTACTTATCCCATGCAACACACTGTTTATCTGATAATACACTACTGTCGAGGTGGATGACATCAGCAGGCCTTGTAAAGGAGTCCAGTGTAGAGGCCATCACTTAGTCACAGGGCCTTAAAATGTATAACCAGTGTAGATACCATCACATAGTCACAGGGCATTAAAATGTATAACCATTACGTACAGATAGGCATGTCTGTACTGCTGTAAGGGGAGATATTAGCACACCTACACACACACACACACACACACACACACACACACACACACACACACACACACACACACACACACACACACACACACACACACACAGTTGCTTGTTGTGAGAATATAACTCCTACTTATCTAGTATTGCACAATAGTACTTATTGCATCTGGCATGGAGTTTAGCTGTTGTTAGATAGTCAGCCAGTACTCTTAGGGTGGATGACATTTGCAGGCTTTGTAGAGGTGGAAATTTTGAGGTCAGTCACAGGGCCATAAAATGCATACTATTACATGGAGACAGCCAATTTGATCATGCCCATAGTGCTGTGAGATGATATAGTCACACACACACACACACACACACACACACACACACACACACACACACACACACACACACACACACACACACACACACACACACACACAGACACGCACACACACACACACACACACACACACACACACACACACACACACACAGTTGGAGGATGTCAGATTAGAACTCCTACATAACTAATATCACACACTACAGCTCACAGTACCTATTGCACATGCTGCATGTTATATCTGTTGTATATGTTGATGCAGGCACAGTACTTATGAAGTATGTAAAATGGCCTTGTGTTGGCATGTGTGGCTGGCAGAGTTATACTGCTTGGTACTGTTATTGTATCTAGTGTCCTAGGGGTTCTATACCTGGCAATATCCCTGCTATGTGTGTACACTCACCAGTCTGGCCTTATGTGGCAGCTTGAAAGGCAGGCATGTGGCCAGGGACAATATGGCCTGTCCAAGGACTGTGTTGCATCCATTGTACATTACACCACATGTGTACCTATGTCTGTCTGCAGGATGACAGTCTGCAGGCTCAGGGGTCTGTAGATGAGTAGATTATGTACTGTTGTGGTCTTGGTCTGGTGCCATCGTACAGCTGTTGTGATGGAGATGTGCAGATAGCCCCAGCATCCAGGGGTATGTGGGAACATTTACACATCCCCACCCATATCTATATCAATGTGTATAACAGGGTTATCTCCTTAATTGTAGTTGTGTGTATCAGTAAAGTAAATGTGTTCTGTAGAAGTATGTAGGGAGTCTATGTATCATTG
Source organism: Protopterus annectens (assembly GCF_019279795.1). NCBI lineage: Eukaryota > Metazoa > Chordata > Ceratodontiformes > Protopteridae > Protopterus > Protopterus annectens. The sequence continues at coordinate 980,708,318 of NC_056731.1, forward strand.
TACTTTATATAGCTATGCACACATCTTATTATATATATATATATATATATATATATATATATATATATATATGTATGCGACATACTGATAGAGACACTACTCAAGTGTGAGGGAGATAGGGAGAGACAGAGATGTATACGTAGGTGTATGTCTGTACAAACATATTTCTACATAACAGGTCTTTGGGTGGTAGAGGCAACAGACTTTGACTCAAGTTAGCTAAGTGTAGGAGCATGCCCGGTGTGATTGTCAGTACTTACAGGGTGACTCCAGGCCAAAGCTACATGTACTCCAGTGAGAGATTATTGTGTACTTCAGAACATTGGCTGCTGCACTGGTTACCACAGTTCTGCAGTTGCCTGATATTGTCCATAGTATTCTGTGGCTGTTTGCTGACCTTAATATGTGACTCAAACGTCAGAACTGTAGAGAGCTTCATGGACTTTCTAGACTCTTGCAGCATATGTTTGGCCCATTTCACATAACATTTCTTTCTGGCAAATTAGTGGCAAATCAATCAAGATTGATGTAAATTAATACTGTCAGATCGGCAAAAACAGAAGCTCTGGAGAATAAAGTGCCTCTCAATGTAACAACACTCACCCATGATTGCAACCTATATGCTTTTTTGGATAATACTAACAGATATTTGAGTTTTAGACTACATGCACAGCAGGAAAGTCATGCGAATGCAGGGCATGTTCTTTGATCCACAGTTTACACTTGTAGTAGCAATTATTTAAAACCTGTCCCAAGTTGTGAGCCTTGGTCCCACTTTTATTCACTTTATTTCAACAGATTTCCTGCTGTCTGAGGCTGAGAGGTATGATGTGACTGGGGTACATGGTGAAATACCACCCACAGGGTAACAGTCTGCTTACCTCTCCCTGTACATGTTTTTGCAGAATGCCCACCATTTTGCCCCATAGCTCTGCTGTGTTCCTCATACATTTGTTGTTTCCCGGTGCTATACTATACATTGATCACTGACACGTTGTACCTACTGACATATTTAACTGATGGCGTTTACATCCTGCAGCTAATCTGGCCTATTGAAGCTTGTTTTTAAACTACCCACCTGTTAGGTTACTCAGGGGTATAATGTCTGTCTGTAGGTATGGCCCTTTATGCCCCCATTCACTCTGGCTTTGTCCAGTTGTCTTGCAGTAACAGATTGATGGGTTCTGACAGTCTGTGGGATTACCACCATATGTGTACCTCACATGCAAAAGATGCAGGATGCTGCCAGATTTGAACCATCAACACCATTACACATGCTACAGTCTCTGGCCCACTGAGCCACACAAGCTGCCAGATAGAGAGGTTTCCTGTCTCACACTATCAACAAGATAGAGGGATTTTCTGGTCTGCTCATATATCACTGCAGTTACTGTTACAACAATTGTATGGCAACACTGATGTGTTTGGGGTGAGGGGATGACCAGCCTATGCTCTGCTGGCATAGACAGTTATGCAAATGTCCTGTGACCCCACTGTTTGGCATCTCCCCGGACTACTGTCATGGAGTTTCCAGCCATGTGGCCTAGTGGCTGTTATGGGGCACATACTAGTAGACAGAGTATCTGTTGTCCCAAGTGTGTCTTTGATCTGTACAAGTAGCCCAGTATCCCACTGTATATCTCTACAAGTAGCCTAGTAGCGCACTATATATAGCCCACTATATTCCCTTGCATTCATGCGGCAGGTCCATACATATGCTATCATATTATAGTACCCCTTACTACTGTACAGGAGAGTGATTTACCTTGTGAATTCAGCAGTTGACAGACCTGCAGTTTTGGACTGACTCTGTCTCATGCAGGCAGTCAACAGCCAATACATGGTGAGGTGCAGGTTGTGTGGCCTGGCTGGTATTATTTTTACTGATATGTATGCCAGTCAGACTATTGTGTCAGTCCCTAGGGCTCTAGGTTTTCAATGCATGTGCCATGCATTACCTCTTGGCCAAGGCCAGGGCATAGTGGCCACTCCTACATCAGTCTACATGGACAGCCTCATGGGGTTCCTACACCTAGTCCCCCAATGCATGTTTCAGTGGTGACCCAGGCACTGGTGGGGGGGCTGTGTATCCCTTCCCTTTCCTGATCCTGCTGCAGCTGTTTCCACAGGATCATATTGTGTAACATGGCACATACTGTGAACATCTATGCCCATGTGGCTGGAGAGAATTGCAAGGCTCCACCAGATTTATCGAGTCACCTGAACCGTGACTACAACAGCCTAAACACACACTATGATGTTCCTGGTTTGTGCATGTGCCTCATTATGGCATTCTTCAGTGGGTGTGTGTGTATTTTTGATGGGTGTCATCATCCACAGTTCCAGTGCGTAGCCAGCATCCCCTAGTAAATGGCCATGTAGGATGTCCCCCCCTAGCAATCATCTGGTGCAGCTGTGATGCATGCCAGATATGGGAGTCAGTATAACTGCCAGGGCTGCCATCACACATATCCATGATAATACCCTGGGCATTGCACATGACCTGACAGGTGATGGAGTCATAACCCTTGTGGTTAATGTAGATTCTACACTCTTCACCAGGTGGTGTTTGATGTGTACGGTACATGAGTGCAATGTAAGGCACCCAGTACCTCACAGTAGTGTGCTACATGGTAGAAGAGTTTCACATTACTGGCCCTCTCCTCAGCAGTGTGGGGAAGATAAATGTGCTCACTGGCATGTGGTAGCATGGGATCCAGGAACTGGTGGAGTATCCTAGAAGCAGATGTTGGTGAGACCCCATCATTTCGCCATTTGGTCTTTGGAAAGCACCTGTAGCTAGTATTCTAAGGGCTACACATACCTTTGTTTCCACTGGGATGGGTTTGCCTGTGTTGGCTCTGGGTCTAAGTTGAGGTCAGCAGAGCTCATTGAGTTGTTGTAGTATGTCCCTGTCCACCCTGCAGTGCTCTACAATCTTCAACTCACGTAGGTTCTGGGAGGTTACTCTGGGCCTGAGCACTCTTCACCTTCTCAGTCTAGGCCTATGGTCATCATCGGCAGCAGCTGCATTGACCTCAGCATCTAGTACATACATATGTAGCAGACCTGCAGCAGCCCCTAGCATTCTGTATGTTAAAATTCCCAAGTGTGTACTCCAATGTTGCAGAGTATGGAGAAAATCAGATTGTAGGGTGTATGCATAGTTTATAGTGCTCTGCTGTAGGTGTACTCAGTGTGATTGGCTAGCTATGATGTATTACACCTGAGATGTATTACCCTGGACTATATGAAGAATATACAGAAACCTTTCATTTTAATCTACTTCCCCTGGATCCCTGCCAAGCCAAGTTCAATCTATTGGCCTGTAGTGCTCTTTAACAGAACCAGGCAACCTTGGGATGAGTGCTATTTTCAAAATATACAGAAACTTCCCCTTTTAATCTACTTTCCCTGGATCCTCGTCAAGCCAAGTTCAATCTATTGGCCTGCAGTGCTCTTCAACAGAACTGGGCAGCCTTGGGATGAGTGCTATTTTCAAAATATACAGAAGCGTCTCCTTTTAATCTACTTTCCCTGGATACTGTACTTCCTAATAACAGTCTCCCTTTGCAAGCTGTTTCAACTATTTGAAAGCCATACTGTTTTTCTAGTATTACTAAACCCTTTCTCCTATAAATTGTGGTCTTTCTAAATCCCACATACTCCTGGTTATTTTATTTTATTTCAAAAGAAAGGTATGCAAAACAAGTAAGTCCAAAGTACCTACTGATTTTTCTGATTGTTTCAGGACATTAGCTGCCCCCCCATTTTGTACTTCTAACTGCAATCTGTCTTTATATGCTGTACTATTTGTATGCCCTGCTGTTTTTCTACTTCTACTAAACCTTTCCTCTTATTAATTCTTGTCTTCCTAATTTCCACATGACTCCTTGGTAAAATTGGCTTATTTTATTTCAGTAAGAAAGGTATGCAGAACAAGCAAGTCAAGTACCTACTGCCTTTTCATATTGTTTCTGTAGACTTGCATATCTGTGAAATCAGGGCCAGCCCTTTTCATCATACTATTGGCTATCCACCACTTTTCTGGTCTATTCTGATCCCCCCTCCCCACAATAACAATTGCAGCCTAATCAGGGCCAGCCCTTTTCATTATACTATTGGTTATCCACCACTTGTTCTGGTCTATTCTGTCCTCCCCCTCCCCACAAGACCTATTACAGCCTAACCTAGCTTTCTTATACGACAGGAGCCAGTGTCCTGGTACTGCTGTAACATTAAGTTTAGTACCTAGCCATGTCTTAGCCCCTCCCTTATTTGAAATCTTACCTCTGTTCCTTGCTGGGCTCCACATTTAGCTAACTTTATATCTTAGAGTTACCGTAGTGTCTGTGCTTTTCCCCACACTGGCTAAGCAGCCTACAGTGTTTTTTCTTTGTCCTTTAATTCCCTTACCCACCAAGCTATATTTTATATATTTTGCCACTAGGTGGCACTGCTCAACCATGTATAATGTAAAGATCACTTATATCATTTTTCTGTTCTCTCCCAAGTAATCCCCCACTGTCATAGCATATTTACCCCACTGGCCTGCTTTGACTTGTGCATTGTTTTATTACCTTTCTCCCCCCACACTCCCCAGCCTAGACTCACCTCTGCTGTTTCTCTACTTCCCCTAAGCTCCCACATTTCAGCTACAGCTGGCTGATTGGTTTCCACCAGCCACCTTCTCTCCAGCTCTTCCCACTCCGTTTGCCCTATGGGCTCACTCTGCTCCCCTACCCTGCCCCCAATTCCCACCCGCCCCACTACTCCTACATTTATTTCAAATCCAGACCTCTCCCTCTTTCACCCAACCAATCATCTCCACTCTATAACCCCTCCCCTCTCTACCTCCATTTGCCAATCACAACCACTCCATCCCCACCCATCAAAGTCCCTATAAAAATCTATTTCTACTCAATCTATACACATATACAATCTGCCCTACTCATTTTATACTGCTAATATACACATACACCCTACCATACCTTGTCTTCTACCTCAAACCATTCTCTCCCCATCTATCTGCATTCCATTCTTTACTCCCTTTATACTATGCTACCTCCTGCTTTTAACACCAACTCCACCCTCCTTCCTGTCCTACCCTGCCACTCCCAACCTCCTTCCTCATCCCAATAAAACACACTTCCACAACATATCCACCTCTCTAGTTCAACCCAACCCACTCCACTACTTCAGGATAACCCCCCCCTCAATTTAATACTACAAACCTAAACTAATACCTTACTGTCCACAACTATTAAAGACCAAATCAAAAATACTACTACCCTTCCTCAACTACCTGTGCTTAGCAAGGGACATACACCCAAATCCTGGACCAAATACTTCCTCTAGTCCCAATCTCCCTGTCTCAAGCAATAAAACCAACCATAAATACTTCAAATTCTTCACTATCAATGCCCAAAGTCTAAGAAATAAAGTAGCCTACTTTCATGTTGGGCTAAACTACAACCTACCCGACATTGTAGCCATTTCAGAAACCTGGATAAAACCTCATATTTGTGACTCTGAAATCCTCACTCCTGGATTTCAATCCCTCAGACACAGTAACATAAATAGAAAAGGGGGTGGGATAGCCTTAATCTGCTCTAACCTGCTATCTATTACTCCCTACCTCAATTCTTTCCCTCCATTCACAAAGCAGAACTAGTAATATGCCTACTAAAAATAAATAACCACAAAAGCATCTGTATCATTGCCCTCTACATTCCCCCTGGTAATAACACCACTTGTCTTGAAGAAATTCTCCTCTGGACCTCTACCAATATTAAACTAGAGACCTTCATACTTGGTGATGTAAATATCAATTGGAATAAAATCAACAACTCTAATCCCACCATATCCATCAATCTATTTAACTATACCCAACTAACTAACTCCATTACCAGACCCAACAAAACAACCCCCCCCCCGAGTACCACACTAGACTGGATTCTAGTATCCCATCCTAATAAAGTCTTAAACTCTGGCATTATACCTGACCCTAGAGGAGACCACTTGCCAGCTTTCATATGCCAAGCTACCCACTCCTCACCTATACCAATATATTCACACACGTAACCTCACAAACTTTAATCCCGCTACTTTCTTTGACTCCCTAAAACAAACAAACTTGAACCCCCTAAAAACTCTTCCACTAGACAAAGCCGTAAAATTTTTCAACTCACTCTTCTTAAATGTCCTCAACTCCCTAGCTCCACCAAGAACAAAAAGAGTAAAAACCAAGACTGCCCCATGGCTAACCAAAGATACCAAAAAACTTATGCTACAAAGAGATAAATCCTGGAAAACATACCATCAAAACAAGCAGCCAGAAACTTTTCTTAAATATAAACAACTCCGCAACCTGACTAAAAAACAAATCATCAGAGACAAAAAGTCCTACTTTATCAAACTCCAGTCTAACCAATCAAAAAACCCCAAACATTTCTGGAATTCCATTAATTCTCTTCTCAACCCAGGTACCAAAAACAACCGCTGCCCTGATTCCCGCAAATCTGATCCTGAAATAGCCTCTCTATTCAACTCCTTCTTCACCAACTACATAGCAGAGTTGACCAAGACATTCCAAACAATAACCCTATCCCTCACCTATCCAGTCTTCATCATCCCCTACACCACCCTCTGCCCCCAATCCTCCTCCAATATTTGAACTTAAACCCATCTCAACCTCCCATATAAAAAATTACTCTCTAAATTAAAACCATGCTCCAATGCCCCTGACAATATCCCATCTTACTTCCTAAAAATAGCCGCAGATGGTATTGCTCTCCCCATTAGCATCGTGATCAATAGATCCATGCAGGAATCTTATGTGCTCACATTATGGCACACTGCCTTTATTCTACCTCTCCATAAATGAGGCAAAAACAATAGCATCTCTAACTACCTCCCTATAGCTATCCTCTCCCAAATCTAAAAACATGTGGAAAAATTCATCCACCTTCAGCTTATGCCATTCCTAGCCAATCACCAACTAAACACGCCAACCAAACATGGCTTCCAACCTGGCCATAGTACTATCACTGCCCTTCTCTCCTTCTTACACACAATAAATCTTGCCCGTGACTCTGGAAAAATAGTATCAACAGTTCTACTAAATCTGTCCAAGGCATTCGATACCATCTCCCACACCCATCTATTGAACCATCTTTTGAACCTTAATCTCTCCCAGAATACCTTATCCTGGTTCTCAAGCTACCTTTCTGACAGGTCTCAAGCTGTGAAATGGGAAAAGGTACCTCAAACTTCCTTCCTACCCCAACTGGGGTACCCCAGGGATCCATACTCGGTCCACTGCTATTCAACATCTTTATTAGTGATTTCCACAAATCCATACCCAACATCAAAATTGTATAATATACAGATGATTCAACTTTAGTCTGCTGCATGTCTAACCTCTCAGAGCTTCAAACAGTGACTCAAACTGCTTTCTCCAGCACTGAAAACTAGATGCTGCAAAACCACCTCTAGCTAAATGCCAATAAATCCAAAATAATATTATTCACTCCCTCAAAAGCTTCCCCTCTTGATAACAACTCATTCCAAATTATTAGCCAAAACAACTCTACTACAGAGGTTGTTCCCTTCACTAAACTAGTTGGGGTTACTATTGATGAACACCTAAAATTTGATACTCACATCCAGCAAAATATTAAGAAGACCCATATAAACTTGGTATGTTATACAGAAACATCCACTTTCTCTCTCCTTCCACCAGACAAACTCTCAACACTAACTATCTACTCCCCTCACTAATGTATGGTGCTCCTCTACTAAAAAACTTATCTGCCTCTCTCTCCTCTAGATTGGAAGTCTGTTACAATAAGATTTCTAAATTTGCAATCAAAGCCAAATTCTCCTCCCATCATTGTACTACCCTTCATTTGTTAAATTGGCTTGAACTTTCCAACCATCTAGACTATCTTCAAATTACTACAGGCCACAACTAATTTTTCAACCTACTAAGTGCCCAGCACTAACCAACATCCTTCAACCTTACACCCCTCAGAGAACTCTAAGATCTACTTACCAAAACCTAATCACTGTCCGCAAACCCAGTCGTCCTACTGATCAGCTTCTTCTATACTTTTCCTTAGCTAAAAATGGAATTCTATTCCTTCCTCTCTAAGGACTTGTGAAAACTTTGAAAACTTTAAAATGCAGCTACATTCCTACCTTTCCTCTAACAGGAAATGCAACTGCACTCTCCTCACCTAGCCTAATAATCAATCCACCCCTTAAACTCCTGACTAACTCTGACTACAAGCTAACCTAACATAAATGTACATATTGTAAATAACACAATTGTACATATTATGAATAACCCAGCCCACCTTTTTTCTCTCCTTTCCTTCTAAGTCTTTATTCTCCCTCTCAATTAAGTTACCACTGCCATCCTAAATATTTATATACTATGTAACCAAAGAATTTATTCCTGTTCTCTAGCATGAAATGAAATTGTAATTGTGTCTTCTTTACTATGATTGTATATGTAACTAAACTATGTAATGCAGAGCTTTTCTCCCCGGGCCTCCACTAAAAACAGGCTCCCTGAGCCTAGTGGACCTCCCTGGTCATCAAACTGGAAATAAATAAATAAATAAATAAGAGAGGCATGATGAAACTCTCTGAATATGTGTGGCAGGCTGGTATGAGCATTGAACTGAACAGCATTTTACCCTCACCAAGAAAGATACCACAATACAAACAGAAAATGATTGACTTCAGTAACTGGCTTAGCTACTGATGTCACTCCAAGAGGATCCAGTATTTGTCAGCCTGAAACATCATGATTGACAGACCACACTACTTTGCCAGAGGTGGTCTGCACTTGTTGCTGTTAGGCTTTAAATACTAGCCAAGGCAGTAGCCTCCCCCATAGTGCCTTTTTTAGACAGTGCCAAATTAACATACCTACCAATGTAACACATTTTTCTAATACCAAGCTGAAGATACTACTGCTCAGTGCTAGGAATCCTAACAAGAAACTGCACTCCCTGTAAGCTCTCCTCACTCTGGGGAGCACTGGCATCTGTGCAGTTACAGCGATGTGGTTCAGGGCTGCAGAAAGTACTCCATCAGTGCAAGGCTACAGTGCCTATCACACATTCAGACCACCCTCTGAAAACGAAAAAAAAATACAGTAGAACATATTTCCATTTACTTAAAAAACAATTACACCTCTAGAATGGTCAAGCAGGATGACTCACATGAGCTACTGAATGTCCAGCTGACCACAGGCAAAAATCCCTCACCATATCATCGCTAGATACAGGTTCCGAACCATGAACCATGAAAACTACTCCAAATACCTGGTGTTAGTAGAATTACTTACTATTCATCCCAGCACACTACTCATGAATGATTTTTAACTACCCTCCATAAACTGGGAAACCTACATGACCAGTAACATGTAGGCTCAGAGATTTCTGTACTTTATCAATGCAATTGACATGGAACAGCTGGTCTGCACTCCAGCTAGGATCTCAATTATTCATAATACTGACAAACATGGTGGAGCATTGCACCATCCCTGTGTAATGTCTTCATTGGTAAGCTCTGGTCATAAATCTGTCTCTTTTGAAATAAATATAATGGTCAAACCACAATCAATCTCTAAAACCATAAAGAATTTTTCCAAGGCAAATTACCTTCTATTAAGTGATAGCACAGGTAATTTTAAAGCTCCCCCTAGGCTCAAAAACATAGAGGCCTCATTAGAAGTATATATGAATGCCCTGCACAACCACTTAAACAACTGCACAGAAATGGCAGTACTTCACCAAACTAAACCCAGGTCTAGCCAGAAAAACAAGCCACCCTGGTGGACCCCTAGCATAAAAAGACTATGTAACAGAAGAAATTCCTATCTTGTTTGGACAAGCAGTTCAAAGCAGTGAGATAGGCCTTCTGCAATTTGCTCTGTTGTGATATTGGAAAAATATAACTGCTTATTTTCAAGTCTTTTCTGCACTTCTGGTTTACTGCATATCTGTTTAATCTGTACAACTGTTTTTAGTCTCCTTTTTGTTGTCTGTTAGTGTTGAATATCCGTTATTGTGTGTGATCTTTGGAGCTTGTAGTGAAATCTTTTGTCTAGAGAGACCTAGCTGTTTCTTTCTGGGAGAGAGAATCAGTCTGGTTTGATCTAGCTAGAAGTATTCCTGCAAAACTGTATTATATTTATTGGATAATTTGGCTGTTTTCTGTTTCTATGCCTTTAATAGCCAGTGTTTTAACCAGTGTATACTTGTTTGCTCAAGCTGTTCAAAGCTGCAGTGAGATAGACCTTCTGCCATTGCTCTGTTGTGATATTGGTAAAAGATAAGTGTTTATTTTCAACTGTTTTCTGCACTTCTATTTTACTGCATATCTGTTTAATCTGCGCAACTGTTTTTTTTTTAGATCCCACCCACTTGCCCGTCTGCTGTTGTGGTCCTAAAGTTTGTTGGCTTTGAGTTGCCCACCTCTAGTATAATGTTGATACTGGGCATTCCCCCAGTCACATCACATCAGCTCTTTCTACTGTTTATAGTGAGAACTTTGTAAAAGCACACCCCTTTAGCTTCTCAACCTTGAATTATCTTATTATCTTCTGCCTCCTCACTTTCTACGAAAAAAAAAAACTGTATCTCTTCTTACTTAATTTTGCTGCTTGTGCTTAGGAGTTCAACTGCATTTAGTACATATTTATTACAGCTTGTTGGTAGCCTTATTAAAATGATGACAGTATTCTACTGAATTGCTGCTTTATGTGATTGTAAGCTACTGTTTTAAAGCAATATACTGATTAACTATATTTCATTGCTATCTACTGCAATTCATTACTGTTAACTGCATTTTACTCATTTGTTGCTATTTAAATGTATTTTTGACTATGAGTGATTTTTACTGTGTTCTTAATCTTAACATTAAGTAGCATAGTCTAGATACAGGTCTGCTTCATCCAGAGCTTCAGCTACACAGTTGTAACCCTTTTTGAGGTATTCCAGCTACAAATTTTCCCTTAGTAGCCCTTGAGTTATCATCCAGTAGTACTACTCTTAGACCTTCCTCCCTTTTTCCATCTTAGCTCTTTCAGTTTTTGACAAATATGGATGGACAAGTTCATACATTTTCTCCTGCCAGTGTGGTTTATATGGGCATCCTGAGACAGTGTAGCAACTGCCTCATGTGCACAGACAGCCCCATACTATTACCACCTAGGAAAACAATTTGTGAGAGATGCAATTACATCAAGCACCTAGTGGTATTGCTCTCTCCCCCTCAAATCAGTATATCTGGCACTGAGAAGGTTGGCAACACAAACACCACACCTCAAACACCACGCACACCTTCACAACACTCCCCCAAGTATGTGGAGGTTCTCAACAAAAGCGTACTCAAACAAAAGAGACCTCCAAGGCATAAATGCAAGTGAACTCCACTGCCCACCACATCACACACCTGTGTCTCACAGCCATTAAGGCATAAACATAAACCCAACATATTAGTCATAGGAAACTCCATTGTGAGATACACAGATGTGCCCCTCACTAGGTTGGATAAGGAGAAAGTCACATTCAGTTGTTTTTCGGGTGCCAGAATCCACCATATCACCAATGCACTCAAGTCTCTCAAGGGGTACTGTTATGACTCTGTCATAGTCCATGCTGGAGTGAATGACTTGAGATGTACTTCCCTGGACTATATGAAGAGAGACATGATCGAGCTCGCTGAGTATGTGTCCCAGGCAGGTGTGTTCCTAGCCTTAAGCAGCATTCTACTGTCACCCAGAATGATGCCTCAGTACAAACAGAAAATTATTAACAATTGGTTTAGTTTCTGATGTCATTTCAAGGGGATCCAGTACCTGACAGCCTGGGATGACATGATTGACAAACCATGATGCTTTGCCAGAGAGGGCCTGCATCTGTCTCCCTTGGGCTTCAGGCTCCTGGCAAAGGCTCTTGCCTCCCCCATAGTGCCTTTTTTAGACAATGCCATGAGGTCAAACCTACCAAAATGAAAATTTCATCAAAATGCAATATAAAGATCATGCTGCTAAATGCTAAGAGTCTAAACATGAAACTGCAATCATTGCAAACATTCTTAACCGTGGAAGAAGATGACATTTGTGCAGTCACGGAAACCTGGTTTAAAGATGTGGAGATCAAGATCACCCCAGCCAAACCAGTTACTCATCCTATAATTCATCCAGACCCAAAACCATGGGCAGCAAAACAAAAGGAGGTGGAGTTGCAATATATATAAAAGACATACACACCTCTAGCCTGGTCAAACTGTATGATGCACAGGAAACACTCCAGGTGCAGTTTAAAATTGACAAGATCTCTATTCAAATCATAGCTAGGTATAGGCCTCCAACTCTGACTCAAGATGCCCACTTCACCTATCTGGGCCTCTATGAATCTATCAAGAAACAACCATTTACCCTGATCCTGGGTAACTTTAACTATCCAACCATAGATTTAAAGAAATACTCATGCCAAAACACAAATTCCCAGAGATTCCTAGATTTTTGTCAATGCAAATGCCTTGGACCAGTTGGTTGACAACCCCCACAAGAGGTGAGAAAATTTTGGACTTGGTATTAACCGACATGAGTAACCAGTATAGCACCCCTACAGTGTCAAACTCCCTGGTAAGTTCTGACCACAGAGTAGTCATTTTCAAAGTCACTATCTCCTCAGCCACCCTTCCAGCTAGGGTCAAACAAAAAAACTTCTCAAAATCTGATTACAACCTCCTGAGGGAAGGTATAAAGAGCTTCACAGCCGCCTCCCCCTCCATAGGAGCTGGCACATATGTCCAGACCTGCACCAAAGTACTATATGAACATTTATATAGCTGTATGGCATCAGGAATACCAGACAGGACAAAATCATCCTGCTCAAGGAAGAGTAAACCTGTCTGGTGGACATCTACAATAAATAAAATCTATAATAAAAGGAAAAAATTGCTGTCCAGGACCAAGAAGAAACAGATGCCCAATTGGAAGCAATCTCTCCTTAGACTGAACAAGCAAATAAGAGCACTAGTGAAATCCTCCAAAGCAAACTTTGAGTCCAAACTGGGCACATCTACTAAAGAAAATCATAAGGCCTTCTTCACATATGTCCGCAATCTCAAGGGAAGCACCCAGGTCTTCTCAGAAGTGGTGGTCAAGGACAGCACATACACAAATGTTGTAGATATAGTCAACCTGCTGATAGACAGGTTCAGTGAAAACTTCACTCCTCTGTCCCCCCATCAGTAAACTAGGACATCCCCAGTACCAGCCCCCTCCCCTTATCTCTTAGGGAGCAAGTCATCACTGCCCTCTCAAAGGCAAAAAATACAGCTTCCCTGGAACCCAATAACATCCCAAGCTGCATCCTACATGAACTCAGACAGGAACTTACAGCACAATTAGGCACCCTATTCAACCAATGCCTGAGTACCGGCTTCATCCAAGCCAAGTGGAGGACAGCTACTGTCATCCCTTTGCACAAAGGTGGAGCGTCCAATGATCCAGGAAGTTATACACCCATCAGCCTTACTAGCCTGGTCTGCAAGGCCATGGAGCAGATTATCATGGACCTCATTAACAAGGACATTGCTAACCTCCAGACACTTGATCCCACACAATTTGGTTTTGATGAGGGGAGGTCATGCCTGCTAAATTTGGTCGACTTCTTTGAGACAGTCACCAAGGCCATAGTCGAGGGGAAGAGGGTGCACACCACCTACCTTGACATGGCCAAAGCCTTTGATACTATTCCCCATTCAGGTATAATAGATAAACTCTCTCAACCAGGCATCAATCCATATATGGTTAGCAAACTGACTCACTGATAGAACCAACCTAGTCAAAATAGGGGAAGCCACCTCAAGTAGTAGACCCATAACAAGCAGTGTACCCCAGGGATCGGTCTTCAAGCCTCTGCTGTTTGGGATATACTTCTTGGAGGTGCAAGCCAAATCTAGTGGGCTATGGCTGATCAAGTTTGCAGATGACTGCAAGCTGGGTGCTGTCATCAATTCCCCCAGTGATATGGACATCCTCCAAGAGGGTCTCACCTAAACAAATGACTGGTGCCAGAAACATGGCCTCAAACTGAATGCCAAAAAATGCATCATCATCCCTTTTGTGGAGAGTGATATCCCCACAAATTATTAAATTAATAATAAGGTACTAAGCACGCAATCAGTCATGAGGGACTCATGCACCCAGGTTGATAGAAAACTGACTTTTGACCACCATATTGCCTCTATCATACGGAAAGCTTTCTAATTGGCCCACCTCATTAGTAAGGGTATCTAACCCAGGGACAACATGGTCATAACATCCCTGTGTTCTTCCCTTATAAAACCCATTATTAGTACAATGCCGATTTTGGCTTGTAGCTCACAAAGCACATGCAGCAGCTGGAGAGACCACAGAGGTTCTGGTTCCTCACCCATGGAATCCAGGGCCTCAAACATCTACCCTACACAGATAGGCTAAAAGCCCTGTCCCTCTACTCATTCTCCTACAGACTTCTCAGAGGTGACCTCTGTCTGGCATACAAAGCAATCTCAGACCCCACCCTGATGGGACTGCTGCATATCCGCAAGTCAACCTCCACTTGAGTAACTCGCATGCGCGGCCTCAACCTGGTCTGTGACATCAATAGGACTTGTTGGTGGGACAGATTCGTATCCCAAAGACTCTTCCTTTTGTGGAATAGACTCCCTCTCTACATAAAGCAGAGTACCTCATTAAACCTTTTTTAAGTGCAACCTGGATAACTGGATGGGGAACAGAAACTACACCCCTAAGATTCCACCTGTGTCCCTGTTAGACATTGGCATAGGGTGCTGACTTGTTGGAACATGGGCTAAATTCTTAGCTAGGTCTGTAAGGACCTCAGGACCAATAGCCTAGTAACTCCCTATGATCCTATGATCCTAGAAGTAAGTGGGAGGTTTGCACAACAAATAAAAAAAATCCCTCACTATTTTCAGCAGGCAAATCAGGGGACTAGTCAAGTCTTCAAAAGCTAAGCAGGAAACTAAAATAACCTCCCAAGCAAAGGATAAACACAAGGCATTGTTTAGTTATGCCAGAAATCTTAAGGGAAACACTCAGGAATTTGCTGAGATGACTGTAGGGGACACTACCTATACTCAGCCAGAAGAAATACCAGCTGGCTGATAAAGTCAGCTCCGATTTATCTCCCTCATCCCCTCTGGTCATGTCCCATGAAATATCCCCTACCATTCCTTTGCCTGTTATCTCAAAAGAACATGCCATCTCTGCCCTCACTAAAGAGAGAAATTTGGCATCAGTGGGCCCTGATGGAATCCCAGAGTGCCTATGACATAGCCTGAAACATGATCTAACAGACCCACTCAGATCTGATTCAACCACAGTCTGTAGACAGGGTTATCCCAGTATAGTGGAGGGCAGCAACAGTCATCCCTCTGCAAAAGCGAGACCATCAACTGAACCAGGAAACTAGCAATCCATAAGTCTGACTAGCCTCATATGCAAGGTTATGGAAAGGATAACCAGAAACCTGATTGACAATGATAGAGGAAATCTCCTGACTCTAGATCCAGTCAGGTTTGGCTTCATCAAGTGAAGGTCATGCCTGCTTAATTTGGAGAACTTCTTTGAGAAGGTCACCAAGGCCATGGATAAGGGTAAGACAGTGCATACCAGCTACCTTCACCTGGTCTAGGCATCTGACACAATACTCCATTAGGATATTTTAGACAAGCTCATAAAATTGGGCATAAATGTCTACATCACCAGATGGATTGCCAAATGGCTCATAGATAGGACACATGTTGTTAGAGGGTGAATCTACATCCAGCAAGAGGCCACTCATCAGTGTAGTACCACAAGGCTCAGTGCTGGGGACCCCCTCCTGTTCAGGACATACTTTTCAGATATCAAGGCAAATGTAGATGGCTTTTGGCTAACCAAGCTTGCTGATGACTACAAGTTGGGGGCAATCAACAAATCCCGAAATGATGTTGATATCCTACTGAAAGGTCTGATGCAGACTAATGACTGGTGCCAGAGCCATGGCCTCAAACTAAATGTGAAGAAGTGCATAATACTAACTTTTGGAAAATCAAGTACCACTGAAAGTTACAGTGGTGAGAGATCTGGATATTCAGATAGTAATCTGAACTTTTACCACCATTTGTCCACGGTGGTGAGGAAATCTTTCTATGCGGCTCAGCTTATAAGTAAGGGCATGGCATCCAGATCTAAGGATGTCATTGTACCACTGTACTCAACCCCTATCAGACCAATAAGTGAGTACAATGCACTCTTTAGCATGTACCTTGCTAGGCACCTGCAACTGTTGGAGTGTCCACAGAAGTTTCTCAACAAAAAATACAGGGTATAACTAACATGCCATATGTGGACTGATTAAAATCCCTAACACTGTATTCAGTTATCTACCGATTACTGAGGGGTGATCTGTGCATGACCTACAAGGCAGTCTCTGACCCAGCCCTGATGGAAATATTGCATATTTGCAAAACTAGCTGTACAAGGGTTACGTGCTCCAAAGAACTAAACCTGATCTCTGACATGAATAGATCCTGCTGGAGGGACAGATATTTGTCCCAGAGATTACACCTCCTTTGGAATGAGTTTCCTATTCAAATGAAGTAGACCCCCCCCCCCTTTATCATCTTCAAGTGAAATCAGGTCCAGTGGATTGAAATCGCAAATTCACTCCTGAGGTTGTGTCCATATCCCATATGAACAGAGTCAGGCTGTAAAAATTGCCAAAATCCTGCTTGATGATCTTTATTATCTTTTCCTCTAAGGATAGAAAATTGGGGAACAATCTGGGTAAAACTGCCTAGGCTTATAAGGACTCTTGAGCCATTAGCCTAGTAATCTCCTATGAACATATATACCTATTTTACAGCCTGTTGTCTGTTGGAGATATACCAAAAAAAGATAAAGAGACCAGCATACAATGGCACCAGAAAACACTTTTAATAAAAGTATTCTTAAGAAACAAACTGGTTTCAGCTAAATGAATACAAAGCCTTCTTCAATGTGAAAAAGTAACAAATTAAGAAATGCTTAAATACAAAAAGGAAAAGACGTGATCAATTAAAGATTCTCATTAAGTCCTGGTTTAAAGAGACCTCCTAATTTAACAATCCATTTTTTCTCCATAGTATTTAATAAATTGTGCCAACCCAATTTGTTGTTCCTGGGTCTCATAATTTTATCAATAGCAGTAAAATTAAAATATACATTTTGTATGTGACAGGGTATGCTTATAAAGGGCATTGGTCTCTTTGTGGTGTTTTATCTCACTAAGATGTTCAGATATCCTAAATTTCAAAGGTCTGGAAGTTTGACCTATGTAAAAAGCTGAGCAGTTACAACTAGCTAGGTAAATCACCCATTCGAAAGTGCAATTATCAAAAAATCTAATGTCATAGACTTGATCAATGTTTTTACTGCTAAAACTTTTGGTTTTCAATAGCCTGGAACAATGGACACGATGACCACAAGGATGGCAACCAATTAGGGGCTCACCTGACAAAGTGGTTTGAGTTGATTTAGAATTAGGAGATTGCCCATGTTTGAAATGGTTAAAGTACAGCAAGATTTTTGCCTTTACGAAATGAGAAAAGACATCTGTCACCCAGCAATTCACTCAGTCTAGTATCACATGTCAAAATATTCCAATGTTGTTAAACAATATTCATTAATGTCTTGGTATTACATCCATAGGTGGTGATTAGTCTAGGTGGCCCACCCCCTCTGTCGACCTTTTCTTTACAAAGAAGAAGGTTATCTCACTCCATATTGTCAACCACATGTTTTGTATGTATGACTTGACCCATTTTGTAACCTCTGTCCCTGAATCTAAGTACCAAATCATCCCTAAAATGTTTATAGGTGTTATTATCGGAACAAATGCATTTCAATCTCATGAATTGAGATTTAGGGATATTCTTGCAAATATGGGGTGGATGAAAGCTGGTGGCGTGGTGTAGCAAATTATTTTCGGGAAATTTCTGGTAACCTTCAGATGTCAATGTATGGTCAGGTGCTCGATAAACCAAAACATCCAAAAAAATAATTTTGTTTTTGTCATAGTTGACCATAAATTCAATTCCCCATTTGTTCTCATTTAGATATTTAATAAATTCCAAAAGGTATTCCATATCCAATCTCCACATCAACTAGCAATCATCCAAGTATCTTCTCCAGATATCCATTTCTTCTATGTATAAGTTATGGGAGTTATCATCAATAATCTGTTCTTCAATATAAGCCATAAATAAATCGGCATATATTGGTGCAAAAGATGCTCCCATAGCTGTACCTTTTATTTGTAAGAAGCAATTGTCCCGATAAAAATAGATGTTCTTGGTGAGCACATGTTCGGTCAAGCACAGTAACAGTATTGAAACCAGGTTTGTACATTTCTGTTTTATTTAACCAATATTCTAAGGCTTTTAACCCTGCCCAATGTGGGATATTGGTATAAAGAGATGCGATGTCTAATGTACACAACAACCAGTCTTGTTCTAATTGTACTTCAGAAATAATCTGAAGAAATTCTGTGGTGTCCCTGATACGTGCTCTGACACATTTTAGGAGAGGTTGCAAATATTTGGTTAGAAAAAGGGACAGAGGTTCAGTGAGTGAATTTCTACCAGAGACAATGGGTCTGCCCAGAGGATTCTTAGGACAACCCACATATCGTAGTAGTATTAAAAATCTTGGCAAAGAGTTGATTACTTTAGAAACTCAGCTAAAGGAACAAAAGAAAAAGAAATTCCTTAGGGATTTAGAGGACTATAACAAAGGAGACCCCTTTAATTTTCATAAGGAAAACATGTCCGATTTACTCAACACAACCAGACACCTTTTAAAAGGAAATGTACCAAATCCATTTTAAAAAAGGGATACACACAAAACACAGACACGTCAGGTGAGGAATCATCCTCAGGTTTAGAGACAGGTTCAGTGGGTGCCACAGGCTCAATGCTATGAAAAGAAGGAGCTCTACTGCCTTACAGGATTTACACCTAGGAGGAGGAGGGGTGGCAGGAAACATCATGGAAGTAGACAATATGAAGAGCTTACTCTAAGTGTTTGTAAACAAGGAACAAATGTAAATATAAAAAATATTTCTACTCACACCTTTACCTCCTCAGATGTTGAAATCCTAAATAAAGGTCTATCATTCATACCTGGCTTTTTTGTTTCTGAATAAATTTTTGTTAATGATATTCTTTCATTTGCAGGAATCTTAATTTAAAATTATTTTTTCAGGAACAAACAACCTCAAAGATCACTGATGACTTTAAATATCACAAGTCTTCCTTTACACCCCCTATGAATCAGAATGTGTCCTTATTTCAAAATGCCATAACCAAGGATCTTCACTTTCAGTTTAGGAAACATAATCCTTTGGCTAACAATATATTCAAAACATCTATGGACAGCATCATTAAATTAGCCAATAACCATGAATTAGTCATAACTGGGGCCAATAAGGGTGGAGCTGTAGTTATACAGGATTGGCACCAGTATGACCAGGAAGCCAAAAGACAGTTTGATGAACACTACTACACCCATCTTAGCATTGACCCCACACCCTTCTTTAAACCAAAAATGGATGAATTCCTTTCTTTAGCAGTAGAAGAGGATATAATTAGTAACAACACTAAAGTACAACTAACAATATCCAACCCATGTCCACAATATATATACTTTTTGCTGAAAATACACAAAGATCTAAAGAATCCTCGTGGCAGACCCATTGTCTCTGGTAGAAATTCACTCACTGAACCTCTGTCCCTTTTTCTAACCAAATATTTGCAACCTCTCCTAAAATGTACCAGAGCACGTATCAGGGACACCACAGAATTTCTTCAGATTATTTCTGAAGTACAATTAGAACCAGAGTGGTTGTTGTGTACATTAGACATCACATTTCTTTATACCAATATCCCACATTGGGCAGGGTTAGAAGCCTTATAATATTGGTTAAACAAAACCGAAATGTACAAACCTGGTTTCAATACTCTGTTACTGTGCTTGATCGAACATGTGCTCACCAAGAACACCTTTTTTATCAGGACAATTGCTTCTTACAAATAAAAGGTACAGCTATGGGAGCATCTTTTGCACCAGTTTATTTATGGCTTATATTGAAGAACAGATTATTTATGATAACTCCCATAACTTATACATAGAAGAAATGGATATCTGGATGATTTCTGGTTGGTGTGGAGATCAGATACGGAATACCTTTTGGAATTTATTACATATCTAAATGAGAACAAATGGAGAATTGAATTTATGGTCAACTATGACAAAAAAAAAATATTTTTTGGATGTTTTGGTTTCTCGAGCACCTGTCCATATGTTGACCACTGAAGTTTACCAGAAATTTTCCGAAAATAATTCGCTTCTCCACCCCACCATCTTTCATCCACCCCATATTTGTAAGAATAATGTTATTGATAAAATTATGAGACCCAGGAAAAACAAACTGGGTTGGCAGGATTTGTTAAACACTATGGAGAAAAATGGATTGTTAAATTAGGAGGTCTCTTTAAACTAGGACTTAATGAGCATCTTTAATTGATCACGTCTTTTCCTTTTTGAATTTAAGTATTTCTTAATTTGTAACTTTTTCACACTGAAGAAGGCTTTATATTCATTCAGCCGAAACCGGTTTGCTTCTTAAGAATATTTACTTTTTCCTTACTTAAGAATACTTTTATTAAAGTATTTTCTGGTGCCATTGTATGCTGGTCTCTTTATCTTTTTTGGAATGCTGTTCTTATTTTGAGACCTTGCAGCTGCCATACTCGCAGAGTTCTCTAGTTTCTGTTGGAGATATAGCCACCAAACCAAGTAAGAGCTGAACGAGACAGTGTTAGGGAAGATTGTTCATTGATTAGGAGTTGGTGGGATACTATGAAAAATGCTTTTGATAGATCTGGGAACAGGGAGGATATTAGATTGCCATTGTTTCTGTTGATATTTATGGTTTATGAGAACTAAGCAGAGCTATTGTTGGGCCATACCTCTCAGCTGTCCAGATTTTCACAGAATGTCCAGATTTTTGCCTCATATTTTTGGTCTGTTTCTCGTTAAATTTGTGGTTTTCTGGGTTTTTGTGGCAAATCTGTTAGTTTCTATTTAACTAAATAATGACAGGCATTTAAGGTTTAGATTTCATATCCTTCAGAAAATGTATGGTAACACAAGACCTTTTATTGCAGCAACATTCTAAATTTCTGAGAACAATATTTAAAATTTATCTCTATTTTTGGAGCTTTGTCCCACCATTGTTTTTGACTTTGAACCAGATTTTTTGAGCTAAGTGTTTAAGAGGTATTTGTGCTGTTGTCTGGTCAAAAGCCATGTTGTTTGGAGGAGAGTAGTTTGCTGTTTATGAGATGGGCTAGGAATTTGGAATGTATGCCTATTTCTAAGATATTGAACAGACAGGAGAGAATTGCAATGGGGCAGTAGCTGGAGAGGTCTGTGGCTGTTCTACCTTTGTGAAGTAGTATAATATGTGATTTTTTTTTTACCAGATAGTGGGTATAGTTTTCTCTGATAGATCTATTTATGAGTATTGAGATGGAGTATGCTATGATATTGTCAGCTAACTTCAGATACTGAGGTGGAAGTTTTTCAGCACATGTGCATTGTTTTCAGCTTTTAAAGTTAATTTTTGATGAATTAGATATTTGGTGGAAAGAAAAGAGAGGGGTATTGTGAGTATTGGTGGTGGTGGTTGACAGATAGGAGGGTGGATTAAATTCGAATAGACAGAGGACAGATTGAATGATATGCGCATTGGATTGGGTGGCTATGGGGTCTGTGTCTTTGCTTGTGTTAGGAGATGGGGTGGTGGTTTGACCAGGGTATAGTAGGGACCTCATAGTTGTCCAAAACTGCTTGGAATTGTTGTGATGTTTGCCTTGAAGTGAGTGAAAGAATGCACTAGCTCCAAAATTGATCCAAAAACAGGCACTGCTGGTGAAAGTAGATACCACAAATGTATTTAAGCATCTGTTATGCACAATATAGCTTTTAGTCTGTGTGCAACAGCTTTGTCTAAATTTAGCATAAGATGTTTGGTTTCTTTTACTGAGCCATTCAGCAGGGTTGTTTTTGTTCCTTTTTGTTCTTAAGGGAGCTAACTCATTTATTATGTTAATGAATGTTTTCTTAAAATGGGTACCAGCATCTTCTACTCTTCTAGTGGTAGTTCTTGTTTTTTTTTTAATAAGAGTATTCCAGTTGTACTGGGAGAGGTAGTTTATAAATGTGTCTTTGTTAAAAGGTGAGAGCCTAAGTACTAGTTTTTTAATATTGTATGTTTGGGGGAGTGATTAGTTTGTCTTGTAATAAATGTGGGGAAATGGTTACTGATGTTGCTTGAGAGACAGCCAAAGGTATTTAGGTTTGAGGGTGAGATGGTAATGATTCAGTCTAGTAGTGACTGACTGTTGCTGTGTTTGTTGATCCTAATGGGTGAGGTGCTTGCTTGAGTGAAACTGAATAGATTAACAATGAAGGCATGGGAGTCAGTATTTAAAAGTAAATATTCTATATTCACACCCTGCAAGTATAATAGTTACTGTATTTATATTAGTGGAAAACCATAGAAGGAGTTCTTTGAGAATGGGAATGTTGTTGCCTGGGGATTATATAAGGTAGCAATGTAAAAAGTTTTGTGCTAGAAACTTAAGTCTTCTATTACTAAGAGAAACAAGCCTGAGGAGAGAAAACACCCTTCTTTTACCCCTCAAAATTATTCCCATTCCAAATGTTTCCCATTTGTTAGGATGTTAAAGGAAGGATTTTAGTACACAAGTTTAACCGTGCAACAACATTTATGTCAGCCTCTCTCTATTTTACAGAATGGTAAATACGAGCACCCAGTTTACTGTGTCAATGCCTTTTGTCAAATAGAGCACTTTTTAGTTGTTTAGGAGTCTCTTGATGCTCTTGGATGTAGTTTACCAGCAATAAGCTATGGCTTGTCTGACTTTCATAAATACACACTCTCCAGCATATATAAGGTTAGGTATTCATAAGATCATAGGATCATAGGTTGTTAATAGGCTATTGGCCTTGAGGCCCTTACAAGCTTAGCTAAGAATTTAGCCCATGTTCCAACAAGTCAGTGCCCAATGCCACTGTCCAGTAGAGACAAAGGTGGAATCCCAGGGGTAAATTTTCTGTTTCCCATCCAGTTATCCAGGTTGTGCTTAAAAAGGGTTAATGAGGTACTCTGCTTGACATGGAGAGGGAGTCTATTCCGCAAAAGTGGGAGTCTCTGGGACACAAATCTGTCCCACCAACGAGTACTATTGATGACACAGACCAGGCTGAGGTCGCTAGTGCGGGTTACTCGAGTGGAACTTGAATTGCAGATATGCAGCAGTCCCATCAAACCAGAGCCAGACATTACTTTGTATACCAGACAGAGATAGGAGAATGAGTAGAAGCACAGAGCCTTTAGCCTATCTGTGTAGGGTAGATGTTTGAATCTCCTGGCCAGGAACCTCTGTGATCCCTCCAGCTGTTGCATGTGCTTTGTGAGGTAAATGCTGAAAGGGACATTGTACTCAATAATGGGTCTTATAAGGGAAGAATACAGGGATGTTAGGATTATTTTTATTCAGTCTTGCATTTAATGGCCCAGCTTACATTTTGTTGTGTGCATTTACAAGAACCCCTGGCCAGTACTCATATGCATGTCCTTAGTCTCTTTTCTCTTGGGGAGAACTACTGATCTGGTTCAACTCACTGATGGAGATAACTTTTGAAATTGTAAGATGCTATTATGCAAACCTTTAATTCTGTCAGGGAGATCAGACTCTCCCCATTTGTAAAATTCAGTGGGGAATCCATATGGTTTGAGGGCCTTCCCTCCATTAATATTGCATATGGCCTAAGTGAGAATGATCCTACTTTCTTTGGGCCCTTCCTCCAAGAATTAAAATAAAACTACTATAGATGACATTCAAATCATACCGGAAATTTTAATATCACATTAGAATTCATTCAACAAATTATATGACAAAAAAGCAAAGTAAAACAGCTTCTGCCAGATAAAATATGCCACACAGGTTGGATTAATGACTGGAAAATCTTTCACTGAGACCAAAGAAGATTTATTTTCTCTAAAAAAGAAATTACCCAGGGAAGGGCTTTAAACACCATTTCAAATCTCTCTGCATATGCAGTGGTAAATTTCTGACCACTCCCTGGTTAAAATAACTTATGTGGAAAGAAAACCTTTCGTTAACAATTTCTGGAAATTAAGTCACTATGATGGAGACCTAAACAACTTCACAAAGTATTATTAACAGGATATTATCTGAGAATGAAATGGAGGAGGAACAGCTATGCTTGATTTGTTGAGACCTGGATGAGATATTAATTATGGCACAGATTAATTAATTAATTAATTAATCAATTTACTTATTTATATTTGTTTACTAGGGTAGTCCACTGATCAAAACTGATCAGTTTTAGGTTCAACTACAGTGAAATATAAATATTTTGCAAAAAATAAATATAAACAAGACTAAAAATAAACAAGATCCATGACTTCAAGAAAGCTCTAAAAGATTACATAAATACTACCTGGACATGTCATTGTAAATATCCTACCTGAACTCTCTACCCTCTCCTGTAATCTAACTCTTGTTTTCTTCTTATTATGCTATTATATATTCTCTTATGTATCATCCTATCTACTTCCTCTTAGCTTAGCTCAACCCTTATTCTTCTCTACTATACCCCTCCTCTAACTTTCTCACTAACCTTACCTTCTCTTGCACTTATTATTTACCTAACTCTCCTCTATTCCTATTTCCCCTACCTTATCACCCATCAAAACCTATATACATGGTCAATCTCCAATTCTATAAGCTGTTTCCTTTCCTAATTAACTTTGTACTAACAGGATATCTTCCCTGCACACTATTTAAGCATGCTGCTTTATTCTGCTCCTTGAACCTCTCATTATACCAACAATCACTGTAAAATAGATGTGTGTAATATTGTATATCGGTAATGTCTACATATAGTGTCAATGTATTCCACTAATGTATCTTACTAGCCTTTTTGATGTGGGCAAGAATGTATTATATCTGGAATGTCTGCTTACAGTATTAATGTATTTTGCTATTGTATCGAACTAGACTTTGTTATATAATAACTTGTTTTACTGTGGAGCTTTTTCTCCCCAGACCTCTGATGAAAAAGGGCTTTTGCTCAGTCAGACTATCCCAGTTAACATATGTCAAATAAATAAATAAACAAATAAATAAACAATAGAGTAGATCAAATTACGTACATAAAAAACAGATATATGTACTTTATAGTGAACAAGCAGTGTGTAATGTAGAAAATATACATTTATTTCTAAAATGGGTCATCCTTCACTAATTCTGTAAGAGTAGAAGAAAAGTGGAAAGGAGATAGGGTAGTGTGTTAGGCTAGAAGAAAATATCTGTAATTCTGTAAAGGGAATTATGCTGAAATAGTTGCACAAAGAAGAAAAAAATGCAGGACTCTCTCTCTCTCTCTCTCTCTATATATATATATATGTATATATATGTATATATATATATATATATATATATATATATATATATATATATACATATATATATATATATATATATATATATATATATGTGTGTGTGTGTGTTTATATATATATATATATATATATATATATATATACACACACACATATAGAGCCTATTAACTATGTTTTGTATTTATCTCTTCCATATTATCCATCTCCCTGTAGAGCTAAGTTCTACATATTTTGTGCATGCCTTTACTACTTTGTTAAAGGGAATAGACACTCCCACTTTTACCCCCTCCCTGAACATGACCAATGCGCATTAGAGGAAATTCATTAGTTATAAGCTTACCAATCATCTGTATCTTCAGTTTTGTTTATTGTAATAATGATACATATCCCTTTTCCCTTTTAAGCTTCTGAAATTATATTTTTCTTTTAATATTTAGGGTGTACTCCCTATGCCCCATATAATGAGGTTAAGAGATGCATCAGTCCTAACAAGTTTTTGACTTAGATCAGCTGTCCTTATTAGTTATATACATTCATGTAGGCTATATCTGTCCTTTACTTCTGAATTAGATTTGATTCAAACTGTGTTCCATGTGGTATAATGATGCATATGCTCGGATGGATATGACTCAAACCAATAGAACATGGTAGATGGAGCCTAACTCTTTTGACCCTACTAACTGTGTACTTATCAATGCTCCAGACTCACATCAAGCATAATATAATGCTAATAATGACATAATTTAATGCAGTTTGATCACTCAGTTGTGTGTATTACCCCACTGTCAACTGTAACTTGTAATGTCTTGTAACTATCTCATAACTGGTATTATAAAGTGTCAAAGTGTTAGCTAAACCTTAATGTGAGCTTTTCAACAAATACAGACTTACTTTATGATTCTTGACTGCATTCAGGTATTCTTCTGCATTTGGCCACATCACTCTGTTACCCCAATGTCCACAATATCTGAAGGGGAAAAAAAATAAAATCTAAAAAACCTGTGTAGCATTATACAAAGTAACAATGTTTTTGCTTATGAAGCTGTCCCCCTCACCCTTATGTTATATTTAGTTTGGCCTGTTATTATACTTTAAAGGCAGTATCAGCATCTAATTGAGTCATGCATGCATCTCCTTGTTCTTCTCATACGTTATCATATAGGTTTAAAAAATGATTGCATGCTACTGTTGATATATTAGAACTATATATTGTAGGAGGTTTCTCATGCCAGGATTTTGCATGCTTACCTGCATAAACAATGCACTTTGCATGCCTCCCTGCACCATCTACATGCAGGTTAAATAATGTATCTCATACTTACCTGAGTTGCATAAGATATGACATCATCCATCTGTATAGAAATACGAGATTATAAATAAACATTCTAGTTAGTAAGACATAAATTCAATATTTCTTAAAAAAATACCTAGTAACAATGCTTGACATTTATTTCTTTCGTTCTGTCTTTCTTGCTTCTGTTAACCTGAAATCTGACTGGGTGGCAAACCCCTTTTCAGCAGATGCCCAAATACAGGGAGCAAATAATATACTCACATATATAGTGTAATGAATTGCATGATCAAACAATAATGAGAAAAAATCAATGGCTGAGCAAGTTGGAAAACAAAAAACTCGGGCAACATGCATATGAATATTCACAATGTAATCATGTTATAATCATAATACAGGCCAGACAATCAGTTGACACATCATTCAAAGGTATATCAGAATGACTGTTTTAACTAACATTTAGACCCACGGTATTTAATAACATTAGGACAGTGGCAAAGTAAACGTTCTTGACATATTAAGGTTGAGAAGAGTAAGGTACAGCGCATGTGGCTATACAGACATAATAGTAGTGGATAAGATTGAAGATTACTGGCCAAGCAGCCATTTTAGAGAAGAATAGGATAGTGTAGATTAGGTTACTTTAGGAGAATTAGCCAAGCGTGCTTCATATGCAAAGCCTTTAGACATTTCTGTGTTCTTTCAATAGTAACTTGAAGGATTTGGGTTTATTAGCTTGTTTAAGAGGGGAATTGAATTCCAAAGTTGACTGACATGAAGAAGAATACAATGAGTCGCCTGAAGTTTTCTTTGATTCAATCTGGTACTCCAGTATTTGTCAGTAGAGTGAAGAGTCCTAGATGTGGAGCAAGCTTAGATAATATTTAGATATTATTTATTTCTAATACTGGTATATTAATATTGGTTGGATAATATGTATTAATAATACTAATATATTACTAACAATGAAGACAGAATATCCAGGTACAAATATGTCAAAAACTATTGATATTCAAAAACTGCATTTATGCCATGACTTATAATTTAACTCACTCTAATTATTATACCCTAAATGTATACAATTATATATCAGTAGCTGTAGGATTTTGAGACTTTGTTATTCTGTAAAAGAAGAGATGGAAGGAAAAAAGATAAGCCATTTCCTTTAAATTAAATATTGAAATTGGCAACCCAAAATGGATTTGTTTACTTTTTTGATAGTATTTTTTATGTTATTTTTCTTTCTTTTTTCTTTTGGTACATATTTCTCTGGAGAACTTGAGAATTCTTAGGGATCTGGTGTAGTGCCAGCATCAAGACAATCTGAACCAGGTCAAATCCCTTCCCATCAGCCCTGCACGTATGTATGAGATTCTGAAGACTGATAAGTTTAACTTTTCTTAAATGAGTCAATGCCACCTGTAATCTTACATTAAGGATGGTTCTGAGATTGTGGGTCATCAGTACTTTTGTTTAGTATTACCTCCACTGGGTCTGATGGTACTGAATCATTGTTCAAGTAAATCAGTGGAAATCTTAAATTATTCTGTTTTTGTATATTTCTATTTTCTGCTTCTTGTGTCCTCCTCAAACTACTTTGGTGTCTTCTGTCATCTTGCTCTTAAAAGCATCTTATTCCATTTCCTTATGGGAACAATATGTTGCAGTCCTTTGGCAAATATATTGTTTTAGTCCTAGTTTTTTATGTAAACATTTCAAAGCATATGTGTTATTCTGAATGCCTGCCAGTGAGACTGGCAAAATGGCAGGATAAGTGATAGCAGGCAGACATACATGAAACAAGAATTGTTGCATGATATATCTCTTCTCTTCTCTCTTTTGGTAAAGGGTGGGGAAAAGTCCTTCATGAACTTTAGAGAACCCTTTTCCCTCTGACCTTTCTGTGTTGCCTATTATTACTGATTAAACCTTCCCTCTTTTAAAATGATTCTAGTGCCATTAAGGTATGCTGTGGTTGTTAGCTGTTCTTCTCCCAACCCTATGAATCTGAGCTAATACAAAGTTATATTCATGGCTTCAGTCTATATGTTGGTTAAGCATTCCCTCGGTTCCTCTGGAGGAATGCTGTCTGGGAGGGTGATAGTACTGATGTTACAGTGCCATGTGAGCTGATGAGCAATTCTCCATGTCATGTATTTTTTATTTCATAACCTGTATTTTTTTGATGGTGAATTGACTTATTTTTTCTTTGTTCATTTGTGTGCTCTTCTTGGATCTTTTGGAGACTTCATTCATTACCGAATGCAGTGACTGAATCTATTCTTGTGTAGCTACCACTAGCATGTGGAAGGCAGTAGTGTATCTAATATCAATAAGGAAAAATCTGTTAAACATTAAGAGTTTCTTCTCATCTGTATTTGTTTACTTAAATCATTGTAGCAAAGTAATGTGTTGGGGGCTTCCATATTTAGATTTTGCCAATTTATGCCTGCAAATAAATATCAAACTGCTCTGCATCGACTTTAAATCAAAAAAAAGATAATTTGTGAAGCCACTGAAAACTGACAGATATTATGCAGTTATTTTTTTGCTAGGCTATCCTCACTACCTGGATGCCTATTTTGGGCAAATCCACAGCAGTTAAAAAAGGTGACACAATTTTCTGGAAGTGATGTTTCACTTAACATTAGTCCTGCTTGATTTTTGGCCATTACTACCACAGCTCTGGTTAACTGTTTTATTGTTTTATTTCTTTTTTTTTTCACTACTTTTTTGTTATTTTGCTTATTTCTGATTGGATGGAAAAAGGACATCTTCAATCTGCAGCCACATCTAAACTTTAACAGTTTATATTCATGATTACTTTGTTTTTTATGCTTGACTGAACTATTTTACTTTATTTAATCTCAGAAGATTTGCTAGCAACATTTGGTATATGGTTTCTTCTGTAGAAGTATAATTTTGATATTTTATTTTATCAATTTTCATGCAGAAGGCCCCAGATTGCCTATGACACCTTTGATTATATGGACAATTATTTGCCTTTTTCCCCTTAGTTTACCAACTTTTTTACCAAAGGATTCTGCTGCAGGATGCTAGGGGCTAACATTTATATTTTAACATATAACTTCATTATTTCCAGTCTTTACCATTTCATCCATCCTGACTTACTGGTCACATATAATTCTTTCAACAACCACATGAACAGTTGCCCCCCCCTCAATGGGATCTACAAGCAAGTATAGAATGGAAGTAGATTGCCATATCTTTCTTCCATATCACACACACACACACACACACACACACACACACAAACACACACACACACACACACACACACACACACACACACACACACACACACACACACACACACACACACACACACACACACACACACACACACACATATGCACATACACACATACCTAAGGAAATTTAGATTCACCAATATGCCAAATGCATGTTTTTGTGACATGAGAGGTCAGGCAGGTTTTGCTCAGAAAAAGCAACATAAATAAGAAGCAAGCAGAACCTTTTGCTATGAGAAAACAATGTTTCTTATTGTGCCAGTGTACTATTACTTTAACTAATGCTGGTTTATTGTCTGAATATTTAGTTTCCAGTTTCATTTTAATTGTGTTACATGTTTGTTTACAAACATTTCAGGATTTACTGTTTAACTTCACCATGTTTTTTACTATAATTTATAATATCATAGAATATTTATGGTAAATTATGAGTCTACATTTAGGTTTTCTTATTTTGGTATTTACCTGCTGTTCTACCATACATTTTATTTTTATTTTTTTTCTGAAGACTATACCCATGTGTCTCTTTCCTGCTCCAATTTGGCTCATCCATTCCTTTGTATGAGGTAAGAGACAATAACTCTACAGTTTGTAGTGCATGTATGTACAGTCTATTCACTATTTGGAGACAAGATGCAGGCGTTGAGGAGCAGGTCACCTCGTCAGTCCCCCATCTTTAACTGGCTTAACCCCCCTCCCAGGGGCAGCTATAACTTCGGATGCATAGCTGGTCTACTGTGTGTTTCCCGGAAGGTCTTTCCAGCTCTGTGTGGAAGGGGTCATGTAAGAAACCATCAGATGGTGTCTGGCAATAGGGACAAATTACTTCTTTCTTCCTTGCACCCTGTGTGGGGGTCTGGCAGTAGGGACAATATGTCTCTTTCTCTGGATGAGCAAGACAACAAATTTCACTCAGTTCATCCAGCTTCCTGTATTACTACTTCAAACTGCTATTCAAGAGTCATCATGGCTTTATCCCTCCATGATACAAAACAAGGTCCAATCCTACTAATTTTAATTCAAACTATATTGTATTCCTTTAAATTGCTGGCCATTGTTTTCAAGCTAGTAGTGTGCTACAGTACTATATATGGATGGGATGATTTATTGTTCTCCTCCCATCAGTTATCCTCCAAATTTATATACACCTGTTTTGAGTGCCTACAAAAAAAATCAACATCTTTAAAAGTATTGGAACTGGCATGGCTATCATCCACAGAGGAAGCCCCAAAGCTGTATTTTTGGCCTCTATCAATTCATTATAGTATCATCTGTAGAGTGGAAGGTTTCATTAATAGGCTCATTTCTATCTTTATTTGAAGTATAAATGTATATTGCAAGCAATTGGAGACAGAGGCATCAAACTCTCTAGAAACACCACCTGGGGTATTGCACTTTAATGCTAAATCTGTTTGTAACAAGGCATTTATTTTATCACACTTGCTGCAGAGTTCTGACTAAGTGATCATTAAAGAATCTTGGTTTGAAAGCAGTTTTTATAATTTTATTCCTGAACTTAGTGCTTCCTAAATTTTTCTGCAATGCAACACTTTAAGCTGAATCATTCTAGGGTTGAGGGTTAAGTAATCTATCTTTCAACCATTGATTTAATGATCAAAATTGTATGTACTATCTACTTTAAGTTTATTATGGATAATGGAGAAACCTATATATACCTTTTCATTTTGATCTTGATGATTTAGGCAGCCTATCTTAACCCCCTCCCCTTTGTTGACAAGGTTTTGGAGAAAGCAATATGCCTGCAACAAGAATCTTATATTAGAGATAACAACATATAGAAAGAAAGTACAATAGAGATCTGTGACTCATCTATTGTCTGGTGTAGTTTCCTGATTTTGACATCCTAAGTTCAAAAGAAAAGTCCAGTGTCTGAACTGAAGGCAATGAAAATAA
The DNA here is from genome assembly GCF_019279795.1 of Protopterus annectens. Classification (NCBI taxonomy): domain Eukaryota; kingdom Metazoa; phylum Chordata; order Ceratodontiformes; family Protopteridae; genus Protopterus; species Protopterus annectens. The sequence continues at coordinate 980,740,438 of NC_056731.1, forward strand.
AATAAAATACAATAAAATAAAATAAATAAAGGCCCCCTCTCTGAGTACAAAAAAAACTGTCACCCTTAGCACACATATGCCTCATGATAAGAGACAAGCAGTAAATGTTCCATTATGTCCTTTCTTCCACCTGTGGTTATTCATACACAACAAATAAAGGTTAAAAAACTACTGCATGAAAGTAAGGTTAGGATTCCTAGGATCCTCACAGATAAATAACCCTGTTCGTACCTATAAGGAGACTGCTTGCTTTAAATGTAACAAGCACAATGCTACAATTGCAATAACACCCACGACACACTTCAGTAACTCAGTCCTGACTGTGTTTAGTAGAGGAAGGAACACAAAAAACTTGTTCGAAAAAGGTAATGTTTCTAATGGAGCTAGGACTGTAGTTGGCTCATTGAACAAATGTGGACACTGTAATTCCTGGACGTTTATTAACAAAGGTCCATATATGACAGTTGTGAACTTTGAAAAAAAATCTAGGGTGTCCCAGTTGTTGTAATCATGACATCTCTGGAGCAGTATATGTAGCAAGATGCTTATCATGCCCAGTATGTAAGTAAGACTACTAGACAGCTGAGAGACAGAATTAAGGAACATATATAACAGATAAAAAAGGAAAAGTCCAGTAATACCTTGTACAGACATTCCATTTTATGTCTTCAATTCAAGAGGTTTAATTTGGACAATGTGATATACAATGAAAAAGTGGGTGACCCTGAAAACTCTCTTGAACACAAGGCAATGATGTGGGAAATTAAATTGAACACCATGTGATCTCCTGGCATTAATGATCACATTTTGATTGTCTGTGAACTGAAGTGTAGAGCTGCAATATTGCAATTCAAATTTGAATGTTTAGTTTTGTGTATTTATGATAAATTGCCATGTGTGTATGATTATTCTTACATGACACACATGATACACTATATTTTATTTTGCCATTTTCAATGTACACTTTAAAGGACTGGTCCCCTTTAAGATGGTGACATTTGCTTTTCAATTACTTAATTGGGTAGGAGGTGCTAAGGTTGATTCCTGCAAGGGGTTGGTCAAAGGGAGTTTTAAAGGTCACAAGCAACCTGTAAGTTTTTTAACTTTGAAAAAGTCCGCTGTAAGTATGAAAGCACTCAGTTTTTGTTTTGTGTGTCAGTTTATTTTAATAAATTGCTAAGTGGTTCGCAACCCTTTGCTTTATAGTTTTTTGTACACTGGAGTGTGTATTCATTCTTGTTACAAGACAATAAATGAATGAATGAGGACTTTACTTCAGTCTTAATAAACAAAACACAAGAAGGATGCATAGATAGGATAGATGAAGGACATTATGGTGAGAGTAGTGGATGGATACTAGGTTAGAGAGGGAGGAAGGTGATTCCGAGGGAATGAGGTTCTCTAAACCTAACAGCAGTGTCAGCATCAAGGGAACTAGCTAACAGCTTTCTGAACATGTCTGTCCCCCACCTGAGGTAGTCCATTTTAACAGGACAACACAACCGCAATGGCTTTAAAGAAGATGGGATTCTCTAGAAAGTATTAGATGGTCATAATGTTGTTGTAAGCATAGGTATATATACATCTTTACTGAAATATCCATTCATACAACACTGTTTAATCAGCTTTCTGAACACACTCTGCTAAATAAGGAAGATGACAGTACTTAGAATATAATCTCATATTATAAGAAAATGAGTTCATGAGTAACACAAGGAGTTATTTCTTACTAAATAGTATATTAAGCCTTTAAATAAATTGTTATACCCAGTGGTGCAGGCAGATCAATGAGAAACATTCCATCATACATGGTAAAGAAGAAGATCTGGGCTGTAGAAGGTGGAGTCAGCAGATAAAAAAGTAGACATGATAAATAAGAATATTAGGTTTACTAAAATGGATAGATTGGACCTATTTTTTTCTTACATTTCTAACACCCAACTCCCTTTTTAGCCACCAAGCCTTGCTTCCCTTAGCAGCTCATCCATTCTGCTATTATCTCCAGTAGTGGAATATGGTGGAAAGAGACAGCAGAAAGCAAAGAAACTTAGCTGTGATATTGCATGGGACAAGGGGATGTATTAACTGCTCTCTCACCAATGAATGGAAATCCCAGTGGAGTACCTGCTCCAAAGTGAAGGCATGTGTTCACACAACTGATAAGTACCACTGGAGATCTTATAGTCCTGTGTGATCCCATGTAAAGTGAGCTAATGTCTGGATCTTCCACAGTAAGTGACCAATGACAACATTAATCTGAAGCCATACCCTGCTTACTGCCAGCAACAGCTCACTCACAACTCTCTTCAGCTATGGGCAAAAATAATCAGTCTTTTTTTTTTCAGCTTTGCCACCACTGTGCACATAGGTAACTGGCACAAAATTATTTTGATTGAAACTCTTGTGTTTAAGAATACATTTTGTTTTATCTCTCATTCCTCAACTTTATCTGCAGCACTCATCTAGTGTAATATTATATAATGTTCAACTATTTAACTGTAACATTGCCTTAAAAACAGAACTGTCAGTCTGTTGTGCCAAGAAAAAAAACAGTATCTCCACAATTTCAAATTTACTGTAGATCTTTCTCCATATGTTACACATATGCTTCATTGAACATTGTTTACTACTGCAATAACAGTTACTATATGCAAGCACACACTTAATGTGTATGTTCAGTACAAGTTTAAGGCATACATTTTTTTCGTGAACACATTATCATCTTTTTCATTTTAGCATATTGCAATTAGTAAACACATAAGTGCAGAAACTACAGCAGTGTAGCTTACACTTCTGTAAAAGAGAAGAACTGAAGAAAAACAAATGTCAACAAGCAAGTAATGGGTTATAATCTAAGAATGAAATCTGCTGTTAAGATTTGAAATGAAAAACAAGATTTAAATCTTCAATTTTTAAGTTCAGGAATTTTGCTAAATATCCGAAAATGAAATCTAAGATACAGCTCTTACTCACTTGGGAAGTTATGTTATCTATGAAAATAAAAATAGCGACTGCAGCTAAAAGTCGGTCTCTGTACAAAGAAGTCAAATGAAAGATAATAACAGAACCGGCAATGATGGCTAAAAGCATGCAAAGTTTAATAAAATAAAATAAATAACAGGAGATAAGCACTTTTACAAGAAGTGTTTCATCAGATCTATCATGTAGCATAAGTCCATTCTATTTAAAACACAAGACAGCGAATCACAAAACAGTGTCAATTAAGCATTATTAAAATCAATGGTGTAGTCTCTGAGCCTTTAAAGCTGGTCTTAAAGGCATATTCTCAATTAGTCCTGGAACTTTATCAGCTTGTAAAGTCACAATCCATTTTAACTCAGCCAATTCAGTTGCATTCTTCACATCTCCTCTCCTAACACTTGGTTCAATAACTTGTAAAGCCATAAAAATGAAAGTGTCCTATATTTTCAGCAATATGATTAAACAAGGCATTAGAGAACTTTTTTAGCTTTATGTCACTCATATGCTGCAGAGTACTCTTCTTAAATAACCTGCTAGTTTTACCTATATAAAAAGATGCACATAATTTGCAGCTTGCCAAATAAACTAAATTTTTGTTCTACAGTCAGCATATGCCTTACAGCTGTAGCTAGTGCCACAAATAGGATGTACAAATACATTTGTCCTATTAATAAAATTGCATGATTTACAACTGACATGGAAAAGTACCAGACAAATCCAAAACATTTTTTGACTCCTTTTTCGGCCCATAGTACAGTTGTCTCTTCAAGGAGTAATTATTCCTAAGCACAAAACTGGGCTTTTCTCCTACGATATGTCTAATGTTATCATCTGAAAGTAATACCGTCCAGTTCCTTTTAATTACGTCACATACAACACCTACATTACTACTATATGTTAGAATCACTCTATTGTTCATTCCATTTTGCATCACATCATTTTGTCTCTTAGTGGAGGTCTGTTTCCCTTTTATGAGATATGGTTTACCAACATCAGACCGCAATCTACCTACTAGAGAAGAAAATTGTCATATTTCGTTAAATCTATAGCCCCTATCATTAAATTCTTTACTCAGCTGTTTTTCAGCATTCAGAAAATCTTCATGGTCAGTGTGTAACCTAGACATTCTAAGAAACTGGCCCTTAAGCGCATTCTTATAGACATGTGGAGGATGAATACTAGAACGGTGTAGCAAATTATTCCTTCTGGATTCTTTTCTGTTTATACATGTAATTACTTTCCCTTCATGACCTACAAGCATACATACATCTAAAAAATCAATAGTGTGCATAGAATATTTCAAAGTAAATCTGAAGCAAGAACTACATCCTTCTAAATACAAAATAAACTCTTTCAGAATTTCTATAGTACCACTCCATTAAAAAAAAACATCATTCACAAATCATTTGTAAAATTTCAGAAAAGATAAAAGGGGAATTCAATAAACCCTACACGGAGTGATTTTACAGGTAGATATAGTGACACGGAGCTTGCACAGAAGTAACCTGCCGTGTGATCCAGTAAATAGAGCAGACGGGCGTGCACAAGCATGTGAACATGGAAGTGTCCATGGCATGCAAATCACCTCATAAGCAGGTGAATTGAATGCAAATGAGAGTGACGGAGCAATCCTGCAAGCAGATAGGCAGTCCTGCAGATGCCTTGTTGGTGTCTGAAGTGTACATGGAAAATATCTGTGTATGAAAAAATAAAAAAAAAGAACAGAGGCTGTAAAAGCCATTTAGAAGGGCATGAATTGCATAATAGGCATAGTTATGTGCAAAACTATGCCCTGTGTGTCCAAAAATTCATGCAAAATAATGTAATAAATATATATTTTTTTAATACTCATATTATGTTTGCATGGCACACAGCAGCAGGCAAACCGGTCATTACGCAAAAAGAAAAAAAAAAGAAAAAAGTATAAAAAGTAAAAATAAGACATATGTGATGATAATAAATTATAGGGCCCTGAATGGAGTATGTACAACGGTAGATTTCAGTGGTTACTAAGGAGACAAGCCCTGGAATAGTGATATATCCAGGTTGTTTGCATGGATCTGTATGTAAATGAGCTGGGGTTACTGAATAGATAAAATGGGCTACTGTGTCTACAGATAAAATCCATGTAGCACCAGAACCATGTTGGTGTCCACAGAAGTGCTAGCTGACATCAAAAGAGGGTGTGTTACTATATGTATAAGCTGATTGGAGCTCAGCAGCACCCGTTAGTGCTGTGCACCTCTCAGCTAAGCTGGGGGGGGGGGTGTCCAGTGTTGCCAAGCTTTGTTTAGCTACAGGGTGCATGTTTTAGCTGGTTTCAGCTATGCTAAGGATGCCTGTGCACAGGGGTGTGTGTTCAGACTGCTGAGCATTCCTTATACCTGTGGCGCTGGTTTGCACGCCACAGTGCTGAGCAGGGAAGGCAATTTTAAAACTAAAAAAAACAAAAAAAAGGAAATTGCCTTGGAAAGCCAATCATGTAGAAAATAATGATAACCCTTGTTCCACTTATACTGGTCCATTCAAACCCCTCAATGATGTTACACTGGTCCATTCAAACCCCTCATTGATGTGCCTAACAGCTGGAATACATCATAGCTAGCCAATCACACAGACTGCATCTGCAGCAGGTCACTATAAAGTATGCGTACACCATACAATCTGATTTTCCCCCCACACTCTGCACCATTGGAATACAGTGTTGGGAATTTTAGCTGACAAAATGCTAGGGGGCTGCTGCTGCTCTGCTACATCTGTATGTGTTAGAGGCTGAGGTCAGTGCTGATGCCACCATTGACAGTAGGCCTAGACTGAAAAGGAGAAGAGTGTTCAGGCCCAGGGTAACCTTCCAGGAGCTACATGAGCTGGAGATTATAGAGCGCTACAGGGTGGACAGGGACATACTACAACAACTCACTGAGCTCTGCTGACCCCAACTCAGACCCAGAGCCAACAGAGGGGGAACCCATCCCAGTGGAAACAAAGGAATGTGTAACCCTTAAAATACTAGCTACATGTACTTTTCTAAGACCAACTGGTGACATGATGGGGGTCTCACAGGTATCTGCATCCAGGGTACTCCAGCAGTTCCTGGCTGTCATGCAAACACATGCCAGCGAGCACATGTATCTACCCTGCACACCTGATGAGAGGGCCAGCAGTATGCATCTCTTTTACTGTGTAGCACACTACCCTGAGGTACTGGTTGCCATGGACTGTACTCATGTACACATTAAAGCACTGCCTGGTGAGGAGGATAGTCTATGTCAACTGCAAGGGTTATCACTCCATCAGCTGCCAGGTTGTGTGCAATGCCCAGGGCATCATCTTGAATATGAGTGCTGGCAGCTGTAGCAGTTATCATGACTCCCATATCTGGTGCTCATCACAGCCGTGCCAGACGTTTGCCAGGGGGGATATCTCATATATTCATCTAGTGGGAGATGCTGGCTATGCACTGGAACCATGGATGATGACACCTATCAGAAATGCACACACACCTACCAAAGAATGCCATAATGAGGCACACGCACAAACTAGGAACATCATAGAGCAGTGGTCTCCAACCTTTTTTGCACCAAGGACCGGTATCAATGTAAGACAATTTTCCACAGACCAGCCATCTCGCAGCATACATAATAAAGTATTTATTTATTTATTTGACATTTGTTTAATGAGGAGGCCAGACCGGGGGAGAAAAGCTCTAAAGTACAATAAAAAGACAATTGGTAATAATGACCAAAAAAAAAAAAAGTGTACAATCTGCTTAACAGCATAACATTGATTTGCTATGGTTGATAGGTAAGTAAACCTAATGGCAACCTTACTGATTTTGTTTATATGAGCAATATTTAACATATGTCCCTATTATTTGGATCTGTCCAGCATACCTTTCAACTGTACAGATTTTCACAGAATGTCCAAATTTTTGCCTCATATTTTTGGTCTTTTTATCATAAAATTGTCATTTTCTGGCAAATGACTGGCAGATCATTGAGGATGAAGTCAGAAAATAATGACAGACAGTTGAGTTTCATACTTCATACCCTTCAGAAAATTCATGGTAATGAAAAACCTGTATCAAAGTTTGTAAGAGCAGCACTTAAAAGGGTCCTTATTTTGGGCCTTTGTCCCCCCGTTATTTTTGGCTTTGTCCAGATATTTTTGATCTAAGTAAGAGGTTGAGAGGTGTGAGTGTATGTGTGTGTGTGTGTGTGTGTGTGTGTGTGTGTGTGTGTGTGTGTGTGTGTGAGACAGAGAGAGAGGGGTAGAAAGAGAGAAAGAGAGTGAAGAGTGATTGTGATCGCTGCAGCAACAGCAATGAGGTTTGTGTACCTTTTGTCCATAGCACACACACAAACACACACACACACACACACACACACACACACACACACACACAAACACACGCACACACACACACACATACACACACTGACACTTCTTCATTCATTCACACATTGCTCTCACTCTTCCAATCACACACACACGCAGACACACACACAGACACACACACACACACACACACACACACACACACACACACACACACACACACACACACACACACACAGCCACTTCTTCATTCCTTCCTGCATTCATTCGCACATCACTCTCACTCTCCCAATCTCTCACACACACAGACTCTTTTGCTTTCATGCACGCAGTCACTCACACACACACAGTCAGACACATACACACACATACATGCATTCATTTACCTTACCTGATGGCCCGGTTCCAAGTGCTCCACAGACCGGTAATGGTCCGTGGCTCGGTGGTTGGGGAATGCTGTCATAGAGCGTGTGTTTGGGCTACTCAAGTCACAGTTTCGGTGCCTCAATATATCTGGTGGAGCCGTGCAGTACTCTACAGCCACATGTGTACAGATGTTCTCAGTATGTGCCATGCTACACAATATGATACTGCGGAAAAAGCTGTGGCAGGTTCATCACAGGTAAGGGACACACAGCCCCCACGAGTGCCAAGGAATCCACAGCCACACCCATAGGGTGACTTGGAGGAGGAACTCCCTGAGGTTGTTCCTGTAGGAAGATGTAGGGATGCCCAGTATGCCCTGGCCTTGGCAAAGAGGCAACGTATAGCACATGCACTGACAACCTAGGGTCCTAGGGACTGACACCTTACTCCGACTCACATACATAGTAAAAAGGATGCCTGCCACACCACACAACCTGTACCTTACCATGTACTGGCTGTGTACTGCATGCATCAGACAGAGTCAGCCCTGGATAACAGGTATTACAACTGCTGTGTGCACAAGGTAAGTCAGTCTCCTTTACAACAAATGTACGGGGTACTTGACTATGGTTGCATATGTATGGACCTGCTGCATTTATGCAACGGAATAGAGTGGGCAACTGGGCTACATGCAGAGAACAAACTGTTGTATGGGACAACAGGTACTCTGCCCAATAGTGACTGCCCATAATATGTAGTAGGCCAAAAGGCAGCACGTTTCTGAAGTAGTTTTGGTTCTTTTTTTGTTTTATTTGTTTTTTTGTTTTGTTTTTGCCTCTTCATTATTAAGTTATCTCAGTCTTTGTCTGCCTGCTTTTCTAACTGTTTGTCTTTTTATTATTTTGTTAGATTTTACTTGAAAGAGTTAGTTTTAAGTAGACAGTCCTCTTTTAAATTTGGGGGGGGGCTGTATTGTGTGCATGCATTATTTAATCTGTGCAAGGCATGAACTTTCTTTTTGTTGCTTCGTTGTTTTTCTTTTAGTTATTTGTAACATAATTTAGTTAGTTAGCTTATTGTGGTTGCGTTTACACGGGTTGTTCTTAATAATTAGATTTATCATTTGCAATCAGCGTGACTGCACCTATGTTTCTTTTTGTTAGTGTGTTATATGCATACATTTCTGCTTTGGAGGGTGTTTTAAGTGACATTAATTTATATAAGTTATGTGTGCATATTTATATGTATTATGTGTGCACAAAGTATATGACATTTCATTTTATGTGGAGGAACCACTATTGCAAGTCCATAGCTTATTTGCAAAAATATAATACCGTATTTCTCTGTAAAAAAGACCTAACCAGAGAATAAAGCCTAACGTGGTTTTTCAGGGTGGTCATGATATAAACCCTATCCCAAAAATAAACCCCAGTTAAGATCGTCAGCAACACATGTCGGATGTGTTGAATTATAAAATAATAATATTATTGGCACCTGTTGACTGAGGTTATCATACTCTGCTCGCCATTTTCAGACCATTCAGACACCCAACTTCTTCTCTTTGCAGAAAGTCATACGATTCTTTCCCCGGGAGACCTCCATGATTCTTACTGTAACCCTAATCCTCACTTATGCTTGACGTTTGAGATCCTTGGCCCATAAACACTGACAAGTGTACTTTGATTGGTCAAAGTACAGACAATGCACATTAAAAGTGTGCACTTGATAACAAATTGGTGTAGTTGTGTCTTCTTAACTGTCACCATTTTTGTTGCCAGTCCTGTCTCGTAAGTCATCAATTAACCCCCCCCCCCCCAGACAAGATGAATGCAAAAAGAAAGAAGTATTCTGTTGAGTACAAGAAAGGAATCATGGGGGACTCCTGGAGAAAGAATTTGATGGCTTTCTGTAAAGAGAAGAAGATGGATCTCCGAATGGTCTGAAAATGGTGAGCAGAGTACGATAACCTCAGTCAACAGGTGGATGAGGGAAATGCTAAAAAGTGCAAGTCTGGATCAGGTCGGCAAACATTATTTCCTGAGCTGGAAGACATCATCTGTGAATGGATTGCTAACAGGAGAGCAAAGGCTTTGGTTGTGCACAGGGCTGATATTCAAGCATCTGCCCTTACAATGGCACCACAGTTAGAAATATCCCCAGAAGAATTCAAAGCATCACAACATTGGCTGGATGGCTTCCTTCAGTGATATGAACTGTCTCTAAGAAGATAGACAACACTGTTCAAGCTGGAAGATACTGAAGTTATTAAACGTGCACTTGTATTCAAGTCCTTTGTTGATGGCATCGATTTTTCTAAATACTAACTCTCCAACATGATTGCTATGGATGAAACTTCAGTGTTTATGGGCCAAGGATCTCAAACAACAATTGATCAGAGGGGTGCCTCATCTATCTACTTTCCCTCCACTGGTTATGAAAGTGCACATGTTACCTGTATTTTGGCAATTCATCTAGATGGAAAGAAAACCCCACCTCTAATCATTAGTAAGGGCAAGAAAGATAAGATTGAACGTGTTTCAGGCATTTAAATTCTTGAAACCAAAAAAAGCCTGGTGCGTGCAAGCTGTTATAAGGAAGTGGAGCGATTTAATGCTGCCACTTGTTTTTTGAGTTACCGAAAGAGATCTGCTAGTCGGGGATTCAGCCAGCTATCACCATGCTAAAGACATGAATAATGTCCTTTCACAGAGAATAGATCAAATAATGATTCCTGCAGGAATGACTGCCTGTCTCCAGACTATTGATATTGCAATAAACAAGCCATTCAAGGATCATTTGCGCATGGTACTCAATGACTACATTGAAAATAGAATGGAGAGAAATCAGCGTGGAAACTTTGTGAAGCCTAGCCTGCATTAGGTCATGACCTGGGTGAAGAATTCATGGGATAAAATCACTGACAGCTGTGTTGCCAATGCACTACGAGCAGGCTACATGAACAAGTAGTGCTCATTTAAGGAGAGATCTATTGCTAGGCATGACAGATTGGGGCCAGTGGTTCTACAGGAAATGGAGTCGCAAGAAATCCAGGCTGGAATGCAGGGTTTGGAGACTTATGACAATGTACCAGAAGAAGATGACATGACTGTATTTTAATAACTTTTCCATTATTGGAGCAACAGGATGGATTGCTGTCAGTTTTTTTATGATTATGATCTCACACATGCACACACAAAGCCACTTCCTCATTCATACTCTCCCAATCTCACACATACAGTATGGGTAGAGTGTAAAAGCACTCCTGATCATGCAAGAAAAGTTTACACAATTGTTAATGTTTCAAACAAAATGGCAGCAAACAAAATGTATCATTCTCTTGCTCAGACAAATATTTCTATTTGATACTCATATTTAGGTTAATTTGGGGTAAAAATAGATGCATGCATGTATGTATGTATTCCACAGACATCATGCCGCCATCCTACGCTTGATACATTCCATCCACTGATCCTAGTGTTTTATGATAAGAAGGAGAAAGGCATGACCTGGAGCTATACAACAGTAGAGAACAGATGTGCAATATGTTTCTAACATCTTCTGTTACTCAGGACATATAATGCAATGATTTCTAGACTAAACCAGCATGAATGCATGCTTTCTTACACCCAAGGTGCTCAGAAGAAGTGCCATCTTGATGGGACTAAACTCTCTAGTATCTCATAACAAGGATGCACTCTCTAAAATCTTTCCAAAGAGGTGATCCTGAGTCTGGACTTTACAAACTCTCTTGTACTCAGGTAGGTTAGCTGGCACAAACTTCTGGTTACCTCCTCCAGTTTTCAGGCCTTTGAATGATGGAAGGTAATCACAGACAGTCAATGCAAAGATTTGTTTGCAAACTGGAACTAATTTAGTAAGTTATGCATTTCTTACGAAAATTGAGTTTCAACTAGCTATACCATTTTCTGTTTTTCCTTTTCTCATCTGCTTGTTTGTGCCCCCAACCAAATACACACACACACACACACACACACACACACACACACACACACACACACACACACACACACACACACACACACTAAAATAGTGCAAACAGCAGATGTATTCCTATAACACAAACAAGCTATAATCTTTTCATAGCCTTTTTGTTCTTTCCATAAAATAATAAATAATAAACTTCACCACTCCGTGTATGTTGCTATTTATTCCTACTTTGCATCAGTTTGGCTACAGATATTATTTGGATACTTGCTTTTTAACTTTATATCCTACGAACCACTTTTCTGTCAAATTACTTACAATCAACTCTTATATGTATTTATGTACCTGTAAAGAAATATATATATATATATATATATATATATATATATATATATATATATATATATATATATATATATATATATATATATATTTTTTTTTTTATGTACCTTAAAGATATACTTAATTTCTTCATAGTGGTTTAGAATATGATGTTCAAAGAGGACATGGTATTTGATGATTTGCAATTACCTGCAGATGTATGAAATGCTTTGATTGTGTAAGTGCATTGTGCCTTTTTAACATCCATGAAAATTATAAAGCATGTCTTCTGCAGAAATAAATTTTTGAGAATGTGGCTGTGCTGTATTATGCACTGTCTACCCAGCTGTTTACCCTAGACAGAGATATAGAAAGACAGATACACAGACAGACATAGAGATACACTAAATGAGTGATGGCTAGAAACCAAAAAAATCTGTTATAAACCTTGCTATTTACTGGTATTTAACAGACATGTTTACCACTAAGTAACTTTGAGAAAGCAATTACTTTCCATATTGATGCACTGTAATCCCCTCAATGGAATCAAAGCTGTCAAGGGATTGGTATTCATCAGGGTACTTTGAGCATTAAAAAGTGTGTTCCATCATATTTACTTTGAAGAAAAAAAGACCTCTGCAATTTACAGCTAAAAATGCACCGTTTTCAGTTCAGCACAGCAATGTCATGACTTCTTGCAATGATACAATCACAAATCCCTTTTACACATTGACTATCATCTGTTTTAAATTACCCATAAAGCACACTTTTACTGGCGGCTGACAGTTACTGAATATGAGTACCACTTAAGCTAAAAAGTTATAGTGTATATCTGTAAAATCACCATGCTAATTATTATGAGGGATATTTGTAAAATTATTACGTTATATCTGATTTCTTGCATTATTTAAAATATGTGACACAGAATGCACATTTTGTGCTAAATAAGCACTATTAAGGCAAACGTATTAGATTCTGTCCTCTCCTGTGAATATATATGATGGAAAAATTCATTTTCCTTACCACTGTTTTCCTTATACTAATTGTATATCTTCTGCAGCACCACTGAGTATTTGATCTCACCGGCTCTAATGAAACTTGGTCTGAGCACGTGTCAGTTTATATGTGGAAAATAGAGTATATCCCCATTTGCTCATTAGAGCAATATAACTTCAAACTTACATTTTATCTTTCTTTTTATTTGGGGTTCACCATTTTTTTAACGTGCGTAAATGAGGAGAGGCTGAACACTCTTGGCATCTTGAATCTTTTCCATTTCCCCCTCAGTAGTGCACAAGCTCATCATGTTTATTTACAAGGGGCACCAGTGAAAAGAAAAGGTCATGCTTAAGGGCACCAGGTAAGCAGTCCAAAAGCACACTACCAAGAAATCAGATATGGGAAAGAACAGAACAGCAGTTTCATGCACCAATACGTCTCATACCTGCAGACCTATATTCACAGCTTTAATTACAAGGGGGAAGAGGTAGAAAGTTATGGCCACTGAAATATATATAGGCATGTCTGTTCTGCTCTTGACAATTTAGCCTCACGCGACATGCAGTGATTTAGAAAGTTTGAATAATTAAGGCACAATTTGCTCAAATCCACTTAAAAACACAAATAACTGTACCATATTGACATAGTAATGTTCTTTATTCAATATAATCACATTTAAGTTCCAGGAAAAGAATAGATCCTGGCAGATCAATTTAGTGCCAACTTTATCCCCTCTCACCCCCTAATGGGCCCATCTCAATACCAAAATATTGCCAAATTCCTGTAATCGTGGTCACACAGGTAGAAACTGCATTCTCCAAAGCTAGGGATACAGCATCCATGGGACCAGATGACATCCCGGGCTGTGTACTACATGAACTACAAAATGAATTGGCACCTCACCTAAGTGTCATGTTTAATCATAGCCTCACATCAGACTTTGTACCCACAGAGTGGTGCACAGCTACATTTATCCCACTCCACAAGGGGGGATCCACCTTGGATCCTGGGAACTACCGTCCCATCAGTCTGACAAGCCTGATATGCAAGGGCATGGAATGCGTTATCATGGAACTTATAAACAAAGACATTGGCAACCTTCAAACACTGGACCCCACCCAGTTTGGGTTCGTGAAGGGCCGATCTTGTTTCCTGAACCTGATTGACTTCTTCAAATCAATCTCCAGTGCTGTGGATGAGGTCTAAGGTGGTCCACACAGCCTATCTGGACCTCACCAAGGCCTTTGACACCATCTTCCTAGCTGGAATGATAGATAAACTTACTAAGCTGGGCATAAATCCCTACATCACTTGATGGGTTGCCAACTGGCTTACTGACAGAACCCAGACTGTAAAAGTAGCCGACTCCAAATCCAGCTCCAGACAAGTGACAAGTGGAGTACCTCAGGGTTCAGTCCTGGGACTACTCTTGTTTGGCATCTACTTCTCTGAAGTACAAGCCGACACTAAGGGACTCTGGCTAATAAAGTTTGCAGATGACTGCAAACTGGGAGCCATTACCGAATCCCCAAATGATGTGGATATTCTACAAAAGGGCCTTACAGAAACAGATGCTTGGTGCCAAGGACATGGGCTGAAGCGTAATGTCAAGAAATGTATAGTTATCTCCTTTGTGAAAAACCATGTACCCATGAATTACCACATAGGTGGCAGTACACTAAACACTGAAAGTGTGATGAGAGACTTAGGGACACAGGTGGACAGTGGTCTCACCTTTGATAACCGTATCGCCACAACAGTCATGAAATCCTTCTATGTGGCACACTTCATCAGTAAGGGCTTTTCATCCAGAAAAAAGGAGGTCATTCTCCCACTGTACTCATCCATCATTAGACACATTATAGAGTACAATGCCCCATTTGGTATGTACCTCATAAGACATCTGCAACAGCTGGAAATGCCACATAAATACCTCACTAAAAGAATCACTGGCCTAAAGCAGATGCCCTATGTGACCGTCTAAAAAAACTCCAGCTATACCCTGTGGCATATCATCTACTCAGAGACGATCTCTGCTTAACATACAAGGCCATGTCAAACCCTAAGCTGTTGGACATGCTCCACTTAAAGAAATCGCAATCCTTCAGAGCCACATGCTCCAGGGATCTAAACCTTTTCATCACAATGAACAAAACATGCTGGAGGGATAGGTTCCTGACCCAGAAGCTCCCCATACTCTGGAATAGACTGCCCATACATGTCAAGCAGAGCGCTTCCTTGGCCCTCTTCAAAAGGAACCTTGACGATTGGATGGGAGATAGGAAATTCACCCCAGGATTCACGAAGCCTCCGTGTAAGAGTTACAAGGCTTACACGGAGGCTGCAATTAAACGGTGTGATGTCAGCATGTCATGCATATGCATGAGGGCATGCTGAATCACACCTAAGGCTTACACTCTCCGTGGAAGACAGTAGGGTCGTGTCTGTAGGCCGAGCCCTGCAAACGGACACGCCCCCAGAACAGTAAATGTCCCGAAAGTAAACCCCCACGACAGAGTCCATGGAAATGTAAATAAACACAACACAACACATGCCCCCACAGACTATGAACATAAAATATATAAATAAACATGTTAGATTTTTTTTAAATTGTAAAGATGTTTGCCCGTGAGTGCGCTCGTTTGCGCGGGCGTGCCCGTAGCTAAGCCACAGTTAGCAGTCAGTGGAAAAGCATATAAGAACTAAATATGCAAAATAAGCCAAAAAGCAATAGCGTAGTGGTAGAGACATCGGCTGAAGAGCAGGCAGTCATGGTTCGAGCCCCCACAACATAATTTTTTTTATTTTTAGTGAAATAAGCACGAAACAAGTCCCTGACATATATGTACACATATAAAATTATATTTTATGTAAAATGTAATGAAATGGGCCATTTATTTTAAAGAAATGTGAGATAAAATAATAAAAAATGCCAGATGTGCCTATAGCTGAGCTACAGTTTAACAAGTTGAGTGCATCTGCCCGTAGGTCAGCAGTGGTTTAACAGGTGTAAAATGAGTGCCCGAAGGTGAGCAGTGGTTTAACATGCTGAAACTGTGTGCCCGTAGCTGAGCTGAGCATAATATGCATGCTGACAGCCAAATGAAGCATAAACCAGCATAACCCGTTTGCGCGGAGCTGGCACCGTGCCAACAAGCTAACCGACGGGCAACGTTGAGCAAGGTTTAACAAAACTGCCTTTACAAAGACACACCTCCTAGCCTGTGTAGACAGTCATAAAATATAAAAAGCAGTGGCCTGGTTCGAACCCAGGATACCATGAACCATAGTCAAGGTACTGAACCACTAACATAACAGCTGTACTTAGAAATGCAGTAATAGTAAATATATACAAATGAATAGAAAGAGGAGCATGACAAAGCAGGTGAAGCTGATACAATTCCAAAATGGCGAATCACAGATAAGTGCAGGAAAAATGGCATATATAAGCCCCATAGGCGGGAATACACAGCATAACCGATTGTAGAACCAACTTGCAGCCAGAATGTCAGGTGTAGGTGACGGTAGTTGCTTTCGAGCACAGAGGTGGGGCGTTGAGGAGTCCAAATATATGGTTTGGCTCCTTGTCCACAATCATGAGGCCCAACTCATGCAGGGCCAGGTCCTGTGGGGAGCATATAGGGCTGAGGCATGGGACTGGTTGGTACATGATCTTACCAGTGCCACAGGGATACCAAGGACTGGTGAGCAGGTCCATCACCACCATGCGGACCTGAAGAGACGGAAGCAGGACCAACTGAACCGTTGGATCCAGGAGGCCCGGCAAATGTCCAACACCCCACTACTGAGTAAGTTACATCTAATAATTTATGTAAGAAATTAACCTAGATGATATTATGGAGATGTGTATTCCAATATTACTTTATTTATATTACAGCTGCAGGTGTCCGTTCTGCGAACCGTAGAGCCTATGGCGATAGGCTGGTGCGGTTGCGCCACCAGGCAGGTCAGTAATCCTCTCCCTGTAACTGTAAATAAATATAAAAGTATGACAGTTAGCAAAAGAGTACAGTGTAGTCACTAAGTAATAAAATGTGCAAGTAACAGTGTAAGAGGGTTTGCAAGTATTGCTTGATTACAAAAGTGTGCTGCAGTCTGAAATCAAAACAGAAAAATGAAAATGTCTGAAATAAAGTCTGAAATAAAGATGCCCCACCTGTAATATAATAGTACACAACCTGCAGCAGGCTGAAAAGTACAGCTGCAGAAGCTGAGTAAAACACATGTGTGAAATATATCCCTGTTGAAATACAGAAACATGACAGAAGTGAGACTGTTGGAAAGGATTGTAATAACTACAGGTAAAACATGTCAATAAAGCCTAGAAGTAAGTACCATCCTGAATTGTAAAAATAAAACAAGTGAGAGAATGTGAGAGAGAGTTATGAATCCACCAATAAAGTAGTAATAACTCCTGAATAAAGTATACTGCAGTCAGTACAGAATGAAATTAATGTGACAAGCAGAACCAAACTGCGAAATGTGTTCAAAATGTTCCTGCAGCTGGAATGTGTATCCCAAAATCTGGATATGTTGCTCTCAGTCTGCAATATGCAGATAGTATGGTTGTCTGATATACCAAACATCCATAGTTGTCTATAGCTATATAAAGCAAATGTAGCAGGATGATGTAGCCGAACAGAGCCAGATATGAATGTGTATGAATAAAAATGAAAATGTATATTGATGTAGCAGTAACATTCCTATCACCAACTTGAAGTAGTTATCACGTAGGTAACTGTAGGTAGAACTGTAGTATGTATATATCTGCAGCTATTAGAAATGTACAGCATATGTATTGGTATTTGAAGGTGTTAATTAAATTTTCTTCACCCTACCCTATAACCACATATAATCCATTCCACGTGAAATTGGTATGTGCAATCACAATTAACACCCCTGGACATTTGTCCTGTTGGGTCATACATATTAGCATGTACGTTGATGCATCTGCCCTGTTCATACATCCAAACCTGATGGCCTGCTGCCATCAATCAACCCTGCATGTTGCTGGACTGTGTATTGCTGTTCGAATTATGCATGTGTTATGCTTGCTGTTCAATGGTTTGAATATCTGGGTGTTTGGTTAATGGGAATACTAATGCATGCTGTTACAACTAATTGTGAATGGTATTGTATGTTACTAACCCAAACTGTCATGACATAATGCAAAACATAGGATGACAGGGAAGGCGGGTTCCAGCGGACCCACCTCTCCCACCTCAGCTGGCGAGTGCACCTGGCAGTAGTGCCCAGTCCAGACCCTCCTCTGGTGGCCCTGTGCCACCTGCAGGTGGAAGCACTGCAGGGGATGGGGCTCATCCCCCTCTGCAAGTGTGGCTGGAGGAGAACAACCACTCACCCTCCATAGCATCCGGTCTGTGGTGCGTAGGGAGATCCAGGAAGCTGTTCTTGGGCCCCACGCCAGCTTGGGGCACAGGTGGCACAAGTAACGGGCATGCCTGCTGCCCGGCCTACACAGCCGCCAGCACAGCCCCATCCTGGGCAGTGAAGGCACAGTGGCAACTGCCCATGGGTGGGGATATCAGTTCCACTGTTGCCATCTGTGGGCTCATGGGCTCTAGATATCCAAACATCCATTCCCATCAATTGTGTAACCCCCCAAATGTGTCATACACCGCCCCTGTATGCATTTTGTTTGTCTTGTCTGTTGACCTACCCAACCTACCTCCCCAGCTATACTGACTTCCATTACCTGACATACCACTCTCACCTGAAAAAAAAAAAAAGGGCACTCTGTACCCACAAAAAAATTACGCCCCATACTTAGCTGCCCATTTTGCACACATGTCTGCTGGACAAGGAAACTGTCAATTACAATTGGCTGTACAACAAGTATTATTGTTGTCCTTACACCTCTCTCAGGGGTGGAAGGTTTCAAATGTCACACCAAATTACAAACATATGCACAGCTGTTGCTGATGAAGAAATGGGCAGCTATGGGCCTTACCTACATCCCTCCTGCAAAACCCAAGCTTGTTTCCCTACTGTCTTACCCTCTTTGTGACCCCTTTTTCACCACTTTCCTGTCTCCCCATTTTCATTTCTTTCAAAGAAAATAGCGCGGGTGTGCGCAAGAGTAAGCACTTTTAAGCAGTTGTAAGCGAGTGTGCGCGGAGCTGAATGCCAGTGCGCATGCGGGAGCTCCACGCAAACCAGCGCTAACCCAGTTACAACTGCTTACAAGTGACTTAGTCACTCTGAATGACAGGTCCTGTACTCTTTTCAAAAGCAAAATAAAATCCCACTGTCAGTCCCGAACCCAGGACCTTGGAAACAGTAGTCTGCATGACTTACCACTAAACCATGACTGTTGTATAAAATCTTTGTGCTACAATAAATATATCATGTAATAGTAGGAATGAATGTAAAGGGAATATAGGATGTGTAGCTGAGGCATGGGACTGGTTGGTACATGATCTTACCAGTGCCACAGGGATACCAAGGACTGGTGAGCAGGTCCATCACCACCATGCGGACCTGAAGAGACGAAGCAGGACCAACTGAACCGTTGGATCCAGGAGGCCCGGCAAATGTCCAACACCCCACTACTGAGTAAGTTACATCTAATAATTTATGTAAGAAATTAACCTAGATGATATTATGGAGATGTGTATTCCAATATTACTTTATTTATATTACAGCTGCAGGTGTCCGTTCTGCGAACCGTAGAGCCTATGGCGATAGGCTGGTCTTGGTTGCGCCACCAGGCAGGTCAGTAATCCTCTCCCTGTAACTGTAAATAAATATAAAAGTATGACAGTTAGCAAAGAGTACAGTGTAGTCACTAAGTAATAAAATGTGCAAGTAACAGTGTAAGAGGGTTTGCAAGTATTGCTTGATTACAAAAGTGTGCTGCAGTCTGAAATCAAAACAGAAAAATGAAAATGTCTGAAATAAAGTCTGAAATAAAGATGCCCCACCTGTAATATAATAGTACACAACCTGCAGCAGGCTGAAAAGTACAGCTGCAGAAGCTGAGTAAAACACATGTGTGAAATATATCCCTGTTGAAATACAGAAACATGACAGAAGTGAGACTGTTGGAAAGGATTGTAATAACTACAGGTAAAACATGTCAATAAAGCCTAGAAGTAAGTACCATCCTGAATTGTAAAAATAAAACAAGTGAGAGAATGTGAGAGAGAGTTATGAATCCACCAATAAAGTAGTAATAACTCCTGAATAAAGTATACTGCAGTCAGTACAGAATGAAATTAATGTGACAAGCAGAACCAAACTGCGAAATGTGTTCAAAATGTTCCTGCAGCTGGAATGTGTATCCCAAAATCTGGATATGTTGCTCTCAGTCTGCAATATGCAGATAGTATGGTTGTCTGATATACCAAACATCCATAGTTGTCTATAGCTATATAAAGCAAATGTAGCAGGATGATGTAGCGAACAGAGCCAGATATGAATGTGTATGAATAAAAATGAAAATGTATATTGATGTAGCAGTAACATTCCTATCACCAACTTGAAGTAGTTATCACGTAGGTAACTGTAGGTAGAACTGTAGTATGTATATATCTGCAGCTATTAGAAATGTACAGCATATGTATTGGTATTTGAAGGTGTTAATTAAATTTTCTTCACCCTACCCTATAACCACATATAATCCATTCCACGTGAAATTGGTATGTGCAATCACAATTAACACCCTGGACATTTGTCCTGTTGGGTCATACATATTAGCATGTACGTTGATGCATCTGCCCTGTTCATACATCCAAACCTGATGGCCTGCTGCCATCAATCAACCCTGCATGTTGCTGGACTGTGTATTGCTGTTCGAATTATGCATGTGTTATGCTTGCTGTTCAATGGTTTGAATATCTGGGTGTTTGGTTAATGGGAATACTAATGCATGCTGTTACAACTAATTGTGAATGGTATTGTATGTTACTAACCCAAACTGTCATGACATAATGCAAAACATAGGATGACAGGGAAGGCGGGTTCCAGCGGACCCACCTCTCCCACCTCAGCTGGCGAGTGCACCTGGCAGTAGTGCCCAGTCCAGACCCTCCTCTGGTGGCCCTGTGCCACCTGCAGGTGGAAGCACTGCAGGGGATGGGGCTCATCCCCCTCTGCAAGTGTGGCTGGAGGAGAACAACCACTCACCCTCCATAGCATCCGGTCTGTGGTGCGTAGGGAGATCCAGGAAGCTGTTCTTGGGCCCCTACGCCAGCTTGAGGCACAGGTGGCACAACTAACGGGCATGCCTGCTGCCCGGCCTACACAGCCGCCAGCACAGCCCCATCCTGGGCAGTGAAGGCACAGTGGCAACTGCCCATGGGTGGGGATATCAGTTCCACTGTTGCCATCTGTGGGCTCATGGGCTCTAGATATCCAAACATCCATTCCCATCAATTGTGTAACCCCCCAAATGTGTCATACACCGCCCCTGTATGCATTTTGTTTGTCTTGTCTGTTGACCTACCCAACCTACCTCCCCAGCTATACTGACTTCCATTACCTGACATACCACTCTCACCTGAAAAAAAAGGGCACTCTGTACCCACAAAAATTACGACCCATACTTAGCTGCCCATTTTGCACACATGTCTGCTGGACAAGGAAACTGTCAATTACAATTGGCTGTACAACAAGTATTATTGTTGTCCTTACACCTCTCTCAGGGGTGGAAGGTTTCAAATGTCACACCAAATTACAAACATATGCACAGCTGTTGCTGATGAAGAAATGGGCAGCTATGGGCCTTACCTACATCCCTCCTGCAAAACCCAAGCTTGTTTCCCTACTGTCTTACCCTCTTTGTGACCCCTTTTTCACCACTTTCCTGTCTCCCCATTTTCATTTCTTTCAAAGAAAATAGCTGGTGTCAAGAAGAGTAAGCACTTTTAAGCAGTTGTAAGCGAAAAGTGCGTGAGCTGAATGCCAGTGCGCATGGAGCTCCACGCAAACCAGCGCTAACCCAGTTACAACTGCTTACAAGTGACTTAGTCACTCTGAATGACAGGTCCTGTACTCTTTTCAAAAGCAAAATAAAATCCCACTGTCAGTCCCGAACCCAGGACCTTGGAAACAGTAGTCTGCATGACTTACCACTAAACCATGACTGTTGTATAAAATCTTTGTGCTACAATAAATATATCATGTAATAGTAGGAATGAATGTAAAGGGAATATAGGATGTGTAGTACACAAAGCATGTCATGTATATTTACTGTCAAATCTAGTGGATTTCTATAATAGTAGTGTGCGAACAGAAACAGCCATGCTAGTTCGTAGCTAGTAGGTAATAATGTCACTGTAGCACCTTGCAAGCCACACACATACTCACAGCAGGATAATCACTGCCCATACCCCACAACCTCTTACAGGAACACATCCGGACCAAGTAATAAAATATGTGGAGCAAAGGGCCAAAAACAGGGACACATTCTAAATAATGTTACAAGAAACTTAGACAGTTCAGAGAGTAACAGGTTCTGCATTTTGTTGGATGTTTGGAAGGGTATGAAGTCTGAAACTTAAATGTTTAACACTATAGTCTGACTTGAGCCCAGAGTGATTTGCCAGAAAGAGCTGTTCATGAGATATTGACCAAAATATGAGGCAGAAATGTGGACAACCTGCAAATATCTGTACACCTGAGAGGTCTGACACTGCCATATTTGAATAGTTAAGAGCCTAGTCATAGCAACAGTGACTGAGTTACAGCGATGCCCCACAGACTCCATGTGAAATGTACAAACAGTAGGCAGAAAGGTGTTACAACACATGCAATGGTAACTATGAAGTACTGAAAGTATGCACCACTTGCACGGCAGAAATAGTGTAGTAATACATATGCTCATGCTATCCCACAGTCACAACTGCAGAATACCAGACAATTTAATGGGTGTACCCCACTGATATGTACCATTCCATGAGGCAGATAAAAGATGCACCTGAGAGTCTCTGGGGCCTGCTCAGCAGCATACTCAAATACCCTAATAGATGTCAAGGCCCACACCATGGCCAGACCACACTGCATGCAGTAACACCCTAGCAGATATAGCAAGCATTCCAAGGTGTGAATGTACATGGAAAATAGGAAAGCCACAGCAACACACTACAGTCAAGACACCTAGCAGGCATACAAGTAGTGAATGTAAAGGGCAAATATTGAAGCCATAGCAACAAAGTGCAAGAGCCACTGCTATACACCAGTTACACCACATGTCCCACAGGAAAGCACACACACCCACATTAACAGTAGTAGTAGTCTTAAGTGTCAGTGTACATACACACTTAGTACAGGAAACTGGAGAAATGAATGGAGAAATGTTAATCTACAACACAGCCGGAAATATGAGAGAGATACTAACCTTTACACTCACAGAACAGTGTCCACAGCATACCAGCATGGTCCCTGCCCTTAAAATCTGAAAGGGCTACGCCTATCTCACATACCTTTTTATAGCACTGTCCTGAAATCACAGTGAGAACTGCAATCAGTACACAACTGGCTGCATGCAATTAGCAAATGCTGGCTAACAAATGGTGCAGAGGCCATCACATGGACATATGCAGATACCTACAAAAGCATGCTGTACTCCCAGTCCACACATGCAATACTTTCATTGCACCCTGTGGAGGTAGGGAGAGACAGAGAGAGAGAGAGACAGAGAAAAAAAAATAAACATACACAAACAAAACCGGTCAGCAACAACCACTTGAAAGCTCACAACTGGCAAGTGGAGAAGCAGGACACAAAACCAGATGGCAACACAAGCAGTTGTGACAAACACAGGTAATATAAAGTAATACTATAAAAGTCTACATACTGTGAACCCTCCATATGTGTCATTGGTCTGTATCCATATGTATATGGAGATGTGCAAAGGGCAGGGGACATACAGCAACTATCAGTGAAGGCTGTACATACATATGTATGTGAGAGCATCTATGTGCACATATCAATATAGGTTGAATGTAGGTTGTAGTGCAATGTACAAAGTAGGTTTCACAGTTATGTATGTTTAGCAGTATGTTAGTGTGTGTATACTGTTTTGTAAACAAGCATGTTGATATACCTATCTATCATATGGATACATATGTATGTCAATATATGTATGTATGTATCTATCTATCTATAGATATATATATATATATATATATATATATATATATATATATATATATATGTATACATACATAGAGAGAGATGTAGGAATACATAGACAGATTAGATAGATAGAATATGTACAAACATATATATGTAATACACACATACAGATATAGATATATGTAGATACATATACATAGACAGACAGATCTGACTATCTACAGGTATGACTGTATATGACGATCTCACACTCCCCCTGTCCCACCCCCTCTGTCACTCTCACACCTTCTCTGTCACACACCCCCCTCTCTCCATATCTATAGCAAACAGACATATATATATATATATATATATATATATATATATATATATATATATATATACACACATATAGATGTATCTATATACATATATATATATATATATAGAGAGAGGGAGATGTATATATATTCTGAGTGAGGCACATGTGTACAGATGTATTGCAACAGGTGCCTGGTGACAAAGGCATGGAGTGAACACCAGTGTCAAAACTGGAGTACCATACCCCATTTCAAATCATCTACACCAGTAACCACCAGATATGTGATTGGCTGCCCACCACTGCATGTGTCAGGGGTGAACAGGGTCATAAATGTGTACAATAGTCCCCCCAATGATATTCACAGTGGCACACTATTCCTGGAATACCTGCACATGGTATGTGTCAGCAGACATGGTGTATCAGCTATGGACATGTAGGTCAGTGTACCCCTCCACACCACATAATGGCTGCCACGGTATGTACCTCACATGACAGCTACAGATATGGAGAAGGACACAGTGACATGTAGAACACTGTGACAATGCACTCAAACACATTACCAATGCACAGTGACTGACAACACCACAGAGTACACACATACTACCCACATAGAGGTTACCACTCCTGGATTTACATACTTAAGTCACACCCATGACAGGTGTCCAACAACCATAGTAACACCTCACACCATTCACAACCTAAATGACTGCTGTGTGTCATCAGTGACACTGCAGTAAAGAGCACATGGTGGAGGTACAGGTTCCAACCCACAGATGAGACATACCCTGCAATAAACCATACAACGTTAAGAAGCAAGACAACCCATGGGTACATGTCACACATACCCCTGCTGAATCTTAGTCAGATAGGTAATATGCCATATGAGTCACCCTGTGTAACTGTTTGACAACAGCAGGTACCAACACATCACATGTGTCACAATGGTCAGGGTAGCAGAACAGTATGCTGCTGTAGTCCCAGGGGCAATAGCATATTGTATTGTATTGTAATGTATTGTATTGTGTTGTATTGTATTGGTATGTAGAGGTGCCTCCTTCATGGAGTGGAACCACTGCTGCTGTGCGTCAGTGTACAGGTACATATCCTGTAGTCAGGCTAGTGTTACATAGCACTTCTATATGTGTGTTTAGCTCCTCTTGGAGTTCATGTAGCATGCAACCGGGGATACCATCAGGTCCCATTCATGTTGTGTATCCTGCTTTCCTGAGGGCGGCTCTCACCTGGACATCTGTGATGACAGGGAGGTTACAGTCAGCTGGGATAAGTATGTCTTAGTTTAGGGGAGAGGGAGGGGGGAAACCTGCACTGAACCTGTCTGCCACAATGTTGCCAATATCTGTGGGTTCAGTGAATTATGTGTTGTTGTGTACTAACTATGAGCATAGTGGAGGGTTTCTGACCAGGTTGCTAACATAACTGAAGAAGGCCTTGTGGTTACCTGTAGTGTCCCTGTTGATTTCCCTCTCAAAGTTGCCCATGGATGTTTGTATGAGAGAAAATAGCTCCTTACTAGTGCTGATCAGACATGCGTTCCCTTTATGGAATTATGCTCTGTCTTGCAGTAGCTTCCATCTTTTGTTATACAATCTGTCTATGGCTGGGGTCCACCAGACAGGATGCTGTCCCTTTGTGGAGAGTGTCTTGGTCTTTTATGGGATTGCATGATCCATGCATTCTCGGAGATGTCCGTAGAAATAATTTGTGAAGGGTTCAGCATTGTGGGTTGTGTCTTCCACTGGCCCAGTGGGCTGAAAGGATACCATGTCACTGTTACAAAGTGTAAAGTTTGCATTTGAAATGTTATTCACTATAGTCGTTTATGCTGGTGGTGGAGGTGGGATATGTATATCCAGGGCAATTAGTTTGTGGTCAGCTCACAGTAGTTGATGATGTATCCCATACAGTACCTCGATACAAACCCCCAGAGTGAGGAGGTGCTTTGGACCTGAATCAGTGTTCTGACTGCTGGGATTTGGTAGTATGTCGTATGGAGTGTGCCAGGTACTGTTGCACAGTTGTTGGCTGAGCACTGATACCTGGCCATTTACATGTGTATCCACCAATAGACAGACAGATGCTATATATGTGAGATATGTTGTATCACAACAGTCGAGTAGCATGTGTAGTATGTGTGCCAAATTCTGCTGACATATTTTGCTGATATCATGTTATTTCCTTTTTCAGGACCATGGCTCACCAGCACAATCCAGCTTACTCAGCAGCTGAGGATGAGGAGATACACAAGAGCCTGGTACAGGATTATGCAATACTCTTTTCCCGCACCAGCCAGAATCAGCAGGAGAGGGCTGCACTGTATCAAGACCTGGTCAGTCGGGTAAATGACATAGGCACGCATAATAGGACATATGAGCAGGTACGACATCACTGCAGTGATTTAATCAGAAATGTCCATCAGCGTGCATCGGATATCCACAGGCAACAGGTTGCCACAGGTGGTGGGGTGGCTACACAACACCCACTCACCAGACTGGAGGGACTACTCATAAGTGTTGTGGCTCCAGCCCGCCAACAAGAACAACAGCAGCAGACATGCATTATGACGGAGGCTGGAGCCACGCAGCAGCAAGACTACGAGCGTGCAGGTAATATGCCATATGTATAGTTGACTGTTGTGTACACTGGTAGTTAATGCATGTGTGAGGTGTGTCCTTGGTTTGTAGCTGTCATCATAGTATTTAATGTGCAAGTGTGATATTCTCAATATCAGCAGCTGACCTGTGAAAGGCGACTGTTGTACTACTGACCTGTATCATACTCAGTAACAATGGCACAGTTGTGCCCACTAACATTAGTTTCCTCACTTCTGCAGGTCCCTCCGGTGTAACAGCAATGCAGCCTATCCATGCTGGTGAGTGTGTATTAACAATACCTTTAATAGTCTTGATAGTAATAGTAATATTAGGCTCACTGAGTAGTGCTCTGTGTATGCATGCAGGTGTGTCTATCTCTGTGTGTTGATATCTCACATACTGAGTAGTGTGCAACTGTGTGCAACTGTCTGCATGTGTGCAACTGTGTGCATGTGCGCAACTGTGTGCATGTGTGCACCTGTGCACATGTGCATGTGTGCATATGTGCATGTGTGCATGTGTGCACATGTGCATGTGTGCATGTGCGCACATGTGCATGTGTGCACCTGTGCATGTGTGCATGTGTGCACGTGTGGACCTGTGCATGTGTGGATGTGTGCATCACTGGTAATATTGTGTAGACATTGTAAACTGTGTTTCCTGTTTCCCTTCCACAGGTTCTGGTGCTGCTCTGGTGTCATGCAGCAGGGAACCTGAATCAGGTGCCATGGGTACTGATAATGATGACATCTGCGTAATGGCACAGGAAGGTATGCCAGGGTCCATCATTGGTCAGCCAATTGACAGTACACAGCTGTCAACCCCATCAATGCGCACAGTTATCCTGCCAATACACCCTTTGTCACCAATGTCCCTAGGTGATGGACAGCATACAGTGGGCATTGACCAGGGCTGTCATGCAGGCACAGTCACGTATGGAATGGTACACCAGACAGGGTCTGAGGGAGCTGACAGCATGTCGCACAGCCATGACTGACAGTATGCGTGACATTGCGGCTGCCATCCGTAATTTCACCGAAGTCATAGACAGACATTGTGGGGACATATTAGACCAGTTCCACAACTACATGTCCATGAGCCAGGGTGATGGTGGACGGTTGAGGCATCGACATGGGCGTATGCCAGCAACAGCAGCAGCTGGCAGTTGTCGCGGATGACAACAGGGCAGCGGCCGCCCCCATAGTGCCAGCAGCAGCCCCAGCAATGCTGGGTCTGTGCTATCATCAGACCGCCCCAGGAGACCATGTGCACGTGGCTCTGGCCAGGCCTGACAGGGATCTGTGTCCAGTCAACGAACACCTGCTTAGGATGACAGTACCCAGTCTGGGTTGGTACCGGATACAGTCCGTAGCACCCCTGCAAGACACAGGTACCGTGTCCGTGGCCAGAGACACTGATCTGTATGACCTGGCAGGTACAGTCTGTGGCTGTCCACAAACACCAGTATATGGCAGCCATGAGGTGGAACTGTGTGCATCCATACACACATGCAAATTGACAACACCTGGGGCTACCGCATACACGCACACACTGCATCAACATTGCCCCACCTTGTACTGCTGTCCCTCACCAACACACATACACATACATGTCAATTGGTGGTATCGGTGGCTGACTCAGGCATACCAAGTTCACAACCTGTGCATATGATGAAACTGTGCCACCTCCTGCAATCTGTAACATCAGTGCAGGTACAGGTTAACATGTTGCTGATGCACAGGGTGACTACATAGACGTGTAGTAATAGTATCATGTTGTTAACAGTACTGTGTGCTGATATAATTGTGGGTATATCCCAGCATGCCTGATGCAGTAAGGGTATGATTGTCATGTATTGTTGTCTACACCCATGGTAAGTACCATTGTGTATCATCTGCACATGTTGGCATACTGGTGGTAAGGATGTCAACAGAAGGCTACATACATAGGTAGCACAGGGGATAAGGTAATGAAAGTATTGATACGCAATGATGGACATGTAAACTGCAAGTGGCATGTTGCCCACACTGGACACTGCAATGCGGATGTTTGAGGATGTTGATATGTGTGCAGTACTACACGACTGGTACAGGACACACAGAAGCACCCTAGCACTGCAAGCTCACATCTCATACCATGCTAGACAGCCCCAACACACAAAACTAACTGTCACAGGAGGGAGAGTCCCCATACATGTCAGGGATACTGTGGATGCAGGCCAGGTAGCATACATCCTACTAAGTATGGAACCACTGAGTGAAGGCTCAGTGTCTGTTATTTGATATGTGTATTACTGCAGGTATGAGCACCTGGGTTTCCATCCAGTTATTGTACATTCTGACAGTACATGGTCTGTACACTTGTGTGTGCTGAGACTGGACCCTAGCCATCTGACCTGTGTATTTCCATGTACATGTGTATAGTGCCTGCATATTTGCACTGTTACCTACTGGAAGTGGTACAGTTTGTTGTACAATGGACTACATGCAGCCCTGCTTACTGTAGCTTTGTTTGCATGCAAGTTTGCTTGCAGTTACCCTGGAACACTGATCCCACCTGCAATGCAGAGTTACAGAGCTTCTGTGGACTCCTAGTGACATCTGCATATCTTACTATATGTATGTCCATGTCTCACTTGACAGAACGTCACTGTTTGTCCTGTTCACATGTACGTTGCCTGTGACACATTGCATATGACTTACCTGGCATTTGTCCACGTGAGCAGTCATATATGCCACTGCTAACTAATCACAGGCACTACACCCTCACATACTCACCTTCTGTTGAACCACCTGCTTCGCTAGGGACGGCTTACACCTGTCACCCATGGGCTTTCGGATATTGGCAAAGGCTCTTGCTACCCCCATAGTGGCTTATTTAGGCAAGGCTCAGAGGACAAACCCACCTCCATAGGTATCACAAGGGATAAGAATAAGAGTAATGCTACTCAATGCCAGAAGTCTAAACCTCAAGATGCATGCACTCGAAACTCTCCTTAGCATGGAGAACATCAATATCTGTGCAGTAACCGATACCTGGTTCAGGGCTACAGAGAGCACCCCAGCACTACCAGGTTATACCTCATACCATGCTTTTCGGCCCCAAAACTTGGACCGAACCACAAAAGGAGGGGGAGTATTGATATTCATCAAAGATACCCACACCTCCAGGTTGGTGGCAAAGCACGAAGCATCAGAGACTATCCAGGTGCAACTAACAGTGGGTAAAACTGCCTTCCAGGTTATAGCCTGCTACAGACCACCCTCCCAAACCCAGGCACCCCACTCGGCCTTCCTGAGAACACTGGAAAATATGAAGGTCTCTCCAAACACCATTATATTGGGTGACTTCAACTACCCAAACATAGACTGGGAGCATTACTCTAGCTCCAACACCCTAGCCCAAAGGTTCCTAGAATTTATAAACTCAAATGCTATGGAACAACTTGTTACCACTCTCACAAGAGGGGAAAACATACTGGACCTGATCATCACCAACATGGGGACTCTATGCTCCAGACCAGAAGTGTATCCCTCACTGGTAAGATTAGACCATAAACTAATCTCACTGGATATTCACATCCCGACCCCACCCCCTGCCCAGAAAACCACAGTGAAAAACTTCTCTAAAGCAAATTCACACTCCTCAAAACCAAGGTGGAATCCTTCAAAGCCCCCAGGCCTGTGGAAAATATGGCCCAGACCGCAGAATCCTCTATAAACGCATTCTATGGACACCTTCAGGAATGCATGGATCATGCAATCCCAAATAAAACCAAGACCCAATCCTCCAAAGGCAGACGTCCTGTCTTGTGGACCCCAGCCATAAATAAACTATACAATAGAAGGAGGAAGCTACTAAATGATAGAGCAAAATCCCAAAAAGGGAAGGCATCACTGATCAGTATTAGCAAAAAACTACGGGCACTCATAAAATTGTCTAAGGCCAGCTTCGAGAGAAAATTGCACAGGACACTAATGATAATCACAAGGCTTTCTTTAGTTATGTTAGGAACCTGGGTGGTAATTCCCAGATATGCTCAGAATTAGTCCAAAATGACAAAAGAAACACCGAACCCACAGACATTGCCAACATCCTAGCTGACAGGTTCAGCGCAAACTTCTCCCTCCCCCCTCCACACCAAAAGGGCAAATATCTATCCCAGCAGAGTGCTGCCCCCTGACATCTCAGGTGCTCAGGTAAGAGCCGCCCTCTCCAAAGCAAAAAACACAGCATCAATGGGACCAGACAGTGTCCTGGACTGTGTCCTACATGAACTCCAAGAAGAGCTAAACCCAAACATAAAACTACTGTTCAATCTCAGCTTTACTACAGGATATGTGCCCAAAGAGTGGCGTACAGCAACAGTGGTCCCTCTCCATAAAGGTGGTGCCTCAACAGATCCTGGAAACTATCGCCCCATAAGCCTGACTAGCTTGGTCTGCAAAGCTATGGAAAGGATCATCTTGGACCTAATAAATAAAGAAATTGGGGACCTACAGACACTGGATCCTACTCAGTTCGGCTTTGTTAAGGGCAGATCCTGCCTCTTAAACCTGGTTGATTTCTTTGAAACAGTCACCAAGGCCATTGACGAGGGGAAGGTGGTCCACACAGCCTACCTGGACCTCGCAAAAGCCTTCGATACAATACCCCACTAGGGCATTATAGAGACGATCACCAGCTTAAATATAAACCTCATGTCACTAGATGGATTGCAAACTGGCTCAAGGAAAGAACCCACATGGTTAGAATTGCTGGAGTCATGTCAGACTCCAAACCAGTTACAAGTGGTGTCCCACAAGGCTCCGTCCTGAGACCTCGCTTGTTCGGTATATATTTCTCGGAGGTACAGGCCAACATGGAAGGACTGTGGCTGACCAAGTTCGCAGATGACTGCAAACTGGCCGCCATAATCGACTCTCCAGCCGACACAAGCATTCTCCAAAAGGGCCTCATAGAAACAGACAACTGGTGTCAGAGCCATGGCCTCAAGCTAAATGCCAAAACGTGTATAGTCATCCCCTTTGGCAAAAACAAAGTGCCCACAAATTACCACATAGGTGGTAATCCATTAAGTACAGAAGAAGTAATTAGGGACCTGGGGACCCAAGTTGATAGCAATCTCTCATTTGAAACCACGTGGCCAAAGTGGTTAGAAAACATTTTATATAGCCCACCTCATCATGAAGGGATTCACATCTAGATCAGGGGAGGTCATCGTGCCTCTTTACTCATCCCTCATCAGGCCCATAATTGATTACAATGCCCCTGTTGGGATGTTCCTTACCAGACACCTGCAGCAACTGGAAAGACCCCAAAAGTACCTCACCAAGAGGATCAAAATGCTCAAACAGATGCCATATGCTGCCCGGTTAAAGAAACTCCAGCTCTACTCAGTGGCATACCGCTTGTTCAGAGGTGATCTGTGCCTGAAGTATAAAGCCATGTCCAACCCAGAATTAATGGACATGCTGCATCTCAGTATATCCAAATCCCATCGAGCTACGCGCTCGAGAGACTTGAACCTCAGCACTGAAATAAATAGGACATGCTGGAGGGACAAATTCATAACCCAGAGGCTCCCTTCACTCCGGAATAAAATCCCAGTCCAGGTTAGGCTGAGTCCCTCATTGACTCTCTTCAAGAGGAATCTTGATGAGTGGATGGGAGATCGTAGGTTTACCCCGGGTATCACTTCTGTGTCACTGTTAGACAGAGGCGCAGTATACTAACCTCGAAAAAGGGCATAGCAAAATAAATTTAAAATGGGTGGTGAAAGCCAAACACATTCTGGCTAGGCTTATAAATGCCCTAGGGCAGATAGCCTAGTATGAACCTATGAACCAATGAACCTATGAACCTATGTACCTTGTTCCCCATTGGCCCTATGTGCTGTTAATCACCATGGCAATCACAATACTATGGTAGCATGTGCAAAGGTCACTTGTCAGTCACCTCTATGGTACAGTTGTGGAATATGTGGGTCATGTGGCAATGTCACAGCTGCCACATGTACACAGTCAACCCTCTCCCCTACACATGGATGTACAACACATGTATGAGATGCAACCACATAGCCAAACTGGGGACTAAGCACTCTGAACCCAGTACTGGCATAACCTGTCAGGTGACATGAAATACTACTGTGACTACAATACCAGTCTGATGTAGTCCTACACTGACAGCATTCCAAACATGTGAACACACTGGGCCATTCGTGGAGCCTCGGAATAGCATCCTGCCTGAGCAGCAGACACCTCTGCAGCTGGCACACAGGCATACCTTAAGCCAGAACACAACACATGCAACACATAGCACACAAATCCTGTGTGCCAAACAGTCACAGCCTGTACGGCTAGACAACACACCTGCTACAGTTGTATTAGGTACCTTTACTGTCCGGTACAGTGAGGTCTCGCTAACTAGGCTGGACAAGGTGAAGGTCACAGTGATATGCCCGTGGGGCACTATGGTCCACCACATAACACAAGCATACAGGTCAGTCAGAGGCATGGACACATATGACTCAGTCATTGTCCATGCCACTATGGCTGACCTGTGATGTACCTCCCTGGACTACATGATAGGGAACATGGAAGGGCTCTCTGAGCATGTGGCATAGGCTGGTATGACCCTGACCTTGGTTGGCATCATACCCTCACCAGGAATGCTGACGTATTACTGAATGCTGATGAATTACTGTAGCTACAACACCCTAGCTGAAAGGTTCCTAGCATGTAGTCACTGCATTGCTATGGAACAACTTGTTACCACTCCCACAACAGGTGAAAACATGCAGCACCTGTTCATCAACAACATGTAGACTATATGCCCCAGACCAGATGTGTATCCCTCACTGCTAGGATGATACCATATACATCTCACACTGTATATACACATACCACATGCAGCACCCACACAGAAGACCACAGTCATAATGCTATCCAGTGCAAATACCATGTATTCACACGTGGCAGGCATCAGACATAGGAACTATTTAAGGTCACAGGTACATATGTGTATTTGGCACACACATACATCATCTGTGTCCATTGCCATTGCTGGTTTAATCGATGTCATGCATTATTGTGAACAACAACCCACACACATGGGCATTCTGTGTGACAAAAACACACGTGGCATGTGTGGAATTCAAAGCCATAACTAACTGTGCTATGACAGTAGTGAGAGACGCAGTAGCAGAGCGTGCTATTTGCATTACTGGGAGATTTCCCTCTTCCGCTGTACTTGTAGGGTGCTGACATCATCTCTGTGTAGAGATTGGAATATGCAGCAGCTGGTGTGTTGTACTAGTTGGCAAAAGGGTCAGTTCTCTTACACATGTAATTGCATACAACCTACTTTCACCCCACCCACACACACTTACCATTTGCAGGATTCCAACCCTTACTTAACTATGTTATGACTCTCAAAATGGACACATTAGCAGAGTGCGCTATTCACATTACTGGGAGGTTTTCCTTCTCCTGCTGTACTTATAGGGTGCTGACATCATCAGTGTTTAGAAAGGGGAATGTGCATCCTGTCGTGTGTCCTCCTAGTTGCCAAAAGGAACATTTCCCTCACACAAAATTGCACACACACTTACCCCCCTCACCCAAACTTGCAGGATTCAAACCCCTATCTAAACATGTTATGGAACACAAGACAGATGCATTAGCAGAGCGCGCTATTTGCATTACTGAGAGGTGTTCCTTCTCCTGCTGTACTAATAGGGTGCTGACATCATCAGTGTTTAGAAAGAGGAATGTGCATCCTGTAGTGTGTTCTCCTAGTTGCCAAGAGGGACATTTCTTTCATACACAATTGCACACACACTAACCTCTCTCCACACACACTGAGCATTTGCAGGATTCAAACCCCTCCCTAACTATGTTATGACACTTGAGACGGACGCATTAGCAGAGTGTGCTATTCGCATTACTGGGAGGTTTAGCTTCTCCTGCTGTACTTATAGGGTGCTGACATCATCAGTGTTTAGAAAGGGGAATGTGCATCCTGTAGTGTGTTCTCCTAGTTGCCAAAAGGGACATTTCTTTCATACAGAATTGCACACACACTAACCCCCCTCCACACACACCGAGCATTTGCAGAATTCAAACTCCTACCTAACTATGTTATGATACTTGAGACGAACGCATTAGCAGAGCGCGCTATTTGCATTACTGGAAGGTTTTCCTTCTCCTGCTTTACTTATAGGGTGCTGACATCATCATTGTTTAGAAAGGGGAATGTGCATCCTGTAGTGTGTTTTCCCAGTTGCCAAAAGGGACATTTCCCTCACACAGACTTGCACACATACCAAACCTACTCACCCCTACACACTGAGCATTTGCAGGATTCAAACCCCTACACACTGAGCATTTGCAGGATTCAAACCCCTACCTAACTATAGCATGACACTTGAGGGAGACGCATTAGCAAAGTGCACTATCCGAATTACTGGGCATCTGTTTTGCACCTGTAGTATTTATAGGGTGCTGACATCATTATTTCTACAGAGGTATGTACATCTAGTACTACCTGTCAGGTGGGGGATAGCATATATATGCATTTACAGCCACCTATTTCAGGGTCAGATATGCACATCGCACTGGCAGGTTATGTTCTATACCATGCTTCGTGGCCACAGGACCTGTAACACACAACACAACTAGTTCGGACCACCCCTCCCACATCCAGGACACACACTTTGCTTCCCTGGGAACAGTGCCAAGATATGCAGGTGTTCACATACACCATTCCAGTTGTTAACGTCAGGTACAGGTATATTGTGTGTGGGAACTACTCAGGCCTCTACAACATTACCCTACAGCCACTACAATTTGTGAGTCCATGTGCTATGGCAGAAAAACTCACCACAGCCACAAGGGGGAAAACATATTGCACCTGACCATCTGCAACATGGGTACTCACTGTTCCACACCAGAGGTAGACCACCATGGTTGATATCTGACCATACCCACCTTTCCCTGGACATCCATATCCCATCCCCACCCTCAGGCAAGGTTGTCACTGCAAACAAAGTGTATTTTTCAAAAGCAGACTTTACACTTGTGAAGACTGGGGTGGAAGACTTTAAAGGACCCAAGCTGGGGGAGTATACAGGCCACTCTGCATAATCCTTGACAATTGCATTCTATGAGCATGTGGAAGGTTTGCATTGATCATGCTATCCCAAATATACCCATGACTGCTCCACAACAGGACACCTGTCAGGTGTACACCAGCCATATATGAGCTGTCCAACAGACAGAATGAGCTAATACATTGCAGAGCAGTAGCCCACAGAGGGTGGACATCTCTGAACAGTACTGGCACGACACTTAAATCCCACATAATCATCACGACAAAGTGTTGACAGTGAAATTGCCCAGACAATGCAGATAAGGCTGCCCTCAGTCTGTTATTGATGCCCACTTACTGTCCTCAGCAACCCTCTTCCAGCACACACCAACAACATGGATGTGGCTTAGCAAATTCAACCCCTGGGATCTCCACTGTGTCCCTGCTTGACAGAGGCACAGCACACTAGCCTCACACGGTGCCTTATGTGACCTACTTTACAGTGGCACAGTAGCCTACTGTACTGGGGAGGCAGACGCCAAGCACACTCTGGCTAAGCTGTCATTCCCTGGGGCAAACAGCCTAGTGTTGACCTCTACACCCATATGTTTAATTGTCAGATGCACAATATTTGTTGCTGATAAGACTGTTTGCAGGTCTTTATTGCCATAGCATTCCCTGTTTCTATGAACAACTTGTGTATCTGTGGAAGATGTTTGAATATGGGAGGGATCCACTATATCACGTATGTCTCTGTAGTCATTTAACTGTGTGCACTGGGCAGATTGCTGTAATGTGGTTGGTTCCTGGAATAACACGTACAAATACCAGATATGTGTGGCCAACTGCTAAACTGAGATTTGGCCTAAGTATGTGAGCATGCCCGGTTCAGGCTTCCCATGGCATGTTGTCTGACATATGTCTCATTTATCAAAGTGTGCAAGCATGCCCAGTGTGAGCTTTCCATATGTTGAACTCTGCAGCCCACCACATTTGTGGATGAGTGTGAACTTCAACAATATCTCATGTTTATGGTTGTGTGTTGTGTGTCATGTTGTTTAGTTACTGTCCAACTGCTTTGTGTCTGAACACAACAGGGATTATACTCTGCCTGCAGGGTTTGCATGGGATACTTTGCATACAGTTGTCAACATCCTTTCATACTGACCTAACACTGTAGTACTGTATAGTGTACTGGTTCAGTACTTTCACTGTGGTGGACAGTATCCTGGCCTTTAGTCCTATCACTGCTTTACATTTTCATAGTGAGCACAACAGCCTGGTTAGGGGCCAGTTGGGCACAACTGACCATGTTGCATTATGTTCAGATATGAACTATTTAAACCAGGCTTGTCCAACATTGGCAGTGTATTCCACAACATAGGTGTACATTGGCAAACACTAGCGATGTGCCCTAGGCCATTTCTAATGCTAGTCGGAGAGTGTGTTTTTCCTTTGACACACATTGTAAGTGGAGTTTGCCATGACATATGTCATGGTTAGTATACTGTGCCTCCGTCTACCCGTGACATAACAGAGATACCCAGGG
This sequence comes from Protopterus annectens, assembly GCF_019279795.1. Lineage (NCBI taxonomy): Eukaryota > Metazoa > Chordata > Ceratodontiformes > Protopteridae > Protopterus > Protopterus annectens. Next base: position 980,778,062 of record NC_056731.1, read on the forward strand.
TAAACCTACCATCTCCCATCCACTCATCAGGATTCTTCTTGAGGAGAGTCGATGAGTGACTCTCTGGCTAACCTGTACTGGGAGTTTACTCATGAGTGGGGGTGGCTTCTGTGTTATAGATCATTCAGTACAGCTTGTCCTATGTATGTCAGTGCTGGGGTTCAGGTCTCTCATGTGCATAGCTCACTGCCATTCAGATTGTACAAGGTGCAGCATGTTCATTGATTCCAGCTTGGACATGGCTTTATACATCAGGCACAGCTTGCCTCTGGGTGGGCATTATGGCAGTGTGTGGAGCTGCAGTTTGTTTAATCAGGCAACACATGGCATCTGTTCAAGCTCTTTGATACTCCTGGTGAGGTACTTTTGGGGACTTTACAGTTGATGGAGGTGTCTGCTGAGGTACATCGCACAGGGGCTATTGTAGTCAATTGTTATGCTGATGAAGGATGACTGCAGAGCCACAATGACCTCCCCTTATCTAGATCTGACAACCTTCATGATAGGTGGGTATATGGTATGTTTCTGTAACCACTACAGCCACATGTTTGTCCAATGCAGGATATCTATCAACTTGTGTCCCCAGGTCTCTCATTACATGTTAAGTACTTAATGGGTTAACACCTATGTGGTAATTGGTGGGCACTTACTGTATATCCACAGGGGTTGACTATACACTTTTCTGCAATTAGCTTGCTGACATGGCTATGGCACCAGTTGTCTGTTTCTATATGGCCCTTTTGTGGGAAGCTTGTGTCTGCTGGAGGGTCAGATATGGTGGCCAGTTTGTATTCCTCTGCAAACATGTTCAGACAAAGTCCTTCCATGTTGGCCTGTACCTATGGGACATATATACCAAATGAGGGAGGTCCCAGGACCAAGCCTTGTGGAATGCCAGTTATATCTGGTTTGTAGGCTGACATGGCTGCAGCATGTCTGACCATGTCAGTTCTGTCCTTGGTCTGGTTTGCAACACCTCTACTGACAAAGGGGTTTATATTTAAGCTGGTGAGCCTATCTATAATGAACACGTGGGGCATTGTATGGAAGCCTTTGCAAGGTCCAGCTACGCTGTGTGGACCACATTGCCCTCATCAATGACCTTAATGACTGTTTCAAATGAGTCAAACATGTTTAAGGGGCAGGATCTGCACTTAAGAAAGCCACACTGGGTAGGGTCCAGTGTCAGTAGGTCCCCAATATCTTTATGTCTGCGGTACATGCTGATCCTTTCCATAGCTGTGCAGACCAAGCTTGTCAGGATTCTGGGGTGGTAGTTTGCAGTATCCATTCAGGCAACACCTTTGTTGAGAAGGACCACTGTTGTACTCTGCTCTTTGGGTACATATCCTGTGGTAAGGCTGACATTGAGCAGTAGTGTGATTTGGCATTCCATTCTTCTTGGAGTCCATGTTGGACTCAGCCCAGGACACCATCTCATACCATTGCTGCTGTGTGTTTTGCTTTGTAGATGCTGGCTCTTACCTCAGCATCTGCAATGTCAGGGGGCCAGCAGTCTGCTGGGATAGATATTTTGCATTCTGGGGGGGGGGGGTTTGCACTGCACCTGTCAGGTTGTATGTTGGCAATATGTGTGTGTGTTTTGTATGTTGTTTGTAATATTTGAGTGATTCAGAGAATATCCATGAATTCCCAACAAGTTTCCTACCACCAATTGAGAAAGCCTTGTGATTATCCTTAGTGTCCTGTACAATGTGTATCTTCATAGGTTCATAGGTTCATACTAGGCTATCCACCCTAGGGCATTTATAAGCCTAGCCAGAGTGTGTGTGGCTTTCGCCACCCATTGCTATGTGAATATTATGGCCATTTATGATTTACTTTACTGTGCCTCTGTCTGGACGTGACACAGTGAATACCCCCAGTGTACATCTACGATCATCCATCCACTTGGCAAGATTCCTGTTGAAGAGTGTCAGTGAGGGGCTCTGCCTAGCATGGATTGGGATTCTGTTCCAGGGTGTAGGGAGCCTCTGGGTTATGTATCTGTCCCTCGAGCACATCCTATTTCATTATGTGTTGAGGTTGACATCTCTCACTCTCACACCTCCAATGGCTTTGGGTTTTCTGGGGTGGAGCATGTCCATTACTCCTGTGTTGGACATGGCCTTGTACAACAGGCATACAGCGCCTCTGTGTAGGCAGTATGTGACTGCATTCAGCTGGGGTGTCTACAGCCAGGCAGCATATGACATATATTTGAGACCCTTTATCCTCTTGGTGAGGTACCTTTGAGGTCTTTCTAACTGCTGCAGGTATCAGGTAAGGTACATCCCAAATGAGGTATTGTACTAGATTATGGGTCTGATAAGAGAACAGTATAGGGGCACAATGACCTCTGTTGACGTAGATGTGAATCCTTTCATGATACGGTGTCCAATATAGACAGTCTTCCTAGCCACATTGGCAATGTGAGTGTCACATAACAGGTTACTGTCCACTTGTGTCCCTAGGTCCCTAATTACTCCTTCCATACATAATGGTTTACCACCTATGTGGTAATTTGTGAGTACCTTGTTTGGTATTTGGTGGGACATTCATGCTGTCCAGTGTCTTCAGGACGGCTGGGCGGGGTTCCTGTGTGTGAGAGTGTGGTCTGTAGCATGCTACAGACTGTACAGCAGTTTTGCCTACGGTTAGTTGCACATGGGTGGTCTCCGATGCTTCGTGCATTGTCAGTTACCTGGACATATGGGTGTCTGTGCTGAATATGGATACTCCCCCTACTTCTATGTTTTGGTCCAGGTTTTGGGGCCATAACACATGATATGAGGTATAACCTGGTAGTGCTGGTGTGCTGTCAGGAGGCTTGCAGCAGGTTTCTCTCACTGCACGGACATCGATGTTCTCCATACTGGGGAGGGCCTCGGGAGCATGCATATTGAGGTTTACACGTCTGGCATTGGTCAGCATTACCCTTATGTTTCTTTCCACTTATGTTTTCTAGGGTGGTGGGTTAGTCTTTTCAGCCTTGCCTATGAAAGGCTCTATGGAGGTGGCAAAAGCCTTATCCAATATCCAGACGCCCAGGGGTAACAGGTGCAAGCCATCCCTGGAACAGCAGCGTGGTTTGTCAAGCATGACATCCCAAGCAGACAGACATTGGATCCCCTTGGAATGACACCAGTAATTGTGCCACTTGTTAAAGCTGATCATTCTGTGTTTGTACTGTGGCATCATTCGTGGTGAGGGTAGGATGCTGCAAACGGTCAGTGTCATACCGGCCTGGACTACATAATCGGAGAGCTCATCTATGTCTCTTTTCATGTAGTCCGGGGAGGTACATCTCAGGTCATTCATGCCAGCATGGACAATGACTGCATCATATTTCTACTTGCTTTGGGGTGACCTGCGTACTTGTTTTATGTGGCATATTGTAGCAGCCTACAGGCAGCTTACTGTATCCTTTCCCTTGTTCAGTCTGGTGAGCGGGACAGCAGTGTGTCTGACTATGGAGTCACCTATTACAACTGTATCAGGCATGTTGTTTCTCCTTCTGGCCTGTGACTGTTTGGCACACCAGCTTTATGCACTATTTGTTGCATGTGCTATGTTTGGAGGTTGTGGTTGCTTGGGTGTCTGCTTTGGAGGCCTCTGTTGGTGTGGTGTGTCTGTAATTAGGACCTCTGGGAATGTTTTTCTCTGTTTATGTCTTTGGTTTGCAGTTGTGATAGGTCTATGTGGGAGTGGGTTTGTGGTGTGTGTGGTTACCTTCTCCTCCTGACTAGTTTTGACAGTACTGAGTTGAGGGAACTCAGCCTCCGGTTTGGATAAATGGTTGCATCTCTCACATATATTTGTATTTCTTGGGGGGAGTTGAGGGCTGTCTGTGTACTTGGGGAGGTGTAACATTGCCTCAAGATTCACAGATTCAACTTGTTGTAGCTGGCCTTAGTGGATTGTATGTGTGGACATATTTTATTGCCATACTACTGATCAGTGATTACTTCCCTTTTTATGTTTGCTCTATCATGTAGTAGCTTCCTCATTCTCTTGCATGGTTTGGTAATGGCTGGAGTCCACCATGCCAGATGCCTGCGTGTATGGCATTGTGTCTTGTTTTTATTTGGGATTGCATAATCCAAGCATTCCTGGCAGTGTTCATGGAATGCCTGTATAACAGGTTCTGAGGTGTGGCTCATATTTTGCACCTGCACATGGCCTTTAATGGATTCCACATCAGTTTGGAGGAGTGCAACTTTTGCTTTACACATGTTTTTCACTGTGGTTTTCTGGCCAGGGACTGTGGTCAGGATGTGTATATCCAATGTGATTACTCTATGGTCTGGTCTTACCAGTGAGGGATACACTTCTCATCTTGCCATCCAGTACCCATGTTGCTGATTATCACATCCAGTATGCTTACCCCTCTTGTGGGAGTGGTACATTGTTCCTGGGCATTTTGGTTTATGGATTCTAGGAACTTTTCTTCTACAGTGTTGGAGCTAGTACAATGCTCCCAGTCTATGTCTGGGTATTTTCAGTAACCCAATATAATGTGGTTTGGAGGGCTTGATATATTCATGTATTCCAACATAGGTCAGGTGCAGTTCCTGGTGTTAGGACGGTAGTCTGTAGCAGGCTATAAACTGGGAGGCAGTTTTAGCCACTGTTACTTGGCCATGGCTAGTCCATGCTGCTTCTTGTTGTGGTACCAACATGGGGGTGTGGTTATCCTTGACAATTATTGCTAGTCACCCTCCTTTTGTAGCTTGTTCCATGTTTGAGGCTGTACAGCACAGTATGAGGTGTAACCTGGTAGTGTTAGGGTGCTGTTGTGAGCCTTGACCCAGTTTTCTGTTACAGGACAGATATCAACATTCTCCATACTGGGGGAGTTTAGACTGCATGCATCTTGCTGTTTAGACTTCTGGCATTGGGTAGCATTACATCTAGGTTCTTATCCCTTGTGATACCTATGGAGGTGGGTTTGTGTTTTGAGCCTTACCTATTCAGGGCACGCTGTGGGTAACAACAGCCTTTGCCAGTATCCATAAGGCCTGGACTGATAGGTGCACACCACCCCTAGCAGGTGGAGCATCATGTCATGCTCAGCATGTCATCCCAGGCTGGCACACATTGGATCACGTTTGACTAACTGCAATACTTCAGCCAATTATTGCAATTGATCATCTCATCGTCATATTGTGGCATCATGCTTGGTGAGGGTAGGATGTTAGTCAGGGTCCTCAAGTGTGCATATACTACATGGTGTTACATTGCTTAACACATGGCATTCATGCCTCAGGTGGTGCTGCAGGGATGCCTCTGTTGGATGCACATACTACACTCCCTGTACATGTTTGAGAGCAGGTTATGTCATTTTAGGCATCCCTGTTATTATATGAGTGAGTCAGAGACGGGTATCATTCCCAGGGTTCCTACTGAGCCAGTGTATGTGCTATGCGTTGCCTCTTTGCCAAGGCCAGGGCATACTGGGCACGCCTCCTTCTGCCTACTGGGGCAGGCTCAGGTTGTTCCTCCTCCGAGTCACGCTCTGCCTGTGATGGCCTTGGCAATGGTGGGAGGCTGTTTGGCCCGACCCTATGCTGGTCCTGCTGCAGCTGTTTTCGCAAGGACATATTATGTAGCATAGCACATACCATGAGAATTTGGGTACATGTAGTTGGTGAGTACTGCAAGGCTCCACCAGATGTGTCCAGACACCGGAATCGTGACTTGAGCAGCCCAAACACACGCTCTATTACATTACGTGTTTGTGCGTGTGCCTCATTATGGCGTTCCTGTTCAGGTGTGGGTGCATTTCTGATGGGTGTCACTAGCCACGGCTCCAGTGCATAACTTGCATCCCCCACTAGGTGTCCATGTGGGATGTCCCCATTGGCAAATGTCTGGTACAGCTGCATCAAATGCCAGATATGGGAATCATGGTAGCTCCCAGGGCAGCCAGCACACACATTCATTATTATGCCATGGGCATCACACACAACCTGGCAGTTGATGGAGGGGAAGCCCTTGCAGTTAATGTAGGCCCCCCCCTCCGCTCACCGGCTGGTGCTTTGATGCATATGTGCGTGCAGTCTATTGCACCCACTACCTCAGGATATTCCGCTATTTGCTGGAAGAGATGCATATTGCCGGCCAATACCTCACGGGCATTGCGGACATATACATGATCACCGACATGTGCTGACATGGCATCCAGGAACTGGTGCAGTACCCTGGGGGCTGATGCCTGTGATATCTCCATCATATCACCAGTTAGTCTCTGGAAGGTACCTGTTGCTAGTATTCTTATGCCAACACATACCTTGGTTTCCACTGGGATGGGTTCCCCTCTGTTGGTTCTGTGTGTGAGGCGTGGCCTGCACAGCTCGACAATTTGCTGAAGGAGGTCTCTGTCCACTCTATCGCGCTCTACTATCTCCAGCTCATGTAACCTGTGGTAGGTGACCTGGGCCTGTACACTCTTCTCCGTCTCCTCACTGTGGGTTGTCTGGCACCATCTGCATTGTCACCACCCTCAGCAAGTAGCCTATGTCTCCTTATGACAGCTATGGCACCCCCTAGCATTTCTGCTTTAAGTTCAGCTTTTTCAGTTTTCACTTCTAATAGCTTACTCCTGTCTTTCAGTGTCTCTTGAGCGAAACATCCTGCACTGCTGTTTGCAGAGTTTTAAGTGCTTGGCTGAGCTACTATTCTGCCTGTGTAATTGCTTGCTTCTAATTGTTTTCACCTGCTAGCTCCAGCAGTATTCCCTGCTACCTTCCTACTAATTCTGTTGCTTCCTTTTTCCTTTCTGTTTCCTCAGGGGGGAGCAACGTGCATACCAGCAGAAACATGCTCACAGTGGCTTACACGAGCGCACACATGCTTACACGGTTCAGAATCTGCTTATTCGGGTTAAATCATGTGCACACCAGCGCAAACAGTCTTACAAGTCTGCCAACAGGCTCCCACATGCTCAGTCTGCCTTACACGCGCTCACACTGCCCTACTCGTGCTTCTTGGCGCGCACACATGCACATGCACGCCCAGCAAGAAACTTTGGTGTAAGCAACAGTGTACACCTTCCATTTCTTGACTTTCCCATGCTTATGTTGTGGCACTCCTCTTTCCATGATATGTGTCTGACATCTGTCATGTAACACTGACCTCCAATGAACTGCATTTCTTTCTACAATTCCCCCCTGTGATGTCACCTATCTCCTACTCTTTTCCTCCCCCTTATGTATCTCTTACACTACTCAGAATGTGCTCATTTGCTATGTGACAGTGGAATTCAGTATCCTAACACTCATTTACATCAGATTGCCTACTAATGCTTAGTTACATGTCTTAGACTCAGCTTCCCCTCTTAGCAACTACTAAACGGTGGCCATGTTGTTTTTGGTCTGCTGGTCCCTGCATTGTAAATCCATGTATTGCATAAAACCCACATTTGTGAGTTTATAACATTCATTTTTATGTTTTATACAGCGCAGCCCGTTTGCGCGGGGCTGAGCTGTGTTTAAACATCGCCAAAAAAAAAAATATTTATTTTTCATATTTGCATCTGGGTACCTTGCCAATGGCCACATATTTGGCCATTGGCATGCTGCCTGACACATATGCACCCTTTATTTGGAGCTGACATGGCTCCATTGTGGCTTTTGCAGAAACGTACTCAGTTGTCAACTGAGTACATTTCTGCAGCTAAATCGGCTCTTACATGGGCTGCTTTGGGCTTCGTGGATCGCTAATCTACCTCATTTGCATGCCTTTGGGCTGCAAGTGAGGTGATTAGCATATGCACGGTCACTCCGTGTAAGAGACGTTTTAGCTGGTCTCTTACACGGACTTTAGGGCTGTTCCTGGATTACGAAGGCTGCATGGAGTCTTACACTACTCTTAGACTCCGTGCAAGCCTTCGTGAATCCTGCCCAATATCTTAAAAACTTCAGACAGAAAATTATGCTTAGGCAAAAGGCCAATGTCATTCCCCCCAGCTGAAACAATATTAAATATGGAAACCCAATCTGATGAACCAATTCTTGAAATTTAGGCAAAAACTGCAAACACCACAAACCTGTGTGACATTTCCAGATCACTTTGACTGATGATGGTTCTAAACTTAAATTGTGACCATTGGGCCAAATTGATGCTCATCTGGCTATGAGTAAAATATTTAAATGACCAAATAAAACCACACCTGGTTTACCTATAAAATAAATAGATGTTGCCATCAAAAAAAACTATCTAATGTACATACAAAATATGCTGGGGTGATACTTCTCTTCTGAGGTTTTTGAAAAACAAACTCCAAGTGTGAAATAGGAGAACACAGGTTAAAAAGAATATTGCCCCACCAAACCAGACAAAGTAAATAATAAGGGTCACATGAGCAGTTTCTTAAGTAACCTGAGACTGTTTGCTCATTTTAGATTGATGGAGCCAGACAAAGATAATATTGCAAGGAGATAGGCATCTCCCAAACTTAAATGAAGTAGAAATTCACCTACCTGGCTGAAATGACTCCAGTACATCCAAGTAAATAAAGTCACACATGGGGCATAACATGAATAGTTAGGCATTAATTTGTAAATATGAATAATGACCAATAACAAGCTTTTGTCAATGGGATGATGGTAATCCACCATAAGCCACATTGTCTTCCCCCAGCCTAGTCTCATTCTGGATATCAAGCAACGTTTTATAAAATCTGGCAAACCTAATATTTTTGCCACAAAACTAATAGTCAGTAGGTGGATATGAAACATCTTAACTGCTTCATTATGTGTACACCTGAAAACCAAAAAAATCAGCACATAATAAAGCGAGAACAAATTCTGAAATGTGGAGGTCAACCTTCTAAAAACTATTGAAGGAGATAGTAGAGGACCTGTAAGTCCTTTTAGTGCTAGCTGACTGTGAGATGAAATGAGCTACTACTCTTTACCAATCACCCAGAGAAAGTCCAGAACTGATGCAGGGTTTTTCCTGCATTCCTGGGGCCCGTTCTTTGAAATTTGTGATTGGACATGCAAAGCTCTAAATGACAAATTTATCTTCAAACTTTGTAGAACTTGCTGCCTTAAAATCTACTTCTACCAAGATGGACTTGGATGTTCTTTCAGTCAAAACCTGTATAGCGGACATGTTCATCATCATCATAATTGTCATTATCATCCCAATTTGTTCACCATTTTTGGCAAGAGGTCAGGGTGCCATGTCAACTGTTGCTATCTCTGTCTCTATTCAATGGCACTCTCCTGCCTTCTAAGACATTCATGTTGGACTGTTGTAGTCTTTTCTCACACAATCCTTCTACCTCTTTGATGGACACACTTGTTTCCTTTTGCATTCTCACTGCTTGTCGCAAATCTTCTTCACCAGATTGCCTTCTGCCTTTCTGCACCATCAGAATATGTTCTATTTTACTTTTTTCTGCAATTGAAGCTAATTTTGCTTCTGCTCTTATATCCTCATTTCTTCATGTGTCCCACAGTGTTCATCTTAACACCCATCTCAGGCACTTCATCTCCATCACCTCTGGCTTCCACAACTTCTCTGTTATTACTGCCCAGGTTTCTGATTCAGTACTATTGACTGCACTACTGTTTTCTACACCTTACCTTTCAGCCTCTTTAACATTCTTATATCATATATAACACCTAGCACTCAGTACCTGTTGACTGCAGCCCCTCAGATTCTAGCTTTGATCTCATTCAGACTACCCTTCTCCCCAATTTCACCTAAGGGAAACTTAAAGCTTTTAACATGTTCCACTGTTTTCCCTTCTATCTTAATTCTCAACTTCTTCTGATTTTCCCATTTGCTGCCATTACAACTGCCTTATCTAAACTCAGTTTCTTCCCACGTGCCTTCAGTTTTGCATTTGTTTGGCTTATCTTTTGCTGAAGTTCTCACTCAGAACCTGCCTATAATGCCACATCACCTGCATACAGCAACTCTGTTGATCTGTTCCCTCCAACCTGTTTGCTAATGAGATCAGAGCTGAACCCTGAAGCACACCCACACCCACTGGGAACCCCTTTGTGAAATGGAGCACTGTTCTTACATGAGTCATTGGGTACTTGTGCGTAGCCAGCACTAATTCTATCAATGTTTCTTGGACTTCAAACCATGGCAGGACTGGCCGAATAAACTTTCTTGTAACCTTGCCATATGCTTTCTCCAGTATAAGAATGCCTAGTTGAACTCTTTCTTCATCTCTAGCTTTTTCTCAACTATCTGTTTCACTGCAAAAATTGGGTGAGTTGTACTGCATCCTGATCTGAATCTAAACTACTCATCTAATATCTAACTTTCTGCTGCTCACTGTATTCATTTATGACTCACTCTCTCCAGCACTTTTGTGCAGTGTGACATGAGACTGATACGTCTGTGTTGCTTACAGTTGTGGATGTCCCCTTTGTTTTTGAATACTGGCACTAGTTTGCTTATTCTCCAGTCACATGGGATACACCTTTCTCTCCACACTGCCATAAGTACCCCTTGGATCCATTTCCCCCATTTCACCCAGCATCTTTATCATTTGTACTGTGACCACATCTAAGCATGCTGCTTCCCTGACATAATTTTCCTTAGTGCTGTTCTTCCTCTTCCTCTTCTTTCATAGCAGACTGTATATGGGGCATTACAGCTTCGGTGGGGTTTCTCCATTCAAAGGTTGTTGGAAGTACTCCTGTCTGCCTTGGATGTCCTGTGGACTGGTGAACCGGCTGTTGCTGGCATCCCTTATAAATAGCATCTGACTATTTTCTTTATGTATCTGTATTTGCATAGCAACCTGCTACAGTTTATTTGTCTTATCTATTAACTCCCTTTCCAGAAACTTGTAGAGCCCTCTGGTGGCTTGTTCTTTATTTTAATTAATCTCTTAGCATCTTTGTTAGCTAACCTGTATTCCTTCCAAGCCTGGTCTGTCTTTTCTACTTCATACTTTTTCCTGAACTCCTCCATTCTTTTGATGACTTTCTGTGCTACTGCATTCTATCACCAGCTTTCCTGGGTGGTGTTTATATATATATATATATATATATATATATATATATATATATATATATATATATATATATATATATATATATATATATATATATATACCCATAGAGAAAATAAAGACTTATCTGTGTAATTTATTGAATCATTGCAATTCCAAGTCAGTTATCTCGTGAACTCCTAAACTGAAGAGAATATAATTAATAAGTAAGCATAATGCCTCATGAAACACCAACACTCTGAAAGTTTAAGGTAATGGCACTATTAAGAAATGTAGATTTCCCCAAGAAATTAAATGCAAACCAGCTAAAATAAATAATTGTCTTATATGAAGAAGTGAACATTTTACTAGGCTGAATATCTAACAACCTGAGGATCACAACATTAAAATGCCCAGTTTAAAAAAACACCCCCTTTTAATGTGAGCAAAACTAATTGCTAAGAATTAGGTGAAAACTACAATAGAACTCAGCACATTTGGTCTCCAAAGCAAAGAAAAAAATAATGAGCCACGGAAAATATTTACATGTACACACACACACACACACACACATATATATATATATATATATATATATATATATATATATATATATATATATACATATACATATACACAATCATACATATATATAGATAGATATAGATATAGAGATAGATATAGATATATACACACGCACACACACTCACACACATATATTTATATGTATTTCTAATGCTTATAAAAATTGTTATATATAGTCTGGAAAATAGTATAAATGTTTTTTTTTTTTTTTTTTGTAAATAGAATATTATTCACGGTTTGTTAAATAGAAGTGTGTACCAAACTTGCTATATGCCACCCGTTCCTTATAAGCTTAAGTTAAATATATGTGCTAATTAAAGAAATAAGGCTGCTTATATAACACAACACATTGGGATTATTTAACAGATAGACCAACCCAGTATAATCAGGGACAATTTCATTATTTTTAAAATTAACCTGAGGAATAGACAGATATTCATTAATATACATTCTCTGTTTTTTGACATTATTTATTACATGCAGTGAACCACTTGTCATACAAGGGTCACCAGCTCTAAGATGGATTGAGAGGGACAGAGTTACAAATTGAACAAAATCAGGTATACCCCTAATAACCATGGACAGCTGACAAATATTTTTCTAATGTAAAACTTACGGTCTACACACCTTATTCTTTACTTTATTGCTCTATTATATTTTTGCAATTAATGCCCTGCCATGACTGGTAAAATTGAACAAAATAGCTAAATACTGTCATATAATGTAAAAAGACCAGCGTTTAAAACCTTAAGGAAATTGTGAAGCACGTTAAGCTTAATGACATGCTTGTATTTTTTTATTTCTCTAACCAATCTCTAACTAAATGGGATAAGTTAATTTGATAACAAAAAAGTAAACTGGCAAAGTTTGAAATGGCCCAGAATGGCAACTAGCCTAGACCTTACTTATGAACCTATAAAACATGAGAGAAAATATTTAGACGCAAAATATAGCAACAAGGGAGAATATCATAAATGTGTAATTGTGTGAAAGTAGAATAAAAGATGTATACAGTTATTTACACATATATGCAGTTGTTGTGGACATGCATGGTTTTGTGAATGTGTACAGTAGAGTTGACAGTAGAGATAAAGGAGGAGGAAGATTGAGATAGGTGATGCTATCAAAAGAGTGAGATTGGCATTTGGCTGCATAAGCTATATTGCATAAATATATCTTTGTGTACAAATATATTTCCTGCTGAGAGCAAAAATTATAGTAGGATGGTGATTCTTTAAGTTTGGTGTGAAGATATTCCCAGAGTTTGGGACCAAGAATAAAGAAAATGTGCTCTGCACAATGAAATTTGGTGTTAGGAGCTTGGAGGAAGGGAGCAAAGCTTCTGTTGCTCCTGAGATTGTATGTTCATTGAGTTCTTGTAAATTTGGCTGCCAGATGAGAAAAGATTTTGTTGTTAAGAAGTTTAAATAAAAGATAGCCTAGCAACAGTTGGCATTGTTGCACTGGAAGCCAATTTGCTTTTTCAAGGGTTGTGTAGTGTTGATCTGTGTTTTCAGGAAAGGGAGATAAATCTACAGATACAGTTTTCTATAGTTTGAATGTGTTTGGTTTTCCTTTTTAGATGCTGATGCTATTAAAGGAAGGTAAAATTGCCAGTAATGCACAATAAAATCAGGTGTCATAAAAGCAATGTGCCACAACAGTTAAATAAACAGCATGGTTGGGAGAAGCAGTCATCTAAATCCTCCATCTGTATGCAAGGCCTTCAAAGTGATGCCTAATCTGTATGAGGTAGGACCAGCTGAGGACTCTTGTATGTCAGCAAATACCAATTATATATTGTCCTCATATCCTTATATGCTGAGCATAAATAGCTATGGCAATGATAAAAGAAGTGCTACAGCTCAACACCACAGTCCGAAGATGCATGTTTATATAGTAGTAATATAGAACTCTGTATTCACAAGAGACAACAATGCTCTTTATTTCAGAATTCTCTATTTATGGTGGAGTATCCACTGGCTGGTATCACAACTTACTCACAACTGGATAAATTGCAACTTGAAAAGAGATGTCTTGTCATAGGCAATCATTGCAGAAGCTGCAATAGTACGGCATTGGCAATGCATCACTGCTTTATTTATTAATTTAATATTTTTTAATTATTATTTTATTTTGTTTCCTTTTTCTCCTTGGTTAAGTTACAGTGGAGTTGTATATATAAGAACGGGTTGGAGCAAAATGTTTCTTCTAGGAAAGCTATGTCAGGTTATGGTAATCTGGTCATAACTTTATTTGGATATTCTTGACAAAATGTAGTGGAACAACTTCTGAAAGCCATGGCTCAGTGCAGGACTATTCGATGGATGTGCAGCTCTGAAATAAAAGGATAACTATGTTAATCACTCACTTAATGGGGCATTTATGATTAGAATTTTCTAGATACATCTTATTCAAACCCATTCTTTTTGATGTTTTGGAATTGATGATATCTTGACAATAACAAGCAATAAGAAATCTTGGTAGTGAAATCCTGCTAGCTACTACATAAATATTTTGCAAGGGTCCACTATGAATAATTTTGTGTCACTTAATTATTCAAACCTAAAAGATCTAAGGCCTTAGAAAATTACTAGTCAAAATGGTGACATTTTCAAGGTGCAAAACATAAATAATGGGCAGGGTTCACGAAGGCTTGCACGGAGTGTAAGAGACGTGTAACACACCATGCAAGCCTCGCAATCCAGGAACAGCCCGAAGCTCCGTGTAAGAGACCAGCTAAAACATCTCTATATGTATATATGCTAAATACCTCATTTGCAGCCGAAAGGTATGCAAATGAGGTATATTAGCAATCCATGAAGCAGAAACCAGCCCGTGTAAGAGACGTTTTAGCTGCAGAAATGTACTCAGTTGACAACTGAGTACGTTTCTGCAAAAATCACAATGGAGCCATGTCAGCTCCAAATAAAGGGTGCATATGTGTCAGGCAGCATGCCAATGGCCAAATATGTGGCCATTGGCAAGGAAACCCGATGCAAAAATTAAAAATATTTAAACGCAGCGCAGCCCCGCACAGACGGGCTGCGCTGTATAAAACATAAAAATGAAGGTTATAAACCCACAAATGTGGGTTTTATGCAATACATGAAATGACAATGCAGGGACCAGCAGACCAAAAACAACATGGCCACCGTGTAGTGGTTGCTAAGGGGGAAGCTGAGTCTAAGACATGTAACTAAGCATTAGTAGGCAATCTCATGTAAATGAGGGTTAGGATACTGAATCCCATAGTCAAATAGCAAATGAGCACAGTCTGAGTAGTGTAAGAAATACATAAGGGGGGGGAATAGAGTAGGAGATAGGTGAAATCACAGGGGGGAATGGTACAAAGAAATGCAGTTCATTGGAGGTCAGTGTAACATGACAGATGCAGACACAGATCAGGGAAAAAGGAGTGCCACAAGATAAGCATGGGAAAGTCAAGAAATGAAAGTTGTACACTGTTACTTACACCAAAGTTTCTTTCTGGTTGTGCATGCGCACGTGTGTGCACCATGAAGAGCGAGTAGGGCAGTGTGCGCGCGTGTAAGGCAGACTGAGCATGTGGGAGCATGGTGGTAGATGTTTAACACTGTTTGCGCTGGTGTGCGCACGTGTAGGGCAGACTGAGCATGTGGGAGCCTGTTGGCAGACTTGTAAGATTGTTTGCGGTGGTGTGCGCGTGTTTTAACCCGAATAGGCAGATCTTGAACTGTGTAAGCATGTGTGCGCGCGTGTAAGCCACTGTGAGCGTGTTTCTGCTGGTATGCATGCTGCGCCCCCCTGAGGAAACAGAAAGGAAAAATGAAGCAACAGAATTAGTAGGAAGCTAGCAGGGAATACTGCTGGAGCTAGCAGGTGAAAACAATTAGAAGTAGGCAATTACACAGGCAGAATAGTAGCCCAGCCCAGCACTTAAAACTCTGCAAACAACAGTGCAGGATGTTTCTCTCAAGAGACACTGCAAGACAGGAGTAAGCAATTAGAAGTGAAAACTGAAAAAGCTGAACTCAGAGCAGAAATGTTAGGGGCTGCCATAGCTGTCATAATGAGACATAGGCGATTTGCTGAGGGTGGTGACAATGCAGATGGTGCCAGACAACCCACAGTGAGGAGACGGAGAAGAGTGTACAGGCCCAGGGTCACCTACCACAGATTACATGAGCTGGAGATAGTAGAGCGCTATAGAGTGGACAGAGAGCTCCTGCAGCAAATAGTTGAGCTGTGCAGGCCACGCCTCACACACAGAACCAACAGAGGGGAACCCATCCCAGTGGAAACCAAGGTATATGTTGGCCTAAGAATACTAGCAACAGGAACCTTCCAAAGACCAACTGGTGATATGATGGGGATATCACAGGCATCAGCCTCCAGGGTACTGCACCAGTTCCTGGATGCCATGTCAGCACATGTCGTTGATCATGTATATTTCCCCAATGCCCGTGAGGTATTGGCCAGCAATATGCGTCTCTTCCAGCAAATAGCGGAATACCCTGAGGTAGTGGGTGCAATAGACTGCACGCACATACGCATCAAAGCACCAGCCGGTGAGTGGGGTAGGGCCTACATTAACTGCAAGGGCTTCTCCTCCATCAACTGCCAGGTCGTGTGTGATGCCCAGGGCATAATAATGAATGTGTGTGCTGGCTGCCCTGGGAGCTACCATGATTCCCACATCTGGCATTTGACACAGCTGTACCAGACATTTGCCAATGGGGACATCCCACACGGACACCTAGTAGGGGATGCAGGTTATGCACTGGTGACGTGGCTGATGACACCCATCAGAAACGCACACACACCTGAACAGGAATGCCATAATGAGGCACACGCACAAACACGTAATGTAATAGAGCGTGTGTTTGGGCTGCTCAAGTCACGGTTCTGGTGTCTGGACACATCTGGTGGAGCCTTGCAGTACACACCAACTACATGTACCCAAATTGTCATGGTATGTGCTATGCTACATAATATGATCTTGCAAAAACAGCTGCAGCAGGACCAGCATAGGGCTGGGCCAAACAGCCCCCCACCATTGCCAAGGCCATCACAGGCAGAGCGTGACTCGGAGGAGGAACAACCTGAGCCTGCCCCAGTAGGCAGAAGGAGGAGTGCCCAGTATGCCCTGACCTTGGCAAAGAGGCAACGCATAGCACATACACTGGCTCAGTAGGAACCCTGGGAATGATACCCCCTCTGACTCACTCAAATAATAACAGGGATGCCTAAAATGACATGACCTGCTCACAAACATGTACAGGGAGTGTAATATGTGCATCTGACAGAGGCAGCCCTGCAGCACCACCTGAGGCATGAATGCCATGTGTTAAGTAATGTAACACCATGTACTATATGCACACCTGAGGACCCTGACTAACATCCACCCTCACCAAGCATGAAGCCACAAAATGACGATGGGATGATCAATTGCAATAACTGGCTGAAGTAATGCAGTTAGTAAAAGGGGAGCCAATGTGTTTCGGCCTGGGAAGACATGCGGAGCATGACATGATGCATCACCTGCTAGGGGTGGCATTCAGCTATCAGTCCAGGCTCCATGGATACTGGCAAAGGCTGTCAGTACCCACAGCATGCCCTGAATAGGTAAGTCTCAAAACACAAACCCACCTTCATAGGTACCACAAGGGATAGGAACTTAGATGTAATGCTACCCAATGCCAGAAGTTTAAACAGCAAGATGCGTGCAGTGTAAACGCACACAGTATGGAGAATGTTGATATCAGTCCTGTAATAGAAAACTGGGTCAAGGCTCACATCAGCACCCTAGCACTACCAGGTTACATCTCATACTGTGCTGTACAGCCACAAAACATGGAACACGCTACAAAAGGAGGGTGACTAGCAATAAATGTCAAGGATAACCACACCCCCATGTTGGTACCACAACAAGAAGCAGCATGGATTAGCCATGGTCAAATACCAATGGCTAAAACCACCTCCCAGTATATAGCCTGCTGCAGACTACTGTCCTAATACCAGGAACTGCACCTGGCCTATGTTGGAATACATGAATATATCAAGCCCCCCAAACCACATTATATTGCTTGACTGAAAATACCCAGACATAAACTGGGAGCATTATACTAGCACCAACACAGTAGGAGAAAAGTTCCCAGAATCCATAAACCAAAATGCCCAGGAACAACATACCACTCCCACAAGAGGGGTAAGCATACTGGATGTGATAATCAGCAACATGTGTACTGGATGGCAAGATGAGAAGTGTATCCCTCACTGGTAAGACCAGACCATAGAGTAATCACACTGGATATGCACATACTGACCACAGTCCCTGGCCAGAAAACCACAGTGAAAAACATGTGTAAGGCATAGGTTGCACCCCTCCAAACCAATGTGGAATCCACGAAAGGCCCTGTGCAAGTGTAGAATATGGGACACACTGCAGAACATGTTATACAGGCATTCCATGAACACAGCCAGGAATGCTTGCAGTATGCAATCACAAATAACAACAAGACACAATGCCATACATGCAGGCATCTGGCTTGCTGGACTCCAGCAATTACCAAACCATGCAAGAGAATGAGGAAGCTACTACATGATAGAGCAAACATAAAAAGGGAAGTAATCACTGATCAGTAGTATGGCAATAAAATATGTCCACACATACAATCCACTAAGGCCAGCCACAACAAGTAGAATCTGTGAATCCAGAGGCAATGTGACACCTGCCCCAAGTACACAGACAACCCACAACTCCCCCCAATAAATACAAATATATGTGAGAGATGCAACCATTTATCCAAACCGGAGGCTGAGCTCCCCCAACTCAGTACTGTCAAAACTAGTCAGGAGGAGAAGGCAACCACATACACCACAAACCCAGTCCCACATAGACCTATCACAACTGTAAACCAAATACATAAATACAGAAAAACATTCCCGGAGGCCATGATTACAAACACACCACACCAACAGAAGCCTCCAAAGCAGATCCCAAGCAACCACAACCTCCAAACATAGCACATGCAACACATAGTACACAAAGCTGGTGTGCCAAACAGTTACAGGCCAGAAGGAGAAACAACATGCCTGATACAGTTGTAATAGGTGTCTGTATAGGCAGACACACTGCTGTCACACTCACCAGACTGAACAAGGGAAAGGGTACAGTAAGCTGCCTGTTGGCTGCCACAATATGCCACATAACACAAGTACGCAGGTCACCCCAAAGCAAGCAGAAATATGATGCACTCATTGTCCATGCTTGTGTGAATGACCTGAGATGTACCTCCCTGGACTACATGAAAAGAGACATGGATGAGCTCTCTGAGTATGTACCCCAGGCCGGTATGACACTGGCCGTTTGCAGCATCCAACCCTCACCAAGAATGATGCCACAGTACAAACACAGAATGATCAGCTTTAACAGGTGGCACAGTTACAGCTGTCAGTCCAAGAGGGTCTAATATCTGTCTGCTTGAGATGTCATGCATGACAAGCCATGCTGCTGTTCCAGGGATGGCTTGCACCTGTTACCCCTGGGCATCTGGATACTGGATAAGGCCTTTGCCACCTCCATAGAGCCGTACGTAGGCAAGGCCAAAAAGACTAACCCACCACCCTAGAAAACATAAGTGGTAAGAAACATAAGGGAAATGCTGACCAATGCCAGATGTGTAAACTGCAATATGCATGCCCCTAAGGCACTTCCCAGTATGGAGAACATTGATGTCTGTGCAGTGACAGAAGCCTGTTGCAAGCCTACTGATAGCACACCAGCACTACCAGGTATACCACATATCATGCGATATGGAACCACCACCTGGACCAAAACATCAAAGGAGGGGGAGTATCCATATGCAGCACAGACACCCATACGGCCAGGTAACTGACAATGCACGAAGAAGCAGAGACCAACCATGTGCACCTAAGTGTAGTCAAAACTGCTGTACAATCTGTAGCATGCAACAGACCACACTCTCACACACAAGAACCCCACCCAGACATCCTGAAGACACTGGACAGTATGAATGTCCCACCAAATACCAGACAAGGTACTCACAAATTACCACATAGGTGGTAAACCATTATGTATGCAAGGAGTAATCAGGGACCTAGGAACACAAGTCGACAGTAACCTGTCATGTGATACTCACAATGCCAATGTGGCTAGGAAGACTGTCTATATTGGACACCGTATCATGAAAGGATTCACATCTACATCAACAGAGGTCACTGTGCCCCTGTACTGTTCCCTTATCAGACCCATAATCTAGTACAATGACTCATATGGGATGTACCGTACCTGACACCTGCAGCGGTTCGGAAGACCTCAAAGGTACCCCACCAAGAGGATAAAGGGTGTCAAATATATGTCATATGCTGCCTGGCTGTAGACACCCCAGCTGAATGCAGTCACAGACTGCCTACACAGAGGCATTGTATGTCTGTGGTACAAGGCCATGTCCAACACAGGAGTAATGGACATGCTCCACCACAGGAAATCAAAGCCATTGGAGCTGTGAGAGTGACAGATGTCAGCCTCAACACATAATGAAATAGGATGTGCTGGATCGACAGATACATAACCCAGAGGCTCCCCACACCCAGAAACAGGATCCCAATCCATATTAGGCAGAGCCCCTCACTGACACCCCTCAACAGGAATATTGCCAAGTGGATGGATGATCGTACATGTACACTGGGGGTCTTCACTGTGTCACGTCCAGACAGAGGCACAGTAAAAAAAATCATAAATGGCCATAATAGTCACATAGCAAGGGGCGGCGAAAGACACACACACACTCTGCCTTGGCTTACTAATGCCCTAGGGTGGATAGCTTAGTATGAACCCATGAACCTATGAAGATACAAATTGTACAGGACACTAAGGATAATCACAAGGCTTACTTAACTGATGGTAGGAACCATGTTGGGAATTCACAGATATGCTCTGAATCACACAGATATTACAAACAACATAACAAACACACACACATATTGCCAACATACAACCTGACAGGTTCAGTGCAACCCCCCCCCCCAACAGAATGCAAAATATCTATCCCAGCAGACTACTGGTCCCCTGACATTGCAGATGCTGAGGTAACAGCCATCATCTGCAAAGCAAAACACACAGCAGCAAAGGTATGTGATGATGTCCTGGGCTGAGGCCAACATGGACTCCAAGAACAATGGAATGCCAAATCACACTACTGCCCAGTGTCAGCCTTACCACGGGATATGTACCCAAAGAGCAGTGTACAACAACAGTGGTCCTTCACAACAAAGGTGTTGCCTGAATGGATACTGCAAACTACCACCCCAGGATCCTGAAAAGCTTGGTCTGCACAGCTATGGAAAGGATCAGTATGTACCGCAGACATAAAGCTATCGTGGACCTACTGACACCGGACCCTACACAGTGTAGCTGTCATAACTGCAGATCCTGCCCCTAAACATGTTTGACCCATTTGAAACAGTCATTAAGGTCATTGATGAGGGCAATGTGGTCCACTTAGTGTAGCTGGACCATGCATATGCTTCCAGACAATACCCTACGAGTTCAGTATGGATATGTTCACCAGCTTAAATATATACCGCTATATCAGTAGAGGGGATGCAAACCAGACCAAGGACAGAACTGACATGGTCAGACATGCTGCATCCATGTCAGACTACAAAGCAGATATGAGTAGCATCCCACAAGGCTTGGTCCTGGGACCCCCCCCCCATTCCGTATATATGTCCCATAGGTACAGACCAACATGGAAGGACTGTGACTGAACATGTATGCAGAGGAGTACAAACAGCCCACCATATCCGACCCCCACCTGACACAAGCAACCCACAAAAGGGCCACCTAGAAACAGACAACTGGAGCCATAGCCATGTCAGCAAGCTAATTGCAGAACTGTGTATAGACAACCACCGTGGATATACAGTAAGTGCCCACAAATTACCACACAGGTGTTAACCCATTACATACCTAACATGTAATGAGAGACCTGGGGACACAAGGTGATAGATATCCTGCATTGGACAAACATGTGGCTGTAGTGTTCACAGAAACATACCATATACCCACCCAATCATGAAGGTTGTCAGATGTAGATAAGGGGAGGTCACTGTGGCTCTGCAGTCATCCTTCATCAGCGTCACAATTGACTACAATAGCCCCTGTGGGATATACCTCAGCAGACACCTCCATCAACTGTAAAGTCCACAACAGTACCCCACCAGGAGTAGCAAAGAGCATTAACAGATGCCATGTGTTGCCTGAGTAAACAAACTGCAACTCCACACACTGCCATACTGCCCACCCAGAGGCAAGCTGGGCCTGATGTATGAAGCCATGTCCAAGCTGAAATCAATGAACATGCTGCACCTTGTACAATCTGAATGGCAGTGAGCTATGCACATGAGAGACCTGAACCCCAGCACTGACATACATAGGACAAGCTGTACAGAATGATCCATAACACAGAAGGCACCCCCACTCTTGAGTAAACTCCCAATACAGGTTAGCCAGAGAGTCACCTATTGACACCCCTCAAGAGGAATCCCGATGAGCAGATGGGAGATGGTAGGTTAACCCTGGGTATCACTGTTATGTCAGAGGTAGACGGAGGCACAGTATACTAACCGTGACATATGTCATGGCAAACTCCAGTTACAATGTGTGTAGAAGGATAAACACACTCTGTGACTAGCATCAGAAATGGCCTAGGGAACATCGCTAGTGTTTGCCAATGTCCACATATGTTGTGGAATACACTACCAATGTTGGACAAGCCTGGTATAGGTAGTCCATATCTGAACATAATGCAACATGGTCATATGTGCACAACTGGCCCCTACACAGTCTGTTGTGCTCACTATGAAGATGTCAAGCAGTGATAGGACTAAAGCCCAGGATACTGTCCACCACAGTGAAAGTACTGAACCAGTACACTATACGGTACTACAGTGTTAGGTCATTATGAAAGGATGTCGACAACTGTATGCAAAGTATCCCATGCAATCCCTGCAGGCACAGTATAATCCCTGTTGTGGCAGACACGAAGCAGTTGACCAATTAGTACACAACATGACACCCAACACACAACCATAAATGTGAGATATTGTTGAAGTTCACACACACCCAAATATGTGGTGGACTTCAGAGTTCAACATATGGAAAGCTTACACTGGGCATGCTTGCACACTTTGATAAATGAGGCATATGTCAGACAACATGCCATGGAAAGGCTGAACTGGGCATGCTCACACACTTAGGCCATATCTCCGTTTAGCAGTTGGCCACACATATCTGTTATTTGTACGTGTCATTCCAGGAACCAACCACAACACAGCAATCTGCCCAGTGCACACAGTAAATGACTACAGAGACATAAGTGATATAGTGGATCGCCCTCATATTCAAACATCTTCCACAGATACACAAGTTGTTCATAGGAACAGGGAATGCTATGGCAATAAAGACCTGCAAACAGTCTAACAGCACAACAAATATTGTGCATCTGACAATTGAACATATGGGTGTAGAGGTCAATACTAGGCTTGTTGCCCTAGGGAATGACAGCTTAGCCAGAGTGTGCTTGGCATCTGCATCCCCAGTACAGTAGGCTACTGTGCCACTGTAAAGTAGGTCACATAAGGCAACGTGTGAGGCTAGTGAGCTGTGCCTCTGTCAAGCAGGGCACAGTGGAGATCCCAGGGTTTGAATGTGCTAAGCCACAGCCATGTTGTTGGTGTGTGCTGGAAGAGGGTTGCTGAGGACCTCTAACAGTAAGTGGGCATCAATAACAGACTGAGGGGAGCCCTATCTGCATTGTCTGGACAATTCCACTGTCAACACTGTGTTGTGATGAATATGTGGGAATGAAGTGTCATGCTGGTACTGTTCACAGATGTCCTCCCTCTGTGGGCTACAGCTCTGCAATGTATTAGCTCACTCAGTCTGTTGGACGGCTCATATATGGCTGGTGTACACCTGACAGTTGTCTTGTTGTGGAGCAGTCATGGGTATATGTGGGATAGCATGATCAATGCAAACCTTACACATGCTCATAGAATGCAATTGCCAAGGATTATGCAGAGTGGCCAGTATAGTCCCCCAGCATGGGTCCTTTGAAGTCATCCACCCCAGTCTTCACAAGTGTGGAGTCTGCTTGTGCTAAATACAGTTTGTTTGCAGTGACAACCTTGCCAGGGGGTGGGGATGGGATATGGATGTCCAGGGAAAGGTGGGTATGGTCAGATATCAACAATGGTGGTCTACCTCTGGTGTGGAACAGTGAGTACCCATGTTTCAGATGGACAGGTGCAATATTTATTCCCCCATGTGGCTGTGGTGAGTGGTTCTGCCATAGCACATGGACCCACAAATTATAGTGGCTGTAGGGTAAAGTGGTAGAGGCCTGAGTAGTTCCCACATACAATATGCCTGTACCTGATGTCAACAACTGGAATGGTGTATGTGAACACCTGCATATCCCGGCGCTGTTCCCAGGGAAGCAAAGTGTGTGTCCTGGATGTGGGAGTGGTGTTCTGGACTGGTTGTGTTGTGTGTTACAGGTCCTGTGGTCACGAAGCATGGTATAGAACATAACCTGCCAGTGCGATGTGCATATCTGACCCTGACGCAGGTGGCTGCAAATGCATATATATGCTATCCCCCACCTGACAGGTAGTACTAGATGTACATACCTCTGTAGAAATAAAGATGTCAGCACCCTATAAATACTGCAGGTGCAGACCAGATGCCCAGTAATTCGGTTAGCGAGCTCTGCTAATGCGTCTCCCTCAAGTGCCATAATATAGGTAGGTAGGAGATCGAACCATGCAAATGCTCAGTGTGTGTGTGTGTGTGTGTGTGTGTGTGTGTGTGTGTGTGTGTGTGTGTGTGTGTGTGTGAGCGGGGTTGATGTTTGTGCAAGTCTGTGTGAGGGAGATGTCCCTTTTGGCAACTGTGAAAGCACTCTACAGGATGCACATTCCCCTATCTAAGCATGGATGATATCAGCACCCTGTAAGTACAGCAGGAGAAGGAATACCTCCTAGTAATTCGAATAGTGCGCTCCGCTAATGTGTGTGTTATAACATAATTAGGTAGGGGTTTGAATCCTGCAACTGCCCAGTGTGTGGGGAGTGGGGTTATTGTGTGTGCAAGTCTGTGTGAGGGAGATGTTCCTTTTGGCAACTGTGAAAGCACTCTACAGGATGTACATTTTCCTATCTAAGCACGGATGATGTCAGCACCCTATAAGTACAGCAGGAGAAAGGAAACATCCCAATAATTCAAATAGCATGCTCTGTTAATGCATCTGTCACGAGTGTCATGACATAGTGAGGTAGGAGCTTAAATCCTGCAACTGCCCAGAGTGTGTGGAGGGGGGTTAGTGTGTGTGCAAGTCTGTGTGAGGGAGATGTCCCTTTTGGCAACTGTGAAAGCACTCTACAGGATGCACATTCCCCTATCTAAGCACGGATGATGTCAGCACCCAATAAGTACAGCAGGTGAATGAACACTTTCCAGTAATTCAAATAGCGCGCTCAGCTAATGCGTCTGTCATAAGTGTCATAACATAGTTAGGAAGGGGTTTGAATCCTGCAACTGCCCAATGTGTGTAGAGGGGGCTTAGTGTGTGTGCAAGTCTGTGTGAAGGAGATGTCCCTTTTGGCAACTGTGAAAGCACTCTACAGGATGCACATTCCCCTATCTAAGCACAGATGATGTCAGCACCCTATAAGTACAGCAGGAGAAGAGGAAACCTCTCAGTAATTCAAATAGCGCACTCTGCTAATGCGTCTCTCTCAAGTGTCATAACATAGCTAGGTAAGAGTTTGAAATCTGCAAATGACAAGTGTGTGCGTTTGGATGTGGGGAGTTTGTGTGTGTGCAATTCTGTTTGAAAGACATGTGCTTTTTTGCAATCAGGAGATCACACTACATGATGCACATTACCCTTTCCAAACACTGATGATGTCAGCACCCTATAAGTACAGCCGGAGAAGAGGAACCTCCTAGTAATCCAAATAGTGCACTTTGCTTAGGTAGGGGGTATGAATCCTGTAAATGACAAGTGTGTGTAGTAGGGTGTGGGTAATTGCAAGTGTGAAAGAACAGATCCTTTTGGCAAATACTACAATGCACCAGATGCTGCATATTCCCCCAGTAAACACAGGGATGTCACCACACTATTAGCACAGCCAAACAGGGCTACTTGGCCAGTAATGCCAATAGTGCGCTCTGCTACTGTGTCTATTACCATTGTCAGAGTACAGATAGGTATGTTTTGGAAACCCACAACTGCCACGTGTGGTTGTGTCACACATTATGACCTTGTGTGGGTCTTTGTGAATAACAATGCATGCCATTGCCTAAACCAGCAATGGCAATGCACACATGATGTATGTGTGTGACACATACACATACATATCTGTGACCTGCGGTAGTTACCATGTCTGACACATGCCTCGAGTGGATAAATGATATTTGCAATGCATAACA
Source organism: Protopterus annectens (assembly GCF_019279795.1). Taxonomy (NCBI): domain Eukaryota; kingdom Metazoa; phylum Chordata; order Ceratodontiformes; family Protopteridae; genus Protopterus; species Protopterus annectens. The sequence continues at coordinate 980,804,116 of NC_056731.1, forward strand.
ATATGACTGTGTCTTACTGTGCAGGGGGCCACATGCGGTATGTGTCTATACAGTGTGGGTGTATATGGTAAAATACCTACAGCAGGGGATGCACATCTGGTCTGGGCCATATAGTCTACATGTAGTCGATGTACAGGTGCTGCATGTTCCCATCTGTTGTGGGAGTGGTAACATGTTATTCCACTGCAATTCAGTGACCACATGCTGGGAACCTTTCAGCTAGTATGTTGTAGCTACAGTAATGCTCACTCACAATGTTTGGCTGGATGCAGTCCAGCCATATAAAGACATTTCTTGAGACTGTCATATTGCCAGTGTTGTTATGGAGGATAGGTGGGTTGCCTGTGTATGGGAGGGTTGTGTGTGCCAGGCTATAAACCAGAAGGCAGTCTGACACACTGTTAGCTACACATGAATAGGCCCTGATGCTTTGTGCTGTGCCAACAACCTGGAGGTGTGTGTATCTGTGGTGCCTTGGGATACCACCCCCCTGTCCATGTGTATTACATGTGTAGGGGACGACAGGCATGGTATGAGGTATAACCTGGCAGTGATGGGTTGCACCTGTGAGCCATGAATCAGGACTCTGGTACTGCACAGACATTGCAGTTCACCATGCTGAGGACAGTGTCCAGTGCATGCATCTTGCGGTGTGCACTGCTGGTGTTGTGTAGCATCACTGTTAGTGTCCTATCCTATGTGATACCCACGGAGGTGGCTTTGTAATCCATGTCCTGCAGCAAAAGGCACTATGTGTGTATCAAGGGGCTTCGCCAATATACAATGGTCCATGGGTGTCATGTGCAAGCTGCCCCACGCAAATCATTGTGGCTTCCCTAGCATGTAAGCACATGTTGACAGCCAGTGGATACCCTATGAATGACATTGGAGATTGAGCGGAATGCAGACATAGAACACCCTTCCTACATATAGTGGTAGCATACCTGGTGAGGGTATGATGGCAACCAAGATCAGGCTCATACTGGCCCGTGCCACATGCTGAGAGATCCCTTCTATGTTCCCTATCATGTAGTCCAGGGAGGTATGTCTCAGGTCATCCATAGTGGTATGGTCAATGACTGAGTCATATGTGTACATGCCTCTGACTGACCTGTATGCATGTGTTTTGTGGTGGACCATAGTGCCCCACAGGCATATCACTGTGACCTTCACCATGTACAGCCTGTTGAGTGGGACCCCACTGCAGTGGCCAAGAGAGGTACCTGACACATCTGTAGCAGGTGTGTTGTGTAGCCCTACAGGCTGTGAGTGTGTGGCACACGGGATGTGTGTGCCATGTGTGGCATGTGCTCTGTTCCGACGTAACGTATGCCTGTGTGCCAGCTGCGGAGGTGTGTGATGCTCAGGCAGGATGCTATTCTGAGTCTCCAAGTATGCCCCAGTGTGCTCAGATTGCTGTCAGTGTGGGTCTATGTCAGACTGGTATTGTAGTCACTGTAGTATGTCATGCCACATGACAGGGTATGGCATTACTGGGTTCAGAGTGCTCAGTCCCCAGATTGGCTATGTGGTGGCATCCCACACATGTGTTGTACGTTCCTGGCCAGGAGTGAGGGTTGACTCCATACATGTGGCAGCTGTGACATTGCCACATGACTCACATAAACCACAACTGGACCATAGAGGTGATTCACAGGTTAACTTTGCACATGCTACCATAGTAGTGTGATTGCCATGACGATTACCAACACATAAGGCCAATGGGGAACAACATACTGAAGGTGTGTATGTGTGGGTGTACTGCTACTGATTTCATAGCACTGGCATATATGACTGCACATGTGGGTAAATGCCAGGTAAGACATGTGCAATGTGTCACAGGCAACGTACATGCGAACAGGACAGACAGTGATGTTCTGTCATGTGTAAACTTGACATACGTATAGTACGCTATGCAGATGTCACTAGGAGTCCACAGAAGCACTGTAACTCTGCATTGCAAGTGGAAGCAGTGTTCCAGGGAACCCCAAGCGAACATGCATGCAAACAAAGCTACAGTAAGCAGGGCTGGAAGTAGTCCATTGTACAACAAAGAAGGGGTAACACTAACAGTAGGTAACAGTGCAAATATGTAGGCACTATCAACATGTACCGAGGAATGCACAGCTCAGATGTCCATGGTAGAACTGATATTATGTCATAGTTAATTGTGATTTGGATTACATTGGTACTGCACACATATCAACATGTGCAAACATCCACATTGCATAGTCGTTGTGGGCAACTTGCCACCATTACTGTACATGTCCATCATTGCATATCACTACTTGCATTAGCTTCCCCCCTGTGCTACCCATGCATGTGGCTATCTGTTGACATCTTTACCACCGGTATGCAATAATGTGCAGCTGTTACACTTTGGTATGTACTATGGGTGTAGATAACAATTTAGGACAGTCATACGGTTACTGCATCAGGCATGCTGGGATATACACACAGTCATATCAGCACACTGTACTGTTACCAACATGATACTACTAATACACTTATATGTAGTCACCCTGTGCATCAGCAACATGTTAACCTGTTCCTGTACTGATGTTGGAGATTGCAGGAGGTGGTACAGTTTCATCATATGCACAGGGTGTGAATTAGGTATGCCTGAGTCTGCCACTGATACCACCAATTGACATGTGTGTGTATGTGTGTTGGTGAGGGACAGCAGTACAGGGTGGGGCACTGTTGGTGCAGTGTGTGCATGTATGTGGTAGCCCTAGGTGTTAACATTTCGCATGTGTGTATGCACGCACACAGTTCCACCTCATGGCTGCCATATGCAGGAGTTTGTGGACAGCCACAGACTGCACCTGGCAGGTCATACAGATCAGTGTCTGTGGGCACGGACACGGAACCTGTGCCTGGCAGGGGTGCTACAGACCGTATCCGGTACTAAACCAGACTGGGTACTGTCATCAGAAGCAGGAGTGTGTTGACTTGACACAGGTCCCTGTTGGGACTGTCCAGAGCCACGTGCATGTGGTCTCCTGGGGTGTTCCAATGACAGCACAGACCCAGCATTGCTGGGGCTGCTGCTGGCACTATGGGGGCATCCGCGGGCCTGTTGTCGTCCGCGCCGACTGCCAGCTGCTGCTGTTGCTGGCATGACCCGCCGACGCCGCAACCACCCACCATTGCCCTGGCTCATGGACATGTGGTTGTGGAACTGCTGTAATATGTCCCCACAACGTCTGTCTATGACATTGGTGAAATTACGGATAGCATCCGCGATGTCACGCATACTGTCAGTCATGGCTGTGTGACATGCTCTCAGCTCCCTCAGACCCTGTCTGGAGTACCTTTCCACACGTGTCTGTGCCTGCATGACAGCCCGAAACATAGCTGAGGTTGACAGACATCTTTGGGCACATCTGCCAGAGGCAGCACGCCCACGTATGCTCCCACGAGAACCCATGGGCAACTGTCTGTGTGGTACCATCACAGGACAATGCCCATGGCTGCTGTGTGGGGAAGCATGTGCCACAGATACCACATTACCCTGGTCAATGCCCACTGTATCCTGTCCATCACCTAGGGACAATGGTGACATAGGATGTACTGGCTGGATGACTTTGCGCAATGATGGGGTTGATAGCTGTGTACTGTCAATTGGCAGACCAATGTCGGACCCTGACACACCTTCCTGTGCCATTACACAGATATCATTATCAGTTCCTGTGGCACCAGATTCAGGTTCCCTGCTGCAGGACACCAGAGCAGCACCAGAACCTGTGGGAGGAAGACAGGAAACACAGTTTACAGTGTCCTCACAATGTTACCAGTGATGCACTTATGCACACATGCACACGTGGACACATGCACCCATGCACACATGCACACATGGACACAGGCACACATTCACACATGCACACATGCACACTTGCACACATGCACATATGCACACATGCACACGTGGACACAGGCACACATGCACACATGCACACATGCACGCGTGGACACGTGCACACGTGGACACGTGGACACATGCACACATGCACACATACACATGTGGACACATGCACACATGCACACGTGGACACAGGCACACATGCACACATGCACACATGCACACATGCACACGTGGACACAGGCACACATGCACACATGCACACATGCACACGTGGACACAGGCACACATGCACACATGCACACCCTGCAGTATACACACAGAGCACTATTGAGTTACACTAATATTACTAGCACTATCAGGACTATTACAGGTATTGTTAAAACACACTCACCAGCATGGATGGCCTGCCTTGCTGTAACACCGGAGGGACCTGCAGAAATGAGGAGATTAATGTCAGTGGGCACAACTGTGCCATTGATACTGCATATGATACAGTGCAGTAGTACACCAGTTGCCTTTCACACGTCAGCTGCTGATATTGCCAATATCACACCTGCACAATTACATACTATGTTGACAGCTACATACCACGGACACACCTTACACATGCATAAACTAACAGTGTACAGAACAGTTAAGTGTACATATGGCATATTACCTGCATGCTCCATGTTGTGCTGCTGTGTGGATCCAGCCTCCATCCTGATGCAGGTGTATTGCTGTTGCTGTTCCAGGGCTGGAGCCACAACACTTAGGAGTAGCTCCCCCAGTCTGGTGAGGGGGGGATGTGTGGCCACCCCACCTCCTGTGGCAACCTGTTGCCTGTGGATATCCGACGGAAGCTGACGGACATTTCTGATGAAATCACTGCAGTGATGTGGTACCTGCTCATATGTCCTATTATGCGTGCCAATGTCATTTACCCTATGGACAAGGTCTTGCCACAGTGCAGCCCTCTCCTGCTGATTCTGGCTGGTGCGGGAAAACAGTATGTCATAATCCCGCACCAGGCTCTGGTGTATCTCCTCATCTTCTGCTGCAGAGTAGGTGGGATTACGCTGACGCGCCATGTCCCTGGAAGAGAACACAAACAGAGTATCAGCAAACTATGTCAGCAATATATGGCACCTATCCTATACATGATACTCAACTGTAGTGATATACTACTACTCCCATATGTAGCATGTGTGTGTCTCTTGGTGGATACACAAGTACATGGTCAGATATCAGTGCTCAGCCATCACCTGTGCAACAATACCTGCCACATTCCATACAACATAGTGGCATGCCCCATCGGTCAGCACACTGCGACAGGTCCAATGCACAACCTCACTCTGGGGGTTCATATCAAGGTACTGTATGTGGAATGCCATCCACTAGTGTGATCTGGACACATGTTACTCGGCCTGGATATACATATCCCACCATCACCAGCACAGTAGACTACTTTGATAAGTATGTGATTAGACAGTTATTCACTTGTTAGGACTGAGATGGTATCCATGCAGCCCACTGGGCCAGTGGAAGCCACAGCCCACACTGCTGACCCCTTTGCGAATGCTTCCCACGGACATCCCAAAGATTGCATGGAACATGCACACGCATTTCTAACACAGACCCTATGCACAAAGGTTAGGCATCCTGTCCAGTGGTCCCCAGCCAAAGGCAGATTGTATAATGATAGAAGGAGGCTACTGCAGGACAGAGCAGATTTACATTAAGGGAAGGCATCTGTGGTCAGCACTGGTAATAAGCTACGGTCACTCATAGCAACATCCATGGCCTACTCTGGGAGGGAAATGGCCACAAACACTATAGATAACCACAAGGCCTTCTTCAGTTATGTTACACATATGGACCAAACATCTCAGATATGCTCTGAGTTAATACACACCTACTTAACATTCACCGAACACACAGATATTGGCAACATTCTTGCAGACAGGTTCGGTGCACGTATCCCCCCTCCTTCTCCCCCACACTTAGAAATACTTATCACAGCTGAATGTAACCTCCCTATCATCTCACATGTCCAGGTGAGGGCCGCCCTCAGCAAAGCAGAACACACAGCATCAATGTGACCTGATGGTATCCCTGGATGTGTGCTACGTGAACTCCAAGAGGACATACAACCGCATATAAGACTGATATTTAACCATGGCCGTACTACAGGATATGTACCTGAACAGTGGCATACAGCAACAGTGGTCCCACTCCACTAAGGAGGCACCTCTACTGACCCTGGGAACTACCGCACCATAAGCTTAACCAGCCTGGTCTGCAAAGCTATGGAATGATTCAGTATGGGACGCATATACAGCGATATTGGGTACCTGCAGACACTTGTTCCCGGCCAGTTTGCTTTTGTGATGGGCTGATCCTGCCTTTTGAACCTGGTTGACCTTTCAAAACAGTCACTACAGCCATTGATGAGGGCAATGCAATCCATACAGCCTACCTGGACTTGCCTAAGGCCTTCAACACAGTACTCCACTCAGGCATCACAGACAAGATCATTAGCTTACGTTACTACATATGTCACATAATGGGTTGCACACTGGTTGACATACAGAATCCATAATATCGATATTGTAGGAGCCATGTCAGACTCAATGCCAGTCACATGTGGTATCCCACAGGCCTCTGTCCTAGGACCCCTCTTGTTTGGCATTTATTTCTCAGATGTAAAGCACACATGTGTGGGTTGTGGATGGCAAAGTTCCCAGATGACTGCTAACTAAGCGCCATAGTCGTTACACCATCTGACACACACATCCTACAGACAGGCCTCACTGCAATGGAAAACTGCTGCTAGGATCATGGCCTAACACTGAATGACATGTAATGTATAGCCATCCCCTTTTGGTGGAACTACGTGCACACAACATATCACATGGACATACCTATAGATACAGACCTATGACACATATGGAGGGTTCACAGTATGCAGACTATTAACCTGTTACTTTACATTACCTGTGTTTGTCACAGCTGGTTGCGTTACTGCTACTACTGCTTCCTGCTGCTGCTGGCATGGCTTGGTACTGTCACTGCTGAGATCTTCAACTCAGTGTTGTTGTTTGCATTTTTTTTCTCTCTCTCTCTCTCTCTCTCTCTCTCTGTCTCTCTCTCTCTCTGTCTGCCTTCAGACAGTGCAATGAACGTATTGCATGTGTGGAGTGTGAGTACAGGATGCTTTTGTAAGTATCTGCATAAGTCCATGTGATGGCCTCTGCACCAATTGTAAGCCAGCATTTGCTAATTGCATGCAGCCAGTTGTGTACTGATTGCAGTTCTCACTGTGATTTCAGGACAGTGCTATAAAAGGGTATGTGAGATAGGCGTTGCCCTTTCAGATTGTAAGGGCAAGGACCATGCTGGTATGATGTGGACACTGTTCTGTGAGTGTAAAGGTTAGTAACTCTCTCATGATTCAAGCTGTGTTGTAGATTCACATTTCTCCATTCCTCTCTCCTGTTTCCTGTAGTAAACAACTATATATATATATATATATATATATATATATATATATATATATATAAATATACATACATTTATATATGTACATTAACTGACATTATTACCTACTAGCTACCAACTAGCATGGCTGTTTCTGTTCACACACTACTATTATGGAAATCCACTTGTTCTGACAGTAAGTATGAATGACATGCTTTGTGTACTACACATCCTATATTCCCTTTACATTCATTCCTACTATTACATGATATATTTATTTTAGAAAATCCAAAAGCAGGAAGTCGCACACTCTCCGTAAACTGCCCAAAAAAGTTAGTGAGTCAAACAATACTTTTGTACTTCAAAATTCTTCAAGGTTTAGCAAAAAATCTTGCAAACGGACGAGTAAATAGAAAAAGCTTTAATTCCACAGCACAACACCAAAAAGGACACACCAATATTAATTAAAATAATTTAAAAATGTACATTTGTTAAATACATTCAAAGCTCCTATTACTTCGCATTGCTTAAATAATTTATATATAATTTATATATAATTTATGCCAACTGCCATCTAACTACTAAAACTTTACTAAACACACATTCTACTTTCATGTACAAGCAATATTCTTAGTTCTATGCTATAAAACCAACAAAAGTTATACTATAAAAGTTGGTTTTATAGCATAGAACTGAGAATTTTGCTTGTACATGAAAGTAGAATGTGTGTTTAGTAATGTGAAGTAATAGGAGCTTTGAATGTATTTAACAAATGTACATTTTTAAATTATTCTAATTAATATTGGTTAATAATTTTTTAAAAAATGTTTTTTAAAATACACTAAGTAGGTAAAAGGAAGGTGATTGTATTCAATGCATTTTAGAGAAACGGAAATATTCTTATTTAACTTACATATTTTAAATGAATTAATTGTATTTAATTGATGTTCATCAATTTAATAAATCACATGATAGGGTTGTTTTAATATATATAGTGAACTAGGTAACAACCCAGTACACTTGAAAAAGCCCGTTACGAACGGGCGAAAGCGCTTGTGGTTATTGCTGTGTCCTTTTTGGTGTTGTGCTGTGGAATTAAAGCTTTTTCTATTTACTCGTCCGTTTGCAAGATTTTTTGCTAAACCTTGAAGAATTTTGAAGTACAAAAGTATTGTTTGACTCACTAACTTTTTTGGGCAATTTACGGAGAGTGTGCGACTTCCTGCTTTTGGATTTTATATATTTATTTTAGCACAATGTTTTTGTATAAGAATCATGGCTTAGTGGTAGGTCATGCAGACTTCTGTTTCCAAGGTCCTGCGTTTGGGACTGACAGTGGGATTTTATTTTGCTTTTGAACTGACTACAGGACCTGTCACTCAGAGTGACTAAGGCACTTTTAAGCAGTTGTAACCGGGTTAGCGGTGGTTTGCGCAGAGCTCCCGCATGCACACTGGCGTTCAGCTCCGTGCACACCCGCTTACAACCGCTTAACAGTGCTTACTCTGGCGCACACCCACGCTATTTTCTTTGAAAGAAATGAAAATGGGGAGACAGGAAAGTGGTGAAAAAGGGGTCACAAAGAGGGTAAGACAGTAGGGAAACAAGCTTGGGTTTTGCAGGAGGGATGTAGGTAAGGCCCATAGCTGCCCATTTCTTCATCAGCAACAGCTGTGCATATGTATGTAATTTGGTGTGACATTTGAAACCTTCCACCCCTGAGAGAGGTGTCAGGACAACAATAATACTTCTTGTACAGACAATAGTAATTGATAGTTTCCAAGTCCAGCAGACATGTGTGCGGAATGGGCAGCTATGTATGAGGCGTAATTTTTTTGTGGGTACAGAGTGCCCATTTTTTTTTTTTCAGGTGAGAGTGGTATGTCAGGTGAAGGAAGTCGGTATAGCTGGGGAGGTAGGTTGGGTAGGTCAACAGACAAGACAAACAAGATGCATACAGGGGCGGTGTATGACACGTGGGGGGGTTACACAATTGATGGGGATGGATGTTTGGATATCCAGAGCCCATGAGCCCACAGATGGCAACAGTGGAACTGATATCCCCACCCATGGGCAGTTGCCACTGTTCCTTCACTGCCCAGGACGGGGCTGTGCTTGGGGCTGTGTAGGCCGGGCAACAGGCATTCCCGTAAGTTGTGCCACCTGTGCCTCAAGCTGGGGTAGGGGCCCAAGAACAGAGTCCCGGATCTCCCTACGCTCCACAGTCCGGACGCTATGGAGGGTGAGTGATGGTTCTCCTCCAGCCACACTTGCAGAGGGGGGACGGGCCCCATCCCCTGCAGTGCTTCCACCCACAGGTGGCACAGGGCCACCGGAGGAGGGTCCAGACTGGGCACTAGTGCCAGGTGCACTTGCCACCTGAGGTGGGAGAGGTGGGTCCACTGGAACCCGCCTTCCCTGTCGTCCTATGTTTTGCATTATGTCATGACAGTTTGGGTTAGTAACATACAATACCATTTGCAATTAGTTGCACCAGCATGCATTAGTATTCCCATTAACCAAACACCCAGATATTCACACCATTGAACAGTGAGCATAACACATGCATAATTTGAACAGCAATACACAGTCCAACAACATGCAGGGTTGATTGATGGCAACAGGCCATCAGGTTTGGATGTATGAACAGGGCAGATGCATCAACAGACATGCAAATATTTATGACCCAACAGGACAAATGTCCAGGGGTGTTAATTGTGATTGCACATACAATTTTCATGTGGAATGGGTTATATGTGGTTATAGGGTGGGGTGAAGAAAATAATATTAACACCTTTGAATACCAATACATATGCTGTACATTTCTAATAGCTGCAGATATATACACACTACTGTTCTAACTACAGTTTCCTATATGATAACTACTTCAATTTGGTGATAGGACTGTTACTGCTACATCAATATACATCTTATTGTTCTTCATACATGTTCATATCTGGCTTTGTTCAGCTACATCATCCTGCTACATTTGCTTTATATAGCTATAGACAACTGTGGATGTTTGATATTTCAGACAATCATACTATCTGCATATTGCAGACTGAGAGCAACATATCCAGATTTTGGGATACACATTCCAGCTGCAGCAACACTTTGAACACATTTCGCTGTTTGGTTCTGCTTGTCAGGGTTTGTGAAAACAATGACCTATTACTGGGCAAAAGCCTTAAAGATATTAAATTACTCCTGCCACTTTGGTGGCGTTCTTAATTTGGTCAGCATTATTCTGCTTTAACCACTATGGTTAGGAAACCTCAATAAGACTCGTGCAATGCTAACTCCATTTAGTGAGTACAAATAAAAGCAAGCTATTTTTTTTGTTTTTGCAACGCCCTTTGCTTTGCGTTCTTACACTAGTCAGCATTATTCTACATTAATGGCTTTGGTTAGGTAAGTTAAAGCAAAATCACATGTAGTGGTATTTCAATTAGAGAGTGAAAATAACTGGCATTATACGATGGCCTTTGGTTAGCGTTCATTAATTCTAGTCAGCGTTTTACAGCGATTAACTGCTTATGGATAAGAAAAAACACAGTAGCCAAACAAAAACTAACCCCAGGGGGTACCAAAAAAGCAGCTGGTTGGTATGAAGTATAGTTGCTGATTAGGCACCAAGGAGCATAATAGACTCAATCTGTATAAAACAAATCAGCTATATCACCAACAGTACAGGGAAAAGAAAAAAAGAAAAAACATTATGAACATACAAAAACACATGCACAAACAAATTTACCAGTAGTTAGCCATAGTGGTGCTCTACAAGCCTATATTATACACAAGCCCTTTATTTACCAACCTACCGGGAGGCGAGTCAAGCAGCCCTACCGCATTCATACATCTCAACTGTACTGATATTTCCCAGAATTGTCCTGATTTTTGCCTTAAATTTTTGGTCCATTTTTCATAAAATTGTGGCTTTCTCATTAAAGACTGAAGTTAGAAAATAATGACAGACATTTGAGTTTTAGACTTCATACCCTTCAGAAAATCCATACTAATGTAAAACCTGTTATTTTACCAACTTTCTAAGTTTGTAAGAGCAGTATTTAAAAATTGTCCCTATTTGTATCACTTTTTGCATGGCTTTGTCCAGATTTCTTATTCTAAGAGGTCGAGAGGTATAACATATATAGATATGATATATAGAGATAGATATAGAGATATATAGATATATATCTATATATATTGTATTAACACAGATACATATTGTATATAGATATATACATAGAGCTAATTATAGTTATACATATCAAAACAGACAAGTGGAAACAAGTATATTCTTTTTTATCTTCTACTTCTCACTTTAAGAAACACCTTAAGTAAGTGATTTCATCTAAAAACTAAAACTATCAGACTTCATATGCCAGTTATTTTGAATGAAAGATCACTGGGTTTAGATTAACATTATGTATCTGATAAAGCCTTAAGTTTTGATTGTTTTTGTTCTTACACACTTTTGTATTCGTGCACATTAACAGTGGCAGAGTCATTTTGACAAAGTACTCTTAAAAAAGAGACAGGGAGCTACAAAGAGAGAGATCTAGAGGTGGATATATACTACGTAGATGTGCTTTTATTTATAGATTAGCTGAAAGATACAAAGGATCAGACCAAAGCAGAAGAAAAGCTGAAAGAACATGACTTTGATAAAAAATCTCAGAGATAACTATTGCAATCATATATAGGCCAAGAGTTGAGTCCTTAATGGATTATATAAAAAAAAAAAAAAAATCAAACTGAAATGAAAAACAGAAGTCTCATAATAGCTGAATGGTGAAAAAAAAGTGGGTAGAACATTCAGACTCAGATTTTACAATGCAGATTTACAAACTGTTAACCTATATTAGTATACTTCACTTTCCTGCAACCAACATTCAACGTAGTTGGAAGAGTATGTGGTTGCGATAACACGTAAGTACCAATAATTTTTATGTAAATCTGTCCAATACCAGATGATAAGCAAAAAAGAATTAAGTGGATAAATATTGTGACTGAAGAAAAGGCCTTAAGAAAAATTAATTTATGATTAGCCAGTGTCTTTCAAAGTTCCAAAGACAAGATATTTAAAAACTGGCTGCTGTTCACTTTTATAAAAGTGTCATGATCCCCAACAATTCAAAGGGAATCTTTTGTCTTTTGTTTATTCTTTTGCTTAATTTTCTGATGGTAGAAATCATGTAAAACATTTTATCTCACTATATTACAATTATCCTAATTCTATATGTTAAAGGGTGTGGTTAAGAGATTCATTCCCACATACTCTTTGTTATATTCTATATGTATGTTTCACAACGTGAGGCTGGCACAAGCCACTGAAATGCATTTATATTGCCAAAAATCCATTTAGTGAACTGCTATTGTGAAATCATTGTTTAACAAATAGGTTTGTGGAAATAACATGACACCAAGAAATCAAACATTTTGATGAAGGACACTCAAATAAGTAAATAATAACTGAAGTAATAAAAGTGAATTTTAAGCAGATTTAGACATGCCCCGGGATTCATGAAGCTTGGCGCAAGGCCGGTGTAAGGCTTGCGCCGGCAGTGCAGTGAATAGTCGGCGTAGCAGCGCCATATGCATAGTAATGAGTGCGTGCCGCAACCACAGACACGTGTGTAGGGCACGTGAGCGAGCCCAAGTAGGATGCGTCCGGAGGCGTGGCCAAGCCGGCAGGCGATGAGCAACCTAAAGTGCTGACTTCCACAGTCCGATATTAAATTATTTCTTCTCTTGAAGAAAAAGGAGCAGCACTCATAGAAACATTCAGGATACATTGTAATGATGCAGGGTCCTAAATGAACTACAGAAGCTTAATATTAATGGGCTGACGAATACAGGCAGACAATGATGACATGGGACAAAACTGAAGTGAATGTGGCACAGGAAGATGCTGTGGATCTTTCTGTAGAATGCTGCAGGAAATGGTGAACAAAGAATGTGCCTTCAGTTTAGAAGAAAATGATCCAAGAGAAGAGTTAGCTGATTTAATAGAGATGGACAGACATGTTAAGATCAATAAAAAGAAATAGAATACGGAAAGTCAATAAAACCAAAAAAGTTAGAAGTCTGATAAAACAAATAAACACAATAATTAGGATTGTTCATGGAAATGTATGCAAATTAACAGAAGTAAATGGGATATATTCCTGTGCAGCTAAATTAATAACAGACAGTCTTACCACAAGAACACGGGCAGTAAAGGAACGGAAGGGGAGAAATCAAACACCATTATAGAAGCATTGAATAGAGAAAACTATAAAGCAATTAAGACAAGAAGTTTCACTGTTAGAAGAGTATTGAAGAGATAACAGATCAACAAAAATACTCAGAAAGATAGATGTTCTAAAAGCAATGCACAGTATCAGAACAGATCAGGATCTATCGTGCACTATTTCAAATAAAGTAAAAATATCAGTAAAGGCAGAAAAACTTAGAAGGTATGCAGATTAATATAAAGGAAAAGTACAAAATAAGCAATTTATCAATGGTCAAGAGCATTTCATAGAGAACTGGGAAACAAGGCAAAAAGATTGAAACACCACCAAAAAAAGAAGAAATACATACATTTTGGAGAAACATCTATGAAGATCCTTTGGAACATAACAAAGATGATGAATGGCTTGAAGAAGTAAAAGAAAGAATAAGAAGTTCAAATGTACAAGATATGAAATGGGATGAAGTTACAGCCAGAGAAATTGAAACAAGTAAAGAACAGCTCCTAAATGGAAAACACCAGGCCAAAATGAAATATCTAACTTCTGGCTAAAAGTATGAACATCTTTACATGAAGATTTAACCATGAGTATATAAGCACACCAAACAAACACCAAGCTGGTTAACAACAAGAAAAACAATACTTCTCCATAAGATCGAACCTGCAAGTTATCCTAAAAACTACAAAGCAATAACTAGCCTTCGGATGATGTATAAACTATACCCTGGAATTCATGCTGACAGAGTTTATAGTCATTTAGAAGAAACCTCAATCATGGCAATAGAATAAAAGGGTAACAAAAGAAAGACGTGGAATACAGAACCATTTGTTGTTTAATAAAGTTATAGTGGAGAACTGTAAATAGGGGAAGAAACTAAGCATGGCATTGATAGACTACAAAAAAGCATTTGACAATATCCCACATTCAGGGATAAAAGAGTTCTTAAAAATGTATAAGATATACCCTACACTGATTGATTACATTACAGAAACTGCAAAACAGTGGCAAACCACTTTGTAGTTAAGCCATGATAAAAGACAAATTATTATTCCAGGGATAAAAACTCCAAGGGGAATATTCCAGGGTGACTCTGTCACTGCTGCTCTTTTGTCTTGTGTTTAACACATTAAGCTGTTTACTTAACAGATTAGGTCATGGCTACAATTTGGCTCCCAGAAAACAACAAAGTGTAAAGACTTCTTACTTTACTTTTTGCGGATGATTTAAAACTGTATAGTTCATCAAATGGGGAGCTTAAAGCACAACTGCAAGTGGACAAAACTTTTTTAGATGATATAAGAATGTCATCTGGTCTTAACAAATGTGCAAAAGCAACCATTAAAGCTGGATAGGTGCAGCACCAAGAAAACATCAGCCTGGGACAGGAATATAATGTGAAAGAACTTGAGCAAGAGGGGCTGTATGAATATTTGGGACTTGATGAATGATCAACAATAAAACAACAACAAATATGAATAAAACTTAGTAAGGAATATTTTAAAAGACTAAAATTAATACTGAAAGCAGCGCTGACATCTGGAACAAAGTCCAAGCTATAAACCAATTTGTTCTTCCTGTCTTAACTTACAGTTTTGTAGTGACAGACTGGCCCCACAATGTGTTGGATTGGTTGGAAAGGAAAACAAAAAAGATGCATCATGCTTATCAAGTGATTTATAAAAAATCAGTGTATACCGAGACTATATATTCCCCCATTCTGAAGGAGGCATGGACCTCCTCGAAACTGAGTACAAGTATAGATCTGTAATTGAAGGACTGCATACATATCTGCTGACCACACAAGACCCAAATATAATGAAGGTTTTAAAACATGAGGAGAATAAGTTTAAGATGCCTTCCCTTCTTAAATTAGAAGCATATCAGTGTCAAGTGCGAATGAAAATCAAACCAGAAGTAGATAAAATCAGGCAGCAACTGGATGTGCCAAAAAACAAAAGGTGAAGGATCAGATGAGAAGGCAGGAATTGTTGAAAGTCCATAAATATAGTTGCAAGTATAGAAAACTCTTGGGACAACCTCATTTTGATCAGGAGTGAATGCAGGAATGGTTAAGGAGAGGTGAATTTAAACCAAAAGATGAAAGGTTAATACTCACAGCCCAAGACAGTGGACTGCATACACATTTGTTTAGAAAGTCCATTGGACATGTGAGGGAAACAGACAAATGTAGGTTTTGAAAAACAGAATTGGAAACAGTTGTAAATCTTGTTGCTGGTTGTGATATAATAATGGGTGAAGGACTGTATAGTAAATGGCATAAAAATGTGGAAATACTGTTGCATTGGGGATTGTGCAAACATTATAATATTGAAGTAGTTGAAAAAAACATTGGAATAATGAGGATCAAAGCATTATGTAAAATGATGAGGTTTATATCACAGCAGTTCAAAAATAGATGTAAGTAGATGTAAATAGAGGCAAGATAAACAGATATAGCCGTCCATGAAAAAAAAGAAAAGTATTATTGATAATTGAAAATGCCAGATTTGCAAGCAGAAATGAGGGCAATGTGGAAGAAGGTTGCCCAGACAGTTCCAATAGTAACAGAAGAAATGGGTCTTATAAAAAAGAATTTACAATACATGTAACTCCACATGAATTGCAGAAGGAGTCAGTACCTGTCACATTGTAGGTGCTGCAAAGAATAATTCTGGCTAACATCAAAAATTGAAACAGTAGTAATTACATGAACATAAAAAAAAAGCAGACAATGAATTTGGAAAGTTGCATAATTTATTGAGAGACAGCATAATTTAACACATAAGAAAGAATGATAGAAAATACATGATTTTAAGATAAATAACTGGCTTGACCTTATCAAATGTTATAGTTGTTGTGAATGTGTGCCGAGCAAATAAAATTTCTGGTACAGAATAAAAAAAAAAAAACTGTCAGATAAAATGCTAAAATGATAAAGTCTGGATATGTTGCAAAAATAATAAACAGAAATTGGAGCCAAAAAGTAGAACTATTCTAAAATGAAAACAGTCAAAAAGAAAGAAAAGATAAATTGAAATGTAAGCCTTGTGTACTACAGTGGGCTATAACTATGACAGAAAGACCTGTTCTGCAGTAAATCAATTCTGTAGAATCTAAGATAGACACTGATTCTATCCTAATCTTTGCTAGAAAAAGATATTTTTTCTAAGACATGTGAAAGCAAAGACATTACTAGATATAGTGAAGTCTAAAAATACATCCACATCATACTCCTGGAAAGGAATAATGAGAGAGTTAATTGTGAAAACACATCAGTGTCAGACTACTAGCAAGAAATGCGGAGCAGTAACAAGCTAACTGCCAACTTTAAATTATATACAATTATAGAATGTAACATTTTATCTAAACACAACCAAAGCACTGCAATACCAAAAAAAAAAAAAAAAAGAGGAATAACTATTTGCATGTCATTAATATATTGTGACCAGCAAGTGGAGACATTACATCAACTATTAAAATTGGTTTCAAAATAAAAAATTCATAATTAATTGTCAAATATTTTAACCCAAAGAAGTACATGTTGATAACAGTCTGGGTTAAACTGCTTGTGAGAAGCTAAAAATGGAAAAAACAAATTCACAAAATGAAAGTATGGATGTGAATAGTCAGTCAGTTGCAAAGATATCTCAGATACTGTGTTAAGCCACTGCAAACAAATCCTATGTGACTATGCTGAATTTGCACTTGGGGAGGTTGCTAGAAGAATAAAAATTAAAATAAACCCTGATGTTTAGCCAGTGAAATGTGATCAAAACAAAATGTAAGTGGCAGAGCTGCAACAATGATATCCTACATGAATACACTGAATTTTATTCATTACAGCTAAAAAGTAATAATTTCTAGAATGCCAATGCAAAACTTTTTTCAGTACCAGATGTAAGGCAGGATTTTAGGAGATATAGCCACTTGAAACAATCCTACAAACTGAGTACATTTAGTGCAGTCTCCATAGACTTTTGTCTGTATCTTTACCAGCATCAAAGGCATTCCAAGGAACTGTTGTGCAATTAATTAAAGACGTGGAGGGTACTGATGATATAAATGATCATTTATTAGCCTGAGTTCAGACACAAGAAGAGCATGACAGGAAACCAAGAAAGACAGTAAAAACTTCAAGTTAAATAAGAGTTAATTCAAAATATGAGTAATATTATGACATATATGGGTCATCAAAAACTGAAAGCTTCATAAATAAAAACTAAGAGCAGTTTTGTAAAGACAAAACCAAATAACAAACTACAGAGGCTTCCAAAAACGATGCAGTATTTTGTAAGCTTTATACTTAAAATTCTGAGAAATCCAAGTTTCCATGAATGCTGTTAGATCTACATGAAGCCAAGAAATGGGGCTATGAGCAAAAAGAGTTCAAAAATGCATATGAAACTACATACAGATGCACCAGCATTGAAATACCATGACATGAATAATACAGCTGAGTTAAAAAGATATGTCAGGCTGAATGGCATGGAGGCTATGATCCTACAGAACAGTAGAACAGAGTCAAAGGAGTTAAAAACATTTAGACATGCAAAAAGGATGTATATCCAGATAAAAATGGAACTGCTATCAATAGTATATCAATGTGATTGGTTCAAAAAGATATTGCATAAAGTGTGTGTTCCAGTGTCTGTGTTTTCTCTATGGATTTGAAAAGTTTCCAAGCTTAGTGGAAGGACAGGAGGAGTTCTAAAATATTTATGTAGTAGAGAAACACCTGTTTCTTTCTTGGTCAGATGTTTTGGCTCAGCACACTACAGGCTCAGCTGTGGTAACTCAGTCATTTATTTCAACCCTGAGTCCTGGGTAGTTTTGTTCACTTCATGCAGATGATGGCATATCAGCCAGATACCTGTGGCTTACTAGTATTATTTGTTTTTCTAGCCATTTGCAATAATGTTTTCCACTGTGCTGGGGTCAGACTGAGGAATAGCTGATGTCCTTCTTAACCTTTTGCTATAGTAATATAACTACAGTGCTATAGTAATCTAGCTATTACACCAGTAAAAGTTACCGGTGATGATACAGAATGCATGAGAGATAGATGGCTCTGGTTGAAGATATTTCTGCTGTCAGTAACAGGATCTCTACAGCACACCTCCATCTTATCTGTTCCATAATTGTTTAAATTTCATCATAATTCTTCTACTTGTTTCAACAGGGATACTGCCATGGACAGGTTTCTTTAATAAAATACTACATGGAATGTTAACAACCATCAGTACTCCTGAATATCTCACCAGTCACAGATAAATTATCTATGATATTCATATGGTGAATTGCAAAAGTGGCTGCATGCCAGTCAATTTGCTGTGGAAATAAAAATTACTAGTCTACTTTCTGATGACCCAGATTTTATATGAAATATTATCTGCATTTTATACACAATCATATCTCATATAGAGGTATACATAAACATAGTCATGCATGTTTATATAAATATAATGTGTGCATTTGTATGTATATGTTTGCAAGTATTTATTACAAATATAGTGTGCTTGTGTGCATGTATACATATGTTGTGTATGTGGATCACCTGAAGTATACACATTTCTCCGTGTCTACTTCATTGTGACACACTCCTCAACTCCTATTCCATTGCAATATAGTGAAAGGGAGAATCAAATCTGTCCTCCTGCAGAGCTTATATTTAAGCCCATCTCAGAGTTTGATAAAATGGAAGTCAACCCTTAAGTGCAGCATAAACTTATGTCAACAAATGGAGAGGTCAATGATGTGACACAAATTTGACTGCAAGCATATATAAATAGAATCCCTCAACAAACTTCACTGATGCACAAAAACATTAAAAATATCTTAGGAATAATATCTTAAATAATTCTGAATGTGAACCTTAAAACAACGTTCTGTGGAACACAGTCTCTGATATAGTGTACATGCATGGTGGCTGACTTACATAAACATCTACTACTTAATTATCTTTGTGGCACAATCACAGATATTATAGCAACCTGGAGAAAGATGGGATGTTGAGGGCATAACCCTCACATGGGTGGGAGTAATAAATAGAAATATAGGGGTTTCTAAAATTATATTTCATAGTACATAAGCATTATATGCCACACGTTGAGATCATTCTGTCTTTAATAGTGTTGCAATCAGGATATTATGATTTTGGTATTTTCATTTTTAGGACTTTAGGAACTCTGAATCATGCTGTTGGGTTCTATAGAGCTCCCTCTCCATACAGTGATTTCATAAAATATTTATACTAATGCCAAATATACTTAAGATGTCCTTATTTGTTATTAACAATGTTATATTTGGTGAGGGATATGTATACAAGCACAATCTGTTTAAAATTGTATGGCTAACCAGATGTCAACTAACTTTTTTTCTTTTCTTTTTCTTCTACCTACTAAGTCCCCCGCCCCTAAACTGACAGAATGGAATGTTGCTTGCAACATCTATGGCTGGAATTCAGACAGAAGACCTTTGTACCGAGCATGTTTTTATTGTACTACATTCCTGTCTTGGCATGAAGTCCCTTAGACTACAAGGATCTGTTTTTGCATTCAGTAACTGTAGCACTCCACAACAGAGCCACTGTCAGCCACTGTCAGTTTATGCTTTTTTTTGTTTGTTTGTTTTTTATTATACTTTAGCTAGAGTGTTTCCATAAGGTTTTCTGTTATCAACAGGCATTTCCATAATAACAGGTTAATCACAATTCTGTATAAAGAAAGTGAGAAATGTTGGCTGGTATTAAATCAGATGCATAGATTGGGTGGGAAGATGGGGAATCTAACCCAGGACCAAGGTATTGGGGTTTGCAATCAACAGATGCCAGCAGGATGGTAGTAAAATATCACCCTTCAGAAAATGTTAATATCAAAACTAAATGGCAGTATCACTCCCAGGGTTGATGCACTCCCATTTCCTTCAGTGTTTCATGTGTGCTGCAGATAACGTAGCAAGCTGACTGTCACTGTTGTAGCAATCAGGTGGCTACAGTTATTTATTAAGAGTTTTTTATTTGTTCCTGGGGAGCTACACCTGGCAACACTACAGCTAGCTACAGCTCTGATTAATAGTCCTCCTTCTCACAAATGTGCAAGGTGAATGCTTAAAACATGTCACATCACCTACATGTGAATGTAATAAATATGGACCAGCAGCATTCCATCTGAGAAGCCTGTGAAGAAACATTCACATAAACCATGTAGAGATGAAACTTTGTAAAAGTAGCTATGAACTGTGCAGAAAGATTAATACATTGTGTATTGTGCAATTTGTGCCTGTGTTCAAAAGTTCCTGTGTAATCTTGTATATTTTTGTAATTTGGCTATGAATGCCAATTTGATCTAAGATCAAAGACGTTACAGCTTATTCTGCTGTCTAGCAGCTTATAGCAACTTTGGCAGCAGCCTTACCCTGCAGTTGTCCCTTTATGGACACCAGTCTATGGCTTTTATAACTGTAGAAATCAGAAGGATAGGATAGTAGGAATAAGGATAAGGTGGAGAGCAGACAAGGGATACGTAGCAGGATGACATAAAAGGGTTGTGCCGGACAGGATGGGAAGTACTTTTGTGTAGGACAGACCCTTTTCCTCAAAAAAAAAAAAAAAAAAAAAAAAAAAAATATATATATATATATATATATATATATATATAGATATAGATATATATCAAGGAGGATGAGGAGGAAGAAAAAAATCATACTGTGTGAATAAATGATGGTTAGGGAAGAGATCTGGGCACTGACAATATATAAACACAGAACAGACAAACAGGTGGGCAGATACACGGGTGGTTGGGTTTATAAATGGAAATGGTGACAGACAAACAGAGGGTGGGTAAATGTTGATGAGGCTGAGTTGTAAAACTACTCAAGGACTTGATTTGATAGAAAAGGGTGGGTACATTGAGGACGGAGGAAGGAAATGGGCACAGGAATAGAGAACCCCATAGTGAGTCCTGACCAGAGCAGATTTGGGGGAGACCCCACTGATGAGGTGTTGAGACCTCTTATTGCTCTGTAGTTGGAGTTATCTTGGTTAGCAATTCTTGAATCCACTATAAAATGTTGTGATATGTGTTCTACCATCTCTCCACAGCCTTTTATATGACAGTTACAACAGAGTCCTGAATCTTGGTTTTCTCACAGCTCTAATGTGGGCTACCTATGTGCGTGAATGTGTGTCGGGGGGGGGGTCATCAGTACTACCATATGAAGTATGCCCATGAATGGCATGGGATCATGACTTGTACATCAAATGTGTTCATAGCAGAGGTGAGAACAGAAAAGTAAAAGAAATATCAGAATTATTTCAGAATAATGTAAGGATACCGAATTGTGATCCAATATATAAACCTAGATAATGTGGTATTATATTTATAGTCAGCAAGTTGTATATATATAGATAATGTGGTATTATATTTATAGTCAGCAAGTTGTATATATATATATATATATATATATATATATATATATGGGTCCCCTTCAGTCGACCGAAAGTTTACAAGTTTGAAACACATATGGCCTAGACCAGATGTACGAACTTGTAAAAGTTCAATCTGACTGAATGGAGAGCTCCATACAGAGCGGAAAGGAAAGATTTCCCATTTCCGCAATGTAGTGCGATCTCGGAGTTGGTATATTTAAATAAGGGGGTGTGGGGGGTGCAGTGGGGGTGTAGCTCCCCTGCTATAGATGTTTAGTTTTGTGCTTTTTTTAGTCTTATGTGTTTTTATTTCATTGTTCGAACTTTTACAAGTTTGAACATATGATCTCGGCCATATGTGGTTTGAACTTATAAAAGTTCGATCTACTGAAGTAGATCCATATATATATATATATATGTATATATATATATATATATATATATATATATATATATATATATATATATATAGCTATATATATATAGATATATGTATACACACACACATTAGCAAATGCAACTTTTATCTTTATGTACTTCTTAGAAGTTTAATGATGGCATAGGCATTTTTGTCAGGGCATTTTACTTTCTCAGATACACAACCTTATTAACTTCCATTACAACTGTAATTGTAACTGTTTTTCTTAAACTCTTCTATGCTATTTCAGTGAAATGTAAATGTCCTATATTTTCAGTGACACAGGGGTGTTAGCCTACTAGGACAGTCCATCAACACATCTAGAGGAGTGCTGGGCACAGGTAGAAGTGACTGGCAATTGCATAACAAATTACTTTTTTCTGGTAAATGTGTGCACATTTTCTTAGACATTTTTGGAAAAATCTTATGACAATTAACTGATGTGTTATTCCTTGCCTGGTACAAACTGTCATTTGCCTATGGTTTTGGGGGTGGAGGAGCCAGGTTTCATTTGAAAGTTGCCACAACCAAGAACTACAACCAAGAACTTCTTTTACAGGGGATTGCTCTTGTTAGTCTTTGTTTTGGATCAAACCTTGATTTGTGTGTGACTTTGATATGTTACAATCATAACCTTTTATATTTTAATAACTGACGTTTTGTGTTTCTCCAATGGGTAATACTGGAAAACTAATAAAAAAAAAACTTAGCAAACTGAATGTAAACCCTTTCATTGTAAGATGGTTTGCCAACTGGCTCACAAACCAGACACACACTATAAAGTGGGTGACTCCACATCAGCCAGCAGACCTGTTACCAGTGGGGTACCACAGAGGTCATTGATGGACCCCCTACTGTTTGGTATGTACTTCTCAGAAGTTTAGGTCAAAACTAAGGGATTGTGGCTGACCAACTGCAAACTGGGTGCAATTATTGAATCTACAAATTATGTTAGCATACTCCAGGAGGGTCTTACGCAGACCATCGACTGGCGTCTTAGTCACGGCCTCAAACTGAATGCAAAGAAATGCATCGTCATTCCCTTTGACACAAACAATGTCCCTTCCCACTATCTCAACTCCAAATCCAGCTCCAGACAAGTGACAAGTGGAATACCTCAGAGTTCAGTCCTGGGACCACTCTTGTTTGGCATCTACTTCTCTGAAGTACAGGCCAACACTAAGGGACTCTGGCTAATAAAGTTCGTAGATGACTGCAAACTGGGAGCCATTACTGAATCCCCAAATGATGTGGATATTCTACAAAAGGGCCTTACAGAAAGAGGTGCTTAGTGCCAGAGCCATGGACTCAAGCTCAATGCCAAGAAATGTATAGTTATCCCCTTTGGGAAAAACATGTACCTGTGAATTACCACATAAGTGTCAGTACACTAAACATCGAAAGTGCAATAAGAGACTTAGGGACACAGGTGGACAGTGGTCTCACCTTCAATAACCACATCACCATAACAGTCAGGAAATCCTTCTATGTGGCACACCTCATCACTTAGGGCATTTCATCCAGAAAAAAGGAGGTCATTGTCCCACTGTACTCATCCCTCATTAGACCCATTATAGAATACAACGCCCCATTTGGTATGTACCTCTCAAGACATCTGCAACAACTGGAAAGGCTGCAAAAATACCTCACTAAAAGAATCACAGGCCTAAAGCAGATGCCCTATGCTGACCATCTAAAAAAACTCCACCTATGCTCCGTCTCATATCGTCTACTCAGAGGCGATCTCTGATTAGCATGCAAGCCCATGTCAAACCCAGAGCTGTTGGACATGCTACACTTAAAGAAATCCCTCACAGACACACGATCCAGGGATCTAAACCTTGTCATCACAATGAACAAAGCATGCTGGAGGGATAGGTTCCTGATCCAGAGACTCCCCAGACTCTGGAATAGACTGCTCATACATGTCAAGCAGAGCGCCTCTTTGGCCCTCTTCAAAAGGTGCCTTGATGATTGGATGGGACATAGGAAATTCACCCCGGGGATCATGTCAGTCACCTTGCTAGACAGGGGTCAGGGAAGTAAATACTGTGGGAAAAAATAGACAGGGAATTGTTATGACTAGGCTTGTATAGGCCCTACAGCCAATAGCCTGGTACCCACCTATGAACATATGAACCTATAAGTGGTAAGGAACCTTGGATCATAAGTTGACTGGAACCTTAACTTTGATCACCATGTGTCTACTGTAGTAAAGAAGGCTTTCAACATAGCACACTTGATTATTATTGCCTCAAGAGAAAAAGAGGTTTAACCCACTCTATATTCAACATTAATCTGGCTCATAACTGAGTATAAAGCTGTGTCCTGCACATATTGTACAAAGCACCTACAGCAATTGGAGAGACCTTAGAGTTTTCTAATAAAGAAAATCAAGAAACGCCAGCCCATGCCTTACACAGATTGACTGAAGTCCCTGTCACTACACCGTGTATCATATTGACTTCTTAGGGGGGGGGACTTATGCCTGGCTTAAAGAGCAGTCTCAGACCTAAACCTAATGACTTGCTGCATATCCATAAATCAAACAGGACTAGGGCTATCTGCTCCAGGAACCTAAATATGGCCTGTGACTTAAATAGGACATGCTGGGGGGACAGATTTAACTCCCATTGACTGCTGAATCTTTGAATAAGCTACCTATTCATGTGAAATACAGCACCTTTATGACACTGTTTAAGAGAAACCTGGACAAGTGGACGGAGCACTGTAAATTCTTACCAGGGATAGCGCCCATAACCCTCCTGAACATGGGCAGCCATTTAAAAAATGCTATCTTGGGTATTAACAAACATTTTTGTAGTATTACTTTGGGGTGAAATGGCTAGGCTTGAAATGACCTTCTAGTAGATAGCCTAGTAATCTCCTATGATCTTATGATCCTATGAATAATACGTGCTATATCTATGCAGGAGTTTTATTTATGTGCTATTTATGTATAGTATCTTTTTTTTTAGTTTTATGTCACCTAGAGTTATGTGGCACCCAAGAGTCCCAATCCCTGCAACCCCCCCCCTTCAGTGACTCTGAGAATGATGTAATTGTCCAAGCATTTCAGCGACATGGTGCCTTTTTGCTTGATAGAGGACGTAGGGATATGTCTGACAGAATGCAGATTTAGAACCAGACAGTGAATGATGTCAATGCTGTGGGGAGGTGTAGCAGGACATGTGATGAGGTGCGTCATGGGGCCACTGACATGATTATGTGGCCCAGAGGAGAGCAGCTGTAGTGACAGTGGACAGCTGTCTACCGGAGCTTCTTGCTACAGAGCCAACACTAACACCAAATGAAGAGTTCCAGTCTGCTGTCAGGGATGCAGAGGGCTCAGGGGAAAGTGCACAACAGCATGTGATTAATGTTGGTGGTGATATTTCAGTGAGGACAAGTATGTCCCAGGAGGAGCTTGCAGGTAACTTTACCTATGTCAATTTTTAATTATTTCTTGTATAGTAAAATATTGAAAGTAATAGTTAAGTTGGTTTAATACATTTTTTTGAGGGGGGGGGACTATTTATAAATAAATACAGTTAACAACATTCTGGTTCATTACAGATGGGCTTGGAATGGTTGTGTCAGTCAAGTTCCAGTTAAAAGTATTGTTAATGGACATATAAAGGTAAATAAATTGGTCCACCTGTGTTATTGTTATTGTGAGGATGGTATCCTTGCCTTTTGCATAACTTCTTCCCTAGCAAGTCTGCACATGGTAATCCAAACATTTTTATTTCAGTACTGTTGAGCAGTTGACAGATATATGCATTTATCCTTAGGTATGAGGTAGGTGTCAGGCGTGTGCATGTATTAGGATCATAGGATCATAGGAGATTACTAGGCTAATGGCTCTGGGGCCCTTACAAGCCTAGCCAAGTGTTTATCCCCCCCAAAAAAACCTCAATCAGCACCTGTCACCCCTGTCAATGAGGGACACAAGTGGAAGCCCTGGGACAAATTTGTGGTTGCCCATCCACTCATCACGATTGCGCTTGAAGAGGGTAAGTGACATACTTTTTTTATGTGTATGGAGAGTCTATTACAGAGCTGGGGCAGCCTCTGGGAGACAAACCTGTCTCTCCAGCTAGTTTTTTAATGTCATATATTAGATTCAATCTTTTCGACCGAGGAGTTAGACTTATGGATTTGGAGCATGTCTAGTAGAGCAGGGTCTGAGATTGCCTTATAGGTGAGACTCAGATCACCTCTGAGCAATCTGTATGATACAGAGTAGAGTGATAGTGATTTGAGCCTGTCCACATAGGACAGGTGTTGGAGGCCATGGGTTCTCTTTGTGAGGTATTTCTGTGGCCTTTCCAGTTGGTGCAGGTGTTTGTAGAGGTACATACTAAATGGGGCATTGTACTCAATTATTGGCCTAATGAGGGAAGAGTACAGAGAGGTAATAACCTTTTTTTTTTCTGGATGAAATCCCTTTACTTATGAGATGAGCTAAGCAAAAGGCTTTTCTGACCACTGCCGTTACATGATGATCAAATATGAGATTGTTGTCAACTTGTGTACCCAGGTCTCTCACCACAATTAGTGTGCTTAGGGGGTTGCCGCTAACGTGGTAATCAGTATGGGCCATGTTTTTGCCAAATGGTATGATAATATATTTTTTTGCATTTAACTTAAGGCCATGACTTTGGCACCATTCATTTGTTGCTGTGAGACCCTCTTGAAGTATGTTAACATCATTTGGTGAGTCAATGATAGCACCCAACTTACAGTCATCCACAATCTTGGGCAGCTACAGGCCTTTTGTCTTTGCCTGGACTTCTGAAAAGTAGATGCCAAACAAAAGGGGTCCCAGGACAGATCTCTGGGGGACACCACTAGTGACAGGTCTGCTGTTGGAGGCAGTGGCACCAAGCTGAACTTGTGGGTCCTCTCGGTGAGCCAGTTGGCCACCCACCTGATGAGATAGGGATTTATGCCAAGTTCTGTTAGCTTTTTGATGATGCCCAAGTGAGGGATTGTGTCAAAGGCTTTGGCCAACTCAAGGTAAGCTGTATGTAGTGACTTTCCCTCATCCAGTGCCTTGATGACAGTCTCAAAAAAGTCAGACATGTTTAACAAGCAAGATCTGCCCTTAACAAATCCAAACTGGGTGGGGTCAAGTGCTTGGAGATTGCCTATGTCCTTATTTATGAGGTCCATAATAACATGCTCCATGGCCTTACAGATCAGACTTGTCAAGCTAATGGGGTGATAGTTTCCAGCGTCAGTGTTGGCCCCACCTTTGTGCAATGGGATGACAATGGCTGTTCTCCACTCTGCTAAAATGAAGCCCGTACTTAGGCTATGGTTGAATAGGGTGCTCAATAGTGAGGCTAGAACTTGCTGGAGATATTGCAGAATACAGCCTGGGATACTATCAGTCCCATGGAAGCTATGTTCTTTGCCTTGGAAAGGGCCTTTAACACTTGATCTACGGAGATGTGAGATGCGGGGTGAGTATCGGGGATATAAAAAAGCAAAACCGAAGGATGCTTTGAGCAAAAAAAAACCAAATTTAATGAAGCACTTTCATCTACCTTTGTGGACAGACTTCTTCAAGCTTTGTTTTTTATTTTTTTGTTCTTTTGTGCAAGTTTTGGGGATATCGAATGGGCCTTTGTGAGAGGGCAGGGGGGGTGACGTTTTCACTGAACCTGTCTGCTAGCAGGTTGGCTAAGTCAACAGGCTCAGTGTAAGTGGTACCATTAAGAACTAATTCAGAACAAACCTGGGCTTTGCCATGGAGGTTTCTGACGTAACTGAAAAAGGCTTTGTGGTTAGCCTTTGTTTCGGAGACTAGTTTAGATTCATAAGTGATCTATTTTGCTCATTGAGGCTAAGGATAGAGGTTTTCCAATTGGGAATTTGTGCTATTTATCCCTTGGACAACAGTTTCTTCCTTTCGTTCTAAAGCCTGTTGATAGAGGATGTCCATCATGTAGGTTTGTGTTTCCCTGAGGAGCAGGTTTTAGTTCTGTTGGGTATGGCTGAGTCCATGCAGTTGTTTAGGTGCTTGTATACTGCACTGGCATACTATTCAGCATATTTGTCTGCATTCCCTGAAGGTGGCGGTGGTGTGAAGGTACTGATTCCCTCCCTTAGAAAGTTGTAGTCAGTTTTTGAGAAGTTTTTTAACCTGGTTACAACTGGGGGGGTTGGAAGGGATAGACTCTTCAAATGAGACAGACTGATGGTCTGATCTCACCAGGGAAGAACTTACTATATGGGTGGTGCAACAGTTGCCCATGTTGGTGAGAACCAAGTCTAGAATGCTATACCCCTTTGTGGGGGATGAGACAAGCTGGTCTAGTGCATTAGAACTGATTAAGTCAAGGAACCGTTAGGTGAGTGCATTAGAGTAGGAATAGTTCACCCAGTTTATGCTGGGGTAGTTGAATTTACCAAGGATCAGGGTGTTAAGGGGTACTTTGATGGACTCAAGTAGGTCCAGGTAGAAGGAGTGGGTATCCTGAGTCATGGAAGGAGGTCTTTAGCTGGCTATAGCTTGGATGGGTGTCCTGCCAATTGCCAATTGCACTTGGAGAAGTTCTAGTGCATCATGTTGGCAAACCAGTCTGGAAATGTGCCTGTCTTTAATGAAAAGAGAAACTCTGCACCCTTAATCTTCCTGACCTCATTTTTGGGTCAGAATGTGTGGAATGAGGTATAGCCTGGTAAGGCAGGGGTGCTCTCTGCAGCCTTGAACCAAGTTTCTGTGACTGCACAGATGTCAGCATCTTCCAGTGCTAAGCGAGCCTCCAGTGAGTGCATTTTCAGGTTAAGGCTCCTAGCGTTAAGCAGCATGACCTTCAATTTGCTGTTTGACATATCTTTTATGCTGGAAGATTTGTCTGTGGGACATTGCCTAAAAAAGGCGCAATGGAGGTGGCAAGAGCCTTGGCCAGAATCCTGAATCCCAGGTGTGAAAAGTGGAGGCCATCTCTGACAAAGTATCAAGGCCTGTCAACCATGTCATCCCAGGCAGACAGATACTGGATCTCCTTGGAATGACATTAGAAACTAAGCCAATTGTTGAAGTCAATTAGTTTTTGTTGGTATTGTGGTATCATTCTTGGTAAAGGTAGGATGTTGCTTAGGGCTAGGGTCATACCTGCCTGGGACACATACTCTGACAGCTTAATCATGTCTCTCTTCATATAGTCCAGGGAAGTACATCTCAAGTCATTCACACCAACATGAACAATGACAGAGTCATACTTGTACCTGTTGTGGAGAGACTTAAGTGCATGCATGATGTGGTGGATTCTGGCACCTGACAGACAATTCACCGTGATCTTCTCCTTGTCAAGCCTGGTGAGGGGGACATCAGTGTGTCTCACAACTGAGTCACAAATAACTAGTATGTTTGGTTTAATGTTGTGCTTTATGGGCTGTATGAGTTTATTGTTATGCCTCATGGGCTGTGTTTCTGAGACACAGGTGTGTTGTCTGCTCTTGGTGATGTGTTTGGTGGTGTGTGTGGAATGTTTGTGAGTATGTTTTGGTGGTATCTGCTGTTTAGGTAAGTTTTTATTAAGGATCTCTGTATATGCAGGTTTGTGTTGTGCTTGGCTATGTGATGTGGGTGATGTGGTATTTCTGCTGGTAATCTCCTCTTTGTCAGGAGTACTGACTGAGGCACAAGAGAGCATGGATTCCAGTTTGCTGATATAGATGCATTTCTCACAAGTAGAAGAATTATGTGCTAGAAGAAGAGGATTGTCAGTGAACATGAGGCAGTTGCTACACTGTCTCAGTATGCCCATGTCGACCAGGCTGGCAGGAAAAACTGATGGGAATTGTCCAGACATAGTGTTCTGAAACTTGGATGGACTAGGGGAGAGAGGAGTTTGAGGAGTTTGATAAGGGTTTGTCTACAACAGTGTAGACCACAAAAATCTTCTTAAATGTAAAGTAACTGGCATGAAGACCAAGTTCTAAAACCAAAACTAAGAGGGTTAGAATAACACACAAATTTAATCAAGCTACTCACAAGCAGTAATAAATACAGCAGAATAAAACCACTTCAACACTTAAGAGTAATGAGGAAGAACACAATGTACTGTCTGTGATAGTGGCACATGTGTTAGTTTAACATATATTAAACTGTAGTATAGGTTTTAATTTATTTCATGTGCTTATTATCACAGGTGATCCTAACAGTGGAAGTGTAGGAGTCTTACCACCTGATGTCAGAGCATCGGCAAACTCTGATGGTGATGATGGTGGCCAAACACAGGCACAGTCAGGGGGTGCAGAAGCTGAATCAGACACTGAGGTTGACATTCAGCCATCTCCCATATTTTCATCAGACATAGTCAGTAGACCTATGCAAACCTATTCCAGTGAGCTTTTAGATATTGGACAGGTGCAAGGTGAGACACCTGACTAGGGTAGTGTGGTCACTGTAGTTTCAGTGATTGTTGACTCTGGCTGTAGCCAAAGTGTGAACGAGGTCCCACTCAAGTGGGTTTTTAGGAGTGCTTGGAATAGGCCTGCTGTCTACCCTCCAACTGAACCTGTTTGTGTCTTTCTGCTCCACACAAGGTATGTTTAAGGCCATTATGAAGGAGCAGGCACATTCCAATAGGGTTTCTGAGGAAATGCTTAGGGCTGTAGATGTGGCACAGGCTTACATGTATGATGGAATGTCTTCTGGGAGGGGGACTGCATCCAAATGGACATAGGTCAGCCACATCATCTGATGTTAGTTGATGTGGCTGTGCTCTATCATGCTCCAGTAGTGACACTACTTCCACTGCTTCATCAGTAGTTGAAGTGTCCACATCCAGATATGTTAAGTCATGGGGTTGTGGTCCTGGATATACTCATCAGGAGAGCTCATCTAGCAGACATCAGTCACATTCACGCAGCATCACTGCATCTGACCGTGGGCATGGATGTGCCAGTGCAACTCCTGGAAGAGCCAGTTCTCGCAATCTGCATTGACAAGAATGAGTAGTCATCTCTACCATGCACGACTTGGATGTAGACCTAGCACAGATCGTTGATGCATTCTTGCTGACATTCAAACACCAATTTCAACTTCAGTGCCCATTCAGAGACATACACATATAACAGTTACAGTGGTCAGTTGTGAGGCCTACAGTTCATGTCTCAGTGGCGATTTGATACTTTATCCAAATGTCTGCCTAATTGTCTTTCTTACTCACATGCATTCACTACCTTTTGAGTCAGTCTAAACTTCCTACCCCCACCCCCGCCCCACACACACAACCCTCTGTGCAAATGATAACTGTGCCATATCCATCTTTTCTATCTTTCGGATTCAGGGATACATAAGTCTTTTGCCTGATGCACAGGGTGCATAGCTGACTTAGTGCTTAGTGTATCTGTGTTTGTGATGCTGCTTTGCAAATTGTACTACTGTCTTACAAGTTTTTGTAATGTGTACATCCCTCTCAACCTCTTAGACCAACAAAGCTGGACCAAACCATGAATAGAAGTGGGACAAAGACCCAAAAATAGTAAGAATTTTTTAAATATTTCAGTCTTACAGACTTGGACAGTTGATAAAATAACAGGTTTTGCCTTACCATAGGATTTTTTCTGAGGGATCTGAATTCTGAAACTGAAATGTGTGTCATTATTTTCTAACTTTTATCTTTAATGATTTGCCAATATAAAAGTCTGTGGCCAAACTGGTAATTCTGTGAAAATCTGCACATCTGAGAGGTATGAATGTGTGAATCTTTGATGCATGAGGCCTATTACTTGACAGAGGACACATTTATTCACATAATTCACATAAAAACACAGCATCAATGGGACCAAACTGTGTCCCAGGCTGTGTCTTACATGAGCTCAAAGATGAACTAACCCCTCAACTAAACACACTGTTCATACTCATCCTCTCCACAGGCTATGTACCCATAGGGTGGTGCACAGCAATGGTTATTCCACTTCACAAAGGTGGAGCCACAACAGACCCCGGGAACTATCACCCTGTAATCCTGACTAGCTTTGTCTGCAAGGCTATGGAGCGCATCATCATGGAGCTCATTAACAGAGACATTGGGAACCTTCAAACACTGGACCCTACCCAGTTCGGCTTTGTTAAGGGCAGATCATGCCTCCTAAACCTGGTGGACTTCTTTGAGACAGTTACCAAGGCTATAGATGAGGGAAAGGTGGTACACACAGCCTACCTAGACCTCTCAAAAGCCTTTGACACCATTCCCCATTCTGGAATTATAGACAAGCTCATCGGCCTGAACATAAACCCCTACATCACAAGATGGGTTGCCAACTGGCTCACGGACAGAACCCACATGGTGAGAGTTGCGGGATCTAGGTCCGAGTCTAAACCGATTACAAGTGGTGCACCCAGGGCTCAGTCCTAGGACCCCTCCTGTTCAGCATATACTTCTCAGAGGTACAGGCAAGCACAGGAGGACTATGGCTGACCAAGTTCACAGACGACTGCAAACTAGGGGCTATAATTGACTCTCCGCCTGACACAAACATCCTCCAAAATGGTCTCACTGAGACAGATACCTGGTGTCAAAATCATGGCCTCAAGCTAAATGCCAAAAAGTGCATAGTCATCCCCTTTGGAAAAAAAACAAAGTACCCACAAACTACCACATAGGTGGTAGTCCCCTAAATACGGAAGACGTAATAAGGGATCTGGGGACCCAAGTAGATAGTAATCTCACCTTTGATAATCACATTGCAAAGTGGTTAGAAAATCCTTCTATGTGGCCCACCTAATCACCAAAGGGTACGCATCCAGATCAAAAGAGGTCATTGTGCCCCTCTACTCATCACTCATCAGACCCATCATAGAGTACAATGCCCCATTTAGGATGGACATTACAAGACACCTGCAACAGCTGGAAAGACCACAGAAGTACCTAACCAAGAGGATCACTGGCCTCAAACAGATGCCCTATGCAGCTTGACTGAAGAAATTACAGCTGTACTCATTTGCATACCGCCTACTCAGAGGTGATCTCTGCCTGACATACAAGGCCATGTCCAACCCAGAATTGATGGACATGCTCCACCTAAAGAAAACCTTATCCCCGCGAGCCACACGCTCTAGGGATCTAAACCTCACCACAACAATAAACAGGACGTGCTGTAGGGATAGATTCCTGTCCCAGAGACTTCCCATGCTTTGGAACAAGATCCCAATCTACATTAGGCAGAGCTCCTTGCTAACATTCTTCAAAAGAAACCTTGATGAGTAGATGGGAAACAGAAAGTTTACCTCGGGGATCACTTCAGTGGCTCTGCTGGACAGAGGTACAGGGAACTAATCTAAGGGGGCGGAGAAAGCCAACACATTCCGGGCTAGGCTTATAAATGTCTTCGGGCAGATAGCCTAGTACCTACCTATGAACCTATGAACTTATAAGTCACTGCTGTCACATATTGCTTTCATTGCTGTAGAAATAACCCACCTTATACTTACTTACTTTACCAAGTAACAGCACACAAGGATATGCCATCCATTTGTTTTCTTAAACATTTATTTTTCTATTCCAGGTTCAACACTTACCTTGGAAGTCCAGCAGTTGTAATAGTTTTAATTTGGGGCTGAGTCTGTCTGATGCTAGCAGTACATAGGTAAATAAAGGTTGTGAGCATTGCCCAGCATAAATGTTACTGTATGTATGTGCATAGGATGAAGGTATTAGCCCCTTAGGTGGTGAGCATGTGTGCTACACATTATTTCTTGACCAGTGTGAGGACATATTGTGCATGCCTACATGTGCCTACACCCCAAGTGATTGGTGATTTCCCCTCTGACTCCTCACCTGCATGTGTCTATGGTGACCTTGAAGGTGGTGGTGGGATGTGTGGTCCTTCCCCTTGGTGTTCCTGCTGAAGTTGTTTTCTAGGGATAATATTGTGAAGTATGGCACAGATGGTGAAAATTTCAGCACATGTATGGGGATTGTACTGTGGGGCTCCCCCAGATGTATCTAGGGAGCAGAAATGTGACTTCAACAGCCCAAATGTGTGCTCTGTGATATTTTTGATTTAGCGTGTGCCTCATTATTGCATTTTTCAATTGGGGTGTGTGCATTTCTGATGGGTGTCATCACCCATATTTCGAGTACATAACCTGCATCCCCCAATAAATGACCTGTGGGGTATTCCCTCTAGAAAACATCTGATATAGTTGAGAGTTGTGCCAGATATCTGAGTTGTGGTAACTGCTTGGATTGCCAGCACACACATTCAGGATGATTCCCTTAGCATTACACATGACCTGATAGTTAATGGAGTGGAAGATCTTTCTATTTATGTACACCCTTCCCTGTTCTGCGAGTGCGCTTTGATTTATACATGTGTACAGTCTATGGCACTCAGGACTTCAGCATAGTGTGCTACAGAGTAGAACTCCTGCATAGTTGTGGCTCTGTCCTCAGGTGTACAGGGAAAATATATGTAGTCACCTGCATGTTGTAACAAAGAATTCAGGAATTTATGTAAGACCTGGATACTGATAACTGTGACACCCCCAGCCTGTCCCATTTTGGTCTCTGGAAAGTTTCTTTAGCTAATATTCAAAGTGTTACACATACCTGTGTCTCTACTGGTATTGATTCCCCTCAGTTTGCCCTTTCTTTCAGCTGAGCACAAAAGAGATTACAGAGTTCTTGTTGTATGTCTCTATCCACCCTGTAGCATTTTACAATTTCTGTGTCACGCAGACCATGGAAAGTTAAAAGAGGTGTAAACACCTTTCTCGTTCTTGCCAGAGGTTTATTAGCAGCAGCAGCAGCACAAACTTGGGCCTGTTGAACATACAAATGAATAAGAGGAACAGCAGCTCTTAATATTGCTCTGTTTACACTGGCTTACATAGCTGTATTACAGTAGGTTTTGGAATTCGCAGGGAAAACCTACACTGCGTCTACATGGGTCTATATTATAACATCAAAGTTCTCTAACATCGAATGTTATAATATCAAACCCGTAATGTCGAATGCTGAAAACAGCAAAGGTGCAGGACATTGAATTCTTTCCCAGGGAAAGAATTCGGTGGGCTGTTGCTGTGGCTTCGCTGTTTTCAGCGTTCGATATGTTGGAGAGTCACGGCTCGGGTTCAGGTAAGTGTGCGATTGTGTGGAGGTTAGGGTTAGGGGGAGGGTTAGGTGAGTTAGGGTTAGGGTGCGGGTCAGGTAAGTGTGCAGTTGTGTGGACGTTAGTGTTAGGGCGCGGGTTCAGGTAAGCGTGCGATTGTGTGTAGGTTAGGATTAAGGGGCGGGTTAGGTGAGTTAGGGTTAGGGCGCAGGTCAGGTAAGTGTGCGATTGTGTGTAAGTTAGGGGTAGGGGCGGGTTAGGTGAGTTAGGGCGCGAGTGAGGTGAGTGTGCGATAGTGACGGACCTTAGGGTTAGGGTTGGGTTAAGGTAAGTGGATAGCTAGTACTGTATGTAAAGTTTAGCTCAAGTGTAGGATTTTAAGTGTATGTGTGTGGATGGCTGTTTTTTGTGTGTGTTTGTGCCTTGTGTATGTTTCTTGGAATAGTGAATGTTTTCCCTGGGAAAAAAATTTGCTATTCTGACTGTTCGATGTTTTTACACTTCGGTATTTAGGGTTCAATATAATAACATTCGATGTTAGAGAACTTCAATGTTATTATATAGACCCGTCTACACTTGGACTGGTTGATTAGCATACATTTCAGTTGCTTTTGCTGTAATTGGTATATAACAGTGTTTACCATCATACTTCTCAATCTCTCAGAGAAAAAAAAAAATCTGTCCAAAGCCATAAATAGTGGGGGGACAAAGGCCCAAAAATAGGGACAATTTTTAAATATTGCTCTTACAATCTTAGAGAATACATAGAATAACAGGTTTTGCAGTAGCATGAATTTTCTGAAGGGTATAAAATCTGAAAGTCAAATGTCTGTCATTATTTTCTGACTTCAGTCTTCGATTATTTGCTGATGATTTGCTAGCAAACCACAATTTTATAAAAAACTGACCAAAAATGTGAGGCATAAATCTGACCATTCTGTGAAAATTGATACAGTTGAGAGGTATGTTTGCCATGTTTGCCCAGCTCCACACAGTACAAAATGAGTACAAAATGGTGTGCAATCATGTGCGTGTCAATATGGGCACACAGTTTTAGGAGGTTGTGTAGGCTTTATTGAATCTTTGCCAAAATCTATAATTATAGTGATGTTTTATTGGATGAACAATGTACCAACTTATTTAGAAGAGGCCTGAATGTTGTACTCTGTAAAAGAGCTAAAATAGCTGACTTATAGATAAATTGAATTTTCTAGTCTACAGTTTTAAATCTGTACATTTTAAAGGGGCAAGACAGGTCAACTACACTAATTCTAATTTTTGTAAAATGAGTGTTTTAATCCACCTTTAGACCCTAATGTTCAACTACTTAAAAAGATGTGTGGAAAGGAATTTAGAAATATGTTTAATAAAAGTAAATTTCAGATTTTTCTTAATTTAAACAGAAAGGAAATAGATCTGCTCACCATACCCCTCAGCTAGCTATATTTTTGCAGTATGTCCAGATTTTTGCCTCAAAATTTTAGTCTGTTCCTCATACATTTTTTGGTTTTCTGACAAATCACTGAGATGAACTGATGAATGAAATTAATAAATAATGTTGTACATTTGCATTTCAGACTTCATGTCCTTTAGAAAATCCATTTTAAAACATACTGCTATTCTAGCAACTTTCTAAGCAATGCTTAAAATCTGTCTCTATGTTTGGTCATTTGCACCCCCATTATTGTAGGCTTTGTCCAGATTTCATGGGCTGAGAGGTATGCTGGTCACACAAGTATGCAGTCTTAGATCCATTAGGGTGATGAAGCTGGATAAAGGTGAAGGTTTAGTGGTGTGGAACACTCTGAATTATATTAATAAGATGGATAATCTTTTAAGGGAGGATACTGGTCAAGAGATCTCGATTAATGAAATTAGTATTTCTTACTCAAGAATTGATCAACCTGTTCATAAAATGTTAATGTCGGACAGAGTGATGCAAATTTATACAATGCATTAAAAAAATGACTGTTATACTATAACTGGAACTTTTGGTATCCCCAAAATTAATAAAGATTTGGGAATCCACCTCTGTGATCTATAGTTAGTTTAGACTTAAGGATGCATGTCAGAAGAGCTCTTATATTTTGAAGGATTCCTAGGACTTCCTTGACTTTTTAGACATGAAATTATTTAAAGATCGAAATAGAAAAACTTTGGTTTCTGGGATCTTCAGAAAACCGACGTACTGTAACATCTTGTTGGATTTTGCTAGCTGCCACTCTTTAGCAAATGGTTCATGCAGCTAGAATAGCATCTGAAGAAGGGTAATTTTCTGAGGAAATAATGCAATTAAAAGAAATGTATTTGAGCCAAGGGCTACCCTATTGATTTAATAAATTAAAATTTTCATGAAGTAAGAAGAAAAAGAAGTTTTGGTATTTATGTTCCCCTTTTAGGTACCGGTGTTGAATTTTCCAACCAACATTCAAAGGTTGGTGACCTCTATAGGGCAATTGTTTTCACCTACAATGTGGATTGTAAAGAAATGGAAACAAGTTTTTGGTCAACACTGGAATATTTTTTTTGAACAGAGGATGATATGAGTAGAACCCTGGGTAATGTACCCAGGAATGTGCATAAGAAGGATAGGAATATCGAAAATATGTTGGAAAGGTTGTTGTTGTTTGTCTTTCGGCTTTTTCCCGGTAAGGGGTCGCCACAGCAGAACTCCAGTCCACTAATGATTGGCAGTAGATTTTTACAAAATGCCGAGGTGCCAGCTCAATGCCCAAACTTCAACGAAGGAACATACATTTATGTACGCATGTCTTTCGAACACTACCCAACCGCAGGGAGGACATGCAGACTCCACACAGGAGGCACTCCCAAGCCAAGCTGAGAATCGAAAGGGAGAACCTCTTGCTGTGAGGTAACAATGCTACTCCCGTACCACCAATTCCCTGATATGGGCTACCACCTTATATGGTAACAAAAAGGGTGCCAAAAAGTGTAGTGCATATATGCAATGTAAATATATTATGGAAGGTTATAAGTTTGACATTAATGGGAATGAATGGGTCATTAAGAAGGGCTATTTTAATTGTAGATCAAAAAAGGTAGTATTTCTATCTTTTTGCCAACTTTGCCTGGGGTTCTATATAGGAAAAACTGAAAGAGTATTTAAAGAACATATTTATCAACACCTATATGATGTTAAAAAATGATCCACATATTTCCCTAGCTAGACATTGTACTGAATATGTGAATCATTTTAAATTTATGATACTGGATTCTGTTTATGTTGATCCGAGAGGAGGCCCCTGGCAAC
This sequence comes from Protopterus annectens, assembly GCF_019279795.1. Taxonomy (NCBI): domain Eukaryota; kingdom Metazoa; phylum Chordata; order Ceratodontiformes; family Protopteridae; genus Protopterus; species Protopterus annectens. The sequence continues at coordinate 980,842,876 of NC_056731.1, forward strand.
TAAATCTGGAAGTGTTAGAATTGAAAAAGGCAACTTACTGCTGTGGCTGATAGATTTCCTGTGTTAAATGAAATGGTATGCATTGACAGCATTCTTAAAACAGTTAAAATTATGATTATTTTTAGCAAGGTGTATTTTTAGTATTTTGTATTAATGTTTCATTAATCAGTTATATATGTATGGGTATCATTGTATGTAAATGTGTTGAGGTATTGATGTTATAAGCTGCTCATGTTTTTTTAAGGTAGTATTGCTTTACAAATTAATTGATGTAATTGCTGACCTTTTATCTTCTTCTTCTTCTTCTTTCGGCTTTTTCCCGGTTAGGGGTCGCCACAGCGGATCACCTGTCCGCACATTGAATGGCAGTGGAGTTTTACGGTGTCGAGTTGCCAGCCCGGCGCCCAACCTTCCACAGAAGGCACACTCACATGCACACCTAGGGCCAATTTAGAGTGTCCAATCCACCTGCAGCATGTCTTTGGGATGTGGGAGGAAACCGGAGCACCCGGAGGAAACCCACGCGACCACAGGGAGGACATGCAGACTCCGCACAGAAGGCACCCCAGCCGAGGATCGAACCGGAGAACCTCATGCTGTGAGGAATTGCTGACCTTTTATGATTAGGTTATAAATCCCTTGTTTTTTGTTTTAACACAGCAGTGTTTTTCAGTATTAAATGGCTAGTTGTTCATATATAGAAGGTGTTTTTGTTTCTTAGTCTTGAATTTACCTTCCATGGGACAAATGTGTTAGTTAAATTTATCAAAAGACTCAAAACAATGCCAAATATCCATGAGAATGGAGTCACTTATGACAATGAACACATTCAACCTGCAGTGTTGTTCAGCATCCGCATCAGTTGGTAAGTTATGACTGCTGGAGAACTGAATGATATACCCATATTGTGTTGCAAATTTTGTTTCACCAAGAATTTTATTCCAGTATTTTCAAATCAGTTTAAAGTCTGCAATGATAGTTTATTTGTTGTCACTCCCAACATCAAGCATTGAATTTTGTGTCTCAGTAATCAAGTTTGTCTGATGAATAACTTTGAGAAGTTTAACCCATACTGAAGACATCAGTACACATTCATATTATGACATGTATGTCTGAATGGACCTCACTTCTCTACAGGCTCGTGATGGCAGATTAAGAGAGTCCGGTTCACTCAATGCCATCAGTATCCCACTCAAGTGCTATACAACTGGTTTAACATTATATACAGTTTCAGATGGGCTGTGTACAGAAACTGACAGACATTGCTTCAGTATTTCCCACCTCCGTGGACTTCTATGGAACAAGTTATATATCTGTCAAATGGTTACAGAGTATGTAACTGCCTCTTTGCAGGATTCAGTGCAATTAACACCAACAAGACTTAGTGTGTGATTTCCATAGCTTGAGAGGACACAATTTTCATTGCATTCCGTAACAGTCAACTGCACTACTTTATACTTTCTGGTGATGTTTAATCTGTAGTTATAAGCTTGGCTAATGCACAGATCAAAATTAAGGTTCACTTCTAGAAGTACAGTTAGACAATTGTGTTTTTCGCATTCTTTTTTTGACTGTGAAATTGGCAAACAAATTGCTCTTCTACTGACAATTGCATGCTGTCTGCAATCTTCTTATATCTGACATTCAACATAGTCTCTTTCTTACGAGCAAAATGTGTGGTAGCATCAACAATTATTGCAAAATATTTTGCATTTTGTGTTTCACCAAGAATGGAGGTTTGCACAAGTGAACCACAGAGCTCAATAAACTCATTTTGATTGTGCTGGGAAAGATAATGAACCTGCAATCAATGGTTTGTTTCTTGTGACACTCTGAACTTTTTGAAAATAATCTAGCAGCACTTAATCATAATGGCTTAGCATTTTGATAATGGCCAAAAAGTTTTGATAAATTGCAATTACCAGTGCATTGGCTGGAATCAAAATATGCCAGTTCACACTAGGAAGAAAAAGGATCACATTCAAAATGCATTGGGGAAGTTGCAAGTTCAGACAGAACCAATGAAAGGGTCACGTAGTGTCAGAAGCAGGCAACAAAAAGGTACACTCATCTCAGTCTTATAGCCAAAATATATAAAAAAGCATCCTTAATCCAATAAACAACACTTCAACTGAATGTTAAAGCAAAAAAGTTTAATCAAAATATGATATGACATGACAAGAAACATGGTTAACTGCTTTCGTCCCTAGTTTTTTTTTTATTTTTTATTTTTTTATTCTTTTTGTGTTTGTGCATTTTATACTTTTTCCTTCTTGCATCCCAGGCAATGCTTCTGGAATGCTTCTGGAAATGTTGAAAGATTAAATTTTCAGAAAATACTTCAGCTGGGAAGTGTTTCTTTTTTCAAGCAACCCAATGTCCATTTCTTCACATTCTGTTGCAATAGTATTTGCGAAATAGGAATGTTTTTTTTCTACCACGTTTATGATTTTCTGATACATTGTTGTTCTCATTTGTGGTGTAATTTTCACCAAACGCAACAATCACTTCTGAAATATTTTTATCTTTCTCATAATCTAAGATCATAGTAGAAAAAATAATGCTTTCTACTTTATTGTCTGTTGTAACTGTGACAGTATCTGGTATTTTTGACTGTAGCAAGTGATACATCTGAATTTGACTGTATCATCAGACACACAGAAGCTGTTTGAAGAACAGATATTATACAGTGTGAACTATGTGAGGCCTTCTTAAATTGCATTCCTTACTAGCACTGCTTTTAAATTGCTTCTTCACGTAAAGTAGGCCTACATAGACAGTTGCAGCTCCAGGTTCCTCTTCCTGCTAGGACACAATAGGGACAAAATAGCTAGCTGGTGGGGCATACAGAATATGTGAAAAAAAAACACCAAAACAACTTAATAATCAAAAGTAGAATAAATGATACATGGTAACAACTCTCCCACAATCCACTGTTAAAATGGAAAGACCTTTTCCCTACAAATAAAGATCATAATTTTACAAATCCTAATAATGTTCACAACACAGAGAAGCTACTGGTTTGTCATGCTCAAGGATTGTGGTCTGTAAAGTATTGGTATACATACTACTCTGCAGTGTAACAAGTCAATGGTGTAGCTACCAGCACAGCAGACATGGAGAAACATCATGCACAAAGACATGTGTGCCTTAGTAAAATGTGAAAAAATAGAATTAACCCAAATTTATGATGAGGAAGTCACTACTTATTTTGATCTGTGCTACATTGAAAGGAAAACATTTTTTAAACAAATATAATACATTTTTGCCAATATTCATTATTAAATGCACATCTTCTCACTGCAAATACTGTTGAACAGCAAAGTAGTCTGTTAAAAGTTGTCTGAAGTAGAGGTAAGAGCGATCAGTTTACAGCTCCTGGATTACATTAATAGCTTTGACACCTCAGGAAGAATGTGGGATAGGGTCTATCATCACATGACTTAAAAATTGATGCCTTAAAATAACAGTTTATCTGTTTTATTTTATTTGGCATTTACAACTACTGATAACCAGGTAAAAGCTGGTCTGAGAACACAAACCAGTGTAATTCAAGCAAAAACAAAAAAATTCAAATGGGTTCCATGTGCTGTGCAAGTTGCTTTTGACTTGTAATACTGCCATTCTATTAACTTGAACGTTAAAAAAAGTTCCTAATGTCTAGCATAACTTGTGTAAAGGGGGACTTGAAATGGACTCTGGGGAAAAAACGTCCAAGATCATTTTACATTGGCAGATCCATTGAGATATAATATAACCATAATCTGATCCTGATGCATTAAAATAGTCAGAGTACAACGGTATAATGAAATAACTAAGGTATAGTGGCAACTTTAATGAAATAACTGAGATATAGGGGTAACTATAACTTATTTAATACTTTGTGTTAACCGTGTTAGTCCCACTAGGCCAATGTCCTCATTTCTGGAGAGATCAGAAGTGGTACTTATAAGGGGAAATTTGGCCAGGACACTGTGGAGCATTCCCCTACTCTTTTTACCTAGTGCCATGGGATCTTTTACATGCAACTGAACTAGCACCAACTCAGGCATATTGAGCCTTAGTATAACATCTCACATAAAGATTGCAGTGTTAGTACTGGAAATATTAATCTGACTATCTGGTATTCAACTAGAACCCAACACTTTCTGCATCCAGGGCAAGACTGTTACCTGTTGAGCTGCTGAGACTACAAATGCACACACATTAGTCTTTCAGCCCACTCCAAGGGAAGCAGCACTGAGAAAAACAAAAACTGTACCAAGCAAATGTAACAACACAAACCACTTATCCCTCTATTTTTGGCTTGCTGAAATAACAGTAATAGAAATAATTTAGATCTAGCACCACACCTCTCTACTAGTTGGGGAACAAAATCAAGAGCAATTTTTAAATATTACTCAAATTCACTTAAAACGTTAATAGAGCAGCAAGTTTCCAATATGCATTTTTGAACAATAAGTATAAAATTCTTAAGAGTGTGATTACTTAGACTGCAATCCTGAGTGATTTACCAGAAAATCAAAAATGACAAGCATTTGAAGCAAAATCAGGGACATTCTGTGAAAATTGGGTGACAGTTGAGAGGTATGGTTAACACTGAGAAGGGAATGTCTGGTCACCATAACCCATTCCAGGACTTGAATATATTTTGGATGTGCTGGATTTCATATTATGCAGTTATGATTGTTTTTAATCTTATAACCATCTATGAACAAGTCTCAGCAGACGACATTAAAGAATTTGCAGTTTTAATGACTGGGATAATTAAATTTACATATCCTTAAATTCTTAAACTGAGGCTACATTTTCAGACAGTATACATTGTTTGTCATTACTGTAACATCAATAGCACTAACAAGCAAAAGAATTAATAAAAATGCCATTGTCAAATTTCAACCTTCAAAATATGGAACACTATACTACCTGTCATAAGGTGGAATAGACTGGCAAGATATAAGGCATTTACTAACGACGAGGGAGAGAGCTCACCACGTGATTAAAATGTAATATAAGGCATTTACTAACGACGAGGGAGAGAGCTCACCACGTGATTAAAATGTAATATAAGGCATTTACTAACGACGAGGGAGAGAGCTCACCACGTGATTAAAATGTAATATAAGGCATTTACTAACGACGAGGGAGAGAGCTCACCATGTGATTAAAATGTTACTTTGTATCTGTTTTGACACATGCCTAATTCTTCAAACATTAGAGACTTTCAGAAGAAACAACTCAAGTAGCAAAAGTCTAAGGCTCCAGATAGACAAACAAAGTACCCCCTCCCCAAAAAAAAAAAAAAAACAAACAACAACAACAAAAAAAACACAATCGACTCCAGTCATTTTCAAGCAATATATATAAGAGAAACACTTGCAGCATCATGAATACCATACCATCTACAACGCCCACAAGCAAAAGAATTAAAGAAATTACAGACATAGTCAAACTTCAATTTTCAAAATATGAAATATTACCAGACCTCTCAGTTGCCACTATTTTGAAGGAAATTCCAATTTTCAGGCCTGATTAACCTATTTGCACAATTTTCTGTTCCCCAAGGGTATGTTACACACACACACGCACACACGCACACACACACACACACACACACACACACACACACACACACACACACACACACATACACACACACACACACACAAACACCTGTGAGACACTGCAGAAATGGTAACATAGCAACCTATGATCCTGAGAAATAACAGCTGCATGTATGAAATGGTAAGAGCTATACTTAACAGTGATCCTCACATGGCAGCATTTGTGCAGGTAATGAAAGGTGAAAGACAGGTAAAAGTCTCCAGTCTGCCTGAATAATTCATGAAGAGCAGCAGTAAAACCCCTCTGAGCCTGATCCTTACATAGAAGCATAATTTTGGATAGATTACATTGAGGAGCCTTGCAAGCTGAGGCCTTAGTTCTGTGTTTGTGACTTGGTACATAAGTACTAGCATGTTGCTTATGATTCTTTCTAATAAGTTTCTAGTACTTTTTATTAAAAATTGTTATATCCACATGCAGTGTATTATTTCAATTGGCTATAAAATAATTTATGAAAATAGCTATGGTAAAACACTTACAAATTTCAGTGGAATCATGAAAAATGTAGGGATGAAACGTGATACAAAAACACTATAGCAGGTATATAGGTAATGTCTTATTCTATTAACATTTATCTGAAAATATGTTATTTAAATATAGAATGCGTACACAGTTCTGTTAGAAGAACAGGTGTATTTCATGTCTGTAATTTACTGAATTTCTTCAAGTAAATCATTTGTCTCAACCCGAACATTTAAATTTCACAAAATAGATTCCAGATCTTACCTTTTAAACATAATTCTTAGGAGAAATAGAAGGTGGCTGTATTATGTAAACATATAACTCCATCCCTTTTGAATATACTTGTAGACAAATAAGTAAAGTCACTAAACGTTGCAGCTAATGTATTCAGGATTTGTTATTCTTTACTCACCTTTCTGCTATCCAGGAATAGCTAAAAAGCAGTTGAATCTCTGCTAATCTTTGATTCAAGTTTCAAAATAGGTGAGTTGATCATACTGAGGAATTTTAATTTTATGACACTCAAAACTGCCTCTAATGATCTAAAACCACTCAGATGATATATTCTGGTCACAGAATGGAGGTGCTGTGTTCAAGTTTCTACATCCCAGCTTTGGAGACCAGACTCAGTATAAAGATGAGGTTTCTGTCTGTGCAAAGTCTGCATATTCTACCAATGCCCTCATGTATACATTGGTTTCATCTCACCTCCAAAAAACATCCTACCTAAACTGTGTACTGCAGGCTGTGCAGATATATTTATCTTGGCATTTATTTAGGGTGAGAGGGAAAATGATATAAAGGAAATCTTTGAACTTAACTATTAAAAATTGTAAAATATTTAGAAAACAACAGTTAGGAAGAGACCATGCATACTCTCAAGACTCTATTGACTATAAGAAAGCTTTTTTAATACAAAATCACAATTTACACTGCAGTCTTGTAGGCCTTTATAAAAACTCTGTACTTTCACATTGTTAAATAGCAAAATTTGGTATAACACATTACCAGCTTTCATTTTGAGACAACTATAGTTTAATTCATTTTTAATTGACATTTCTAGGCACAATGTCTAAGGAATAATATTCTCCATTTATTATATCCAAAGTGTTAATGCAGTATAAGGTAATCTAAATTTTGCATGGCAGGTTGGCTTTTGAACCCTTTGTGAATGTTTGAACATGTATCATCTTCTGTTTCTCTGATTCTTCATATTTATAACTTGACTACATAGTCACCTTAAAGCTTCCAACTCATTCCCTACTTGGAAGGCCTTCACTATCACTGTTCAACCTCTCTATATTTTGACTAACATCCTCAAGATCGTGAGCTTCAGCAGCCATTTTGGTTTTAAGTTGGTAACTGCCTTTTCTGAGTGATGCCAGCGTCTCTTCCTTAAATGTGCAGTGAAACTGGACCAAATTATTTAACTGGTGTTTCATCAGTTGCAGTGATAACAGCCTACTTAACAATCTGTTCATTGAGAAAAAAATCAGTTGAGCACAGTTATCACATAGCCTGATAACAACTAACATACCCACTCAAGCACAAAAAAAGACCACACACCACCGTGCACTCAGTCTAAATGCCATTCAACATCCACATACACAAAACAAACATACGATGTACTAAGCATGCTCATTCAATGGAGGAGGCTACCCCACATTCCTGTATCCCACAAAAGCTAATATAACCAACCATGAGCCAACAGTTGCCTTCAGCAAGTATTTCTCATGACACATAGCTATGCAATCACCCATCTCATGGTATACTTTTTCATAGTACCCCTAGCAAATAACAGGTGATATACAGTCTGACAGACACTTTAAAATGCTCAATATATACATGTACTCACACACACACACACACACACACACACACACACACACACACACACACACACACACACACACACACCATATTTTCAATTAGTCACCAAATTTCAGGCATTTCACACATACTTTTGATTTCTGAAAAACATACTTTCAAGTGCATATTTCACACCTACCTGCACAATACTCATAAAAATACCTACCTGCACCTACCAGACAAGCTGAGAAAAGTGATCTTCTTCCCTCATGCACATCCCTCTCGTATGCCCTGTAACTCTCATATATAGTAATAAGTACTTTCTATATGAGATAAGATCAGACCTGTCAAAGTGACTCCCCCAAGCATGTACACACAGCTGATGAACATAGATGCTTAGCATGTTAAGTATTTTTGATAAATGCATTAAATGATGAATGGTCATTGATAAGTAGGCACACCATCAAATGTCATACAACTTAAAATATTCTGCTTGGGATCCACTTAGGACCTCACTGTGTCATATCTCAAAGGCACACTGAATCTAATTCACTTAATTTTCCATCCTACACATAACATACCCATGGTAAAATTTGTGCAAATACTGTATCTTTCTTCTAACAGCATTCAGGTTTGGTTTCACTATGTCAAATCTGTTTCTGACATGCTTAGTGAGAAGTTTTTCTGCAGTTGTCTTACTTGTAATACTGCTGTCTTTAATGCTTTATTGTAACAGATCTAACAAAACTGCATGCTTAAATCTGGATTTAATGATTGTTTTCACTCCATTTAGTACTAGAATCAGTAATTCCCTTTTGCTTACCAAGACAAAAAAAGTTATTCTGATACCACCCGAGTAGCATTATTTTTAATAATGTGTTCTAATAACAGAAAAGCAGCAATGGATCTCTTCATTCTACTGACTATGATTTGGGACATGGGCTTATAATCACAGGATACTCCTTTCTTCCTTTAAGCTCATCTGTGCACTTTTATGCAGTGAGGTTTATAATTCTGCAACTAAATGAGGTATTTCAAGTACAGGATCTATATAAATATGCTTCTTGACATGTTGTGGTCATCAGAGAGTTGCATGGGATGGGATTATAGACATCTGTACGATGTCAGTTCTGTGTAGGACAGTAGTCCAAACGTCTATGTGTGCAAAGCAATAGCACTGCACATACCCATGTTTCAGAAATGGGAATCTGACAAAGTTGTAATGGCTCAACTCTTTGTTCATATTGCCAAACTTGTGGATTATGTATGAATGGGAATATCTGCATGTGTATGTCTGTGTGTCAATTTGCATGAGTATCAGAGGAGTGCTTGGGTCTGAGGGCTTCAATACATGTGTGTCTGGTTCATTGATAAGTACAAGGCTAGCTGCCCTTAGGGGCCATTTTTTAACCTGGCCAAATTCCCTAAAGTTGAGAATCAAACCCTCTACCTTGTTACCTTGTGTCTCTGAGGTAAACACTTTAACCGCTATGCAATTTGCCAACCCAAAAATGTGGTTTGTGTGTGTGTGTGTGTGTGTGTGTGTGTGTGTATGTGTTTATGCCTATGAGGAGGTGTCAATGCCAGTGTGTGGTTTTTCAAGTAGGTAGATTGCTCCACTGTTTAGTTATTTCAACTGCACGGTAGAGCAATTCATAGTCAGGAAAATTCCCAGAAAATGAGATAATGACCTTGGGAGTCTGCATGAATGTGAATAGCTTAATTGCAGAGCAGTGCAAAGTAGCTCATTGGTGCAGTATGAGCTGAGTTGCTGCACTTCAATGTGTCAATGTACAGACACCAGACTCCATTTCATACAACGTACTTTTAACTAGTTTTGAGATGTACCATCTGGCATTGCACACATTCTTAACATACATACTCATCTTTGTCATCTGACATTCACTATGACACAAACTCTTGTGCCATGGTCTTCAATTTAAACATAATAGAGTGCCCAGCATACAAGATTTACAGTGAAATTTCTCTAAACTTTTATGGCATAATAATAATAATAATAATAATAATAATAATAGTAATAATAATAACCCTTGTTTTTTACATGGCAAACATGCTCTGCGCACATTTCATAAATTCATTAATAACTCTGGATTTCCATTTGTTTTAAAATTTCTGTACTTAAAACTCATGTCTAATGTTGTAATATGCTTTTCATCAGTTCCAGGACAATCTTCCATCATGAAGCCTGACATTCATGACTGTTCTCCAAGTGCTCTTTATTACACATGTTGTTATTTCAGCTTTCACTGGAATTTTTTTGAGATTACCTTCTGTAAGGGCATTTATTCATCCTGTTATACTTTATTAGTGATTTCAAGTACTGACGTCCTTTAAGTATCATCACTGTTTTAATGTCCCTTAGATAGTCTGCATTCAAACTGAAAATAATCATATGCTGATACATTAATGTGTCATCTCAAAATGCTTGCAGCTGTCATGGTGGGCTAGCTGTTATGTTTATAACCTTTCTTCATGATAGATTTTGGCCTGTAATTAACTTGAATCTTCTATCTCTAAGATGTTAATGGAATTTCTTTACTCCGAAAATCAAACCAATATCCTTTTCAGTACATGAACATGTTTTTCTGCCAGGAAGAACATTATAAAGCTATTCCTTAGCTGAGGACATTATTTACTTAATTGCTGCAACAAAACTATACACCAATGTAGTGCAAGAATCAGGACTTGGTCATAAAGTACCAGCACTTTGCACTATTTAAAGGTTGTTGTTGTGTCTTTCGGCTTTTCCCGGTTAGGGGTTGCCACAGCGGAACTCCGGTCCGCTAATAATTGGCAGTAGATTTCTATGTGCGAGTTGCCAGCTCTAATGCACAACTTTCAATGAAGGTACGCCCATTCATGCATGTCTCCACACAGAAGATGCTTTAGCTGAGAATCGAACAGGACAATGTCTTACTGTGAGGCGACAATGCTACCGCAGCACTACCACCGCAGTTACACTATTTAAAGGTATTGTGTTTTTTTTTTTCATTTCCATTTTTCCAAAATCAATTCCTTTATCACTTTACAAGGGCATCTCTATTGTACTCCAGTTAAGAACAAACTTCACACAGTAGTTCAAAATCCAAGAAATGCTTTTAACTATTTTATGAAGTGGAGGACATTCATCCAGAACTGCTTTTACCTTCTCAGCAGAAAGACAGGCCCTAGTTATTTATCCAGTAGATGCATCAGATATTGAAACTAAACTTGCAAAGTCAGCTTTGCATTTTTTTACTCTCAGACCAAATTCTTGGATTGTCCATAATACTAAGTCCCCAAGATGTTCTCTCTCTGACATCTCTGTGACTACATAGATAATCAAGGTATACTAGGATGTGCAAAGTTTTTAAAGTATTCTTCTTAAATGGAAGGGCTGCAGAATGCACTCCAAACAGTAATTTGTTGCATGAATGGAAGTTTGTCCTGAGCATCTGTATCTATATACAGATCACACTCCAAGAACTAATATATTTCACACAAACTAGTCTCTCTACTTATCTACCATCACACAGTTTACCCCCCCAAAAAAAAATACTTGCTGATAAACCAATGTAAAATAAATTATTGAAGGCTCATCTCCATCACTCAGCATCACTATTTTTTCCTGTTTTAGCAAAATGTATTTTTCCTTGTTAGTAGCTTGTCTTATAATTAACTTAAAATCAAAATATTGGCAGGCTGAACTATTCTTTTTTATCGATTCTCAATTTCCAAAAAACTTGTAGCACTATGTCTTTTTAGTCTTCCTAACACATCACCAGCTGTCCATTTCATTGCCAATAACAGCAAATGATTTTTTCTCAGCTTTGGAGAAACACTTGACTTCAGCATCATGGCAGGTTTCAAATCAATAAATTAACCTGTAGTACCATAAAATGTTTCTGTGTACATTTCTACTACTTCTTCCAGAAACATTAGCTTACTTGGAAAAGTTTATTTCAGACTTTACTGGTTTGTGGATCAGCATGAGATTCTATAGCTAGTTACACCAACACAAAGCAAGGTTATCTTTTACCACAACTAATAAAAAGTAGTCTTTTTGCTTTTCATAGCAGAGTTAATTGTTCATAGTTTGGGTATCTTGTAATTAGGAACACAGGCCATATTAAAACACGACTCTCTGTTAGTAGAACAAACTAATAATCCAATGACCAAAAACTCTTCTGTGTCCACAAACCTATTAAATCTGCTGGGCATTGTCTGTACTCATTCCATGGAACTAAGGTCCCAAACTCCTTATCTGGATCCATCAGGTCATTACCCTTCCTCCAGTCATTTAAAACCATTAAAAAGGACTCTCTAGTCAAAATCAGGCTCTGTTCTTGCTCAACCCCAGGATAAACTATATTCCTAAGTATGAACAAGTAAGTAGTTATAATTTACACCTTTTTACTCCCATTTCTTCTTAGTTCAAACACATTCTCTCCTTTGACTCTCTGTTTAAATATGCCATAATCCTGTTTCTTCCTCCTACTTCATATTGCAGTTTCATTTTATATTATATTAACTTACCTTTAATTTCTCTAAACTGCTTAAAATTTCTCTAAATATTAAATTGCTGTCATATAAATTGTATCTATTCTTAAGCAATGTTTTCATGCTATGTCTAATTTGATATAATTGTCTAAAATGCAGCTGCTTTGTAATATTTTTGAAGATTTTAAAATCATTGGTCTTAAATGCTTTTGTAAAACTTTGAAGCTTTTCTTGCCAAGCTTCTGCTGAAAATGGACAATTTCTCAGTAAAAATTTCCTGGTAATCAAATGTCAATAAATAAATAAATAAATACATCCATACATAAATAATTATAGCCACAAATCTAATGTGCATCTAAATATATCTCAACTTGCACAACATCTGATGGACAATAAAAAATTGTTCCATATCTTTGCAATTAACTGGGATACAAATCTAATTACTTTAACAACTATATTTTCAATTACTTTGTGTATCAAGTTACTCTGCCTTCATATTCTGTTATTATACACCATCTCAAAATTCAAAAATATTTGTAATTCACAGTCAGCAAGCATTTTGAAGGCTAAGAACAATTTATCTCTAATAAAATGGTAAGTTATAGAATACAGACCCAACAATTGGTGACTTTCATAGAAAGACATGTTCTGGAAGGCTTTAATTATTTTTAAAAAAATTCTTTGCGCTCGTTTTATCAATAATAAATCTGCTTTGGAACATAAAAAGAACATTAAATTATGTTACAAGTTTGGCCTAATGTAAGCTGCATATACCCTAGTTATTGAAATAGCAGGTCTGAAAGCTAGACAGCTGAAAATAAAGCCTATACCATTTATAGTTTTTGATCTAAGGAAACTGGCAGAGTCAGTAAAATGAATATTACTTTTTATTACAATTAATTATTATTTCCAGGTCTTCATATCTGTTTACAGTGTTGATGTCAATGCTATCAGTTGCTATACTATTATTGATCCTTATAGGACCAAGTAACACTATGCAACTTTTATCAGAATTCAAATTAAAGCCATTTCACCGTAACCAGCTATGTACTAAGGAAAGATAGGCAGTAAAAGGGGTATAATTATTTTACTTTGTGAAGAAGGCCCCTATGTAAATATTATCAGCATATTTTGATAACTAGTATTTATTTGAATCTGACAGAAATATTGTAGACATGCATTGTAGTATTGTAGACTGTTTATCATATATAATTTAAGCTTAACTGTTATAGCTTCAGATGACTACTTTAGTAATATGGACCAAAACAATGTCATTGATATATTCAAAAGTGCTATCTGTTTCCACTATGTACTGTAAGATCCTAATATGCTCACTCAGAAAGCACTTTATAAATTACAATAAATATAAATACTGAAATAGCATATATTCTAATGGTATAGATCAAAAGCACTTTTCCCCAGTGAGGAACAAGTTCCCCTGCACTCGCCCATACTCTCTCCAGTCTTAGATATATCAGATTCATTGTGATACAGCATTGGAAAAAGAGAAAACCCACAATGCAGTGCACTGCCCTCTCATGCAATCATGTATTTCACCCTTGCAAGAGTGAGCAAAGGCATTCCTTCTGTCCCTGTAGCATTATCCATTCTTATGCATCAGAAAAAGTACACATTTATTTATTTATTTATTTATTTATTTATTTATTTATTGACATTTGTTAACCGGGTTGGTCCATCTGGGCCAGGAGCCCATTTTCAGTGGAGACCCTTGGAGAAGAGCTCCAATTACATACAATAAAGTGTACATGATAGTTTAGCAAGCTAAAAAGTACAGTGATCAGTTTCAAAAACAAAGTGATTCAGGTGAGAAAAAACATTACATGTTCTCATTAATATTCAGGCATTTCAAAAGCAATAATATAAATATATTGCACTGGAGTGTATACAGCAGGGTGTAGTGAGGTTATGTAGGGTCATGGCAAGTACAAAATATTGTCCTCATAAAGTGTAGTTTGAGTTCTTTCTTAAATTGTAAAGGGTGTGTTATGGAGCATAAATGGGATGGAAGGTTATTCCATGCTTGGGATAGGGAGGATTTATAAAGTAATCTACCAATCGATTCTTTTGGTCGGTAGATGTTGAGGAGTTGTTGGTTAGAGGTATGAAGTATGCGAGTTAGTATATAGGTGGAAACTAAGGAGGACAGGGCTGAGCAGGTTAATGGTTTATACAATATGGAGTGGATTATTTGAAACTGAGATAGAAGAACTTGTTGTGGGAGTTCTAGCCATTGTAAGGAGTTGAGAGAGAGACAGTGGTGAGAGTTGTGTGGGGAGTTTGTGATGAACCTTGCTATTTTGTGGTATGTTTGTTGGAGTTTGGCCAGGGTAGTTGTTTGAATAGTAGTTAGAATAGGGCTGGCATAGAGAAGGGAGGGAAGAAAAAGAGCTTGTGATAGGGTCAGTCTGTCATCGTAGGTCAGGAATCTACGATGTCGGTAGAGCATACCTAGCTTTTGGTGAGTTTTCTTTATACTTTGTAGAATGTGCAGGTTAAATTTAAGTTTGTCGTCAATGATGGCTCCTAGAAGTTTTGTGTGGGAGGCATAAACAATCATTTTGCTTTAGTAGTAATTAAAATGAAAATTCCATTTTACTTTGAAATCATGGTTTTGTTTAGGATTAGTTTTATTTTTATTCTTTATCTGTGACTGATTATTCCAGTTCCAAAAAAAAGGTACTGTCCATCTTTAGCAATACCACCTTACATTTTTTTAATTATTATTATTATTACAATGATATCAGCATAGCTTATCCTTCCATGTTTTCATCTGAAGTTTGACTTTACAAAGATTGCCAAAAGGTACTATATATTTTCTCAATTGCTCTTTACTATTTTTTCGCTTAGCGCTACTTTGAATGCTTTTGGAAATGTTAAATTCTACAAAGATTGTAGCTTTGTCAAGTAATCTCTTCTGCAAATATTACTGATTAAATGGATTTAGATTCTATTCTGTATTGATGGATGGAGGCCTGATTCAAGTATTTAAAGTAAAAATTATCCCTTTTTATAGAAATGCTAATAATTAAGTAAAAGTAAAAAACACAAGACTCCAGACTTTGAAGAGGCCACACAAAAAAAAATAATATTACTACTCTCATAAAAGAAAGTGTAGTTAGTGAGCATTGCCACAATTAATTAAGGATAGCAAGAATCTGGAAAATTTTAAACTGGCCCTAGCAAGTAATTCAACAATGAAATCATGGAATCTAAGCATGCTAAAAAGGCAATCTGTCTATGCCCAAAACATTGTCACATTGTACTGCATTGTATTGTATTGTGTTGTATTATATTGCATAGTTATGAATGCATCCTTTATTGCTTCATGTAAATTTGAATGGGTTCAAAACCCACTGTTTCAGCTCAGCAACATACAATGTCACAGTTTCATTGTCTGTAGTGTTTGCAGTGATTAAAGTTTTTTCTGAGATTTCCACCTTTAGTTTTTGTGTCTGATTAATTTGCTATAGTGGACTATACATGGAAGCACTCAACAAGCTAAGCAGTGGTATCACATGCTTATCAGTGTTAATATTGTTTCATGGAAAACATGTTCATTTCTGTTAATATATATTAACCATAACTCCACAACTGGCTTAAATTAATCATGTCTTCGTAAATAAGCCATCATTGCAGCATGATAAGTACTTCGATTACGGTATGACAGTGTTTTTTTATGTAATGTAGTGAGAAAACATACATGGAGAGGCAATGCGTATGCTTAAGGTTGTCTGCTACAACATTTACCGCACACAAAGTATTTAAACAGCTTCAGTGATGGCTAGACCATAACAGCAAAAAGCAGTATAATCATGCAAATGCCAGTATGGAAATACTGGTACTGTACCACCAACTGATTGGCATCACCCAACTGTGCCTTCAACACCTTGGAAGTGGAATGGTGGCCCAGTTCTCCACACCCTAGTTATTCCTCTGCTTGCATGTAAAGTACATGTTGAACCAGTTACCACCTTGCTCATAAGGAGCAAATTACCATTCCCTATGTAAGCTGCAGTCTGGTTCATTCACCAGGCCATAATGACTATGTATTCTAATGGGATATGAATTAATACCTAGCATTCGCAATACACTTGGAGCAAGAAGCTGGAACTGTCTAGCTCCTATTTCATAAGTTATAAATTAAACATTCTAAAATGAATGTTGAAAGGAGTTTGCACTACAGAGATAGCAGCTGACATTTGAAAGCTGAACTGTAAGCATCAAATAAACTGTGCTCTCAGCTGCTCCCATCGTTTTGCATACAGACAAGTATTCTCACATTGTTTTGGCTTAAACATTAAATTGCCAGTTATGATTTATTTTGATATTACTATATGGAGTGTGTATTGTTAGTATTTAGATCCTTGTATCCCTATTGGATTTCAGCTACTTAGAAAACTACTAAATTGTGCTGCAAGCATCACATAAAACAGGAGGTATCAGTGTTTTCCTTGTACTGCCAATTTCTGTCAATGAATAGTCATTGTAAAAACAGAAAGTAATAGTATTAAATGACTATTTTGTTTATCAGAACAAACAGTTTAACATAGCACTTCTATATGTATTTAACATCTGACAGAGGTAAAGTGTTAGATATTCTTAAATGGTTCAAGATTCAACCTTCATTTTAAGGAAATATTTCCCAGAAGTATTATACGAGTTTGTGCCTGATTGGTAGAGTGTTCCTTTTGCTCCATGACAATCTACATCTGCTTCCTTTCCATCATAACCCAAAGCTCATGAACATAGGAGATAAGTGGGAAATAGAATGACAACTAAAGTTAGCTCTCACATCCCCACACACATCTAACAAAATTGGCGTAGTATTGCTGCAACTCCAGCAATCTACTGGTCAATCTCCCTACTCTCTCTCTAGCATATCTCATTAACAAACCCTCATGATGCAAAACACCTACATGTGAGGTAGAAAGGTTTCGTTATTTGTAGAGTGTAATTTAATTTATTTTCCTGGGTAGATTCCTACCATTTAGATTTTGACGTGCAGATTTCATCCCAGCAGCTTCAAACACAGTGATGAATCATTTCAGTTCATACTGGTAATCACAGCATCTTGAAACAAAGAGGAGAAAGTCATCCATAAATGACAAAGATGCAACCTTCACATCCATGAACTAGTTAATGTCAATACCATGGCTGCACCATGATATCTTGTACATAAGAATAAAGAACAGGAAGTAAGTAAAGGCACACCTTTCTTGGGGTTCTATACCCATTTTGAGCTTATTCAGCTTAATGAGTGAAATGACAATGCGACTCTCATTTGTAAAATACTGAGACTAAATGGCACATAATAGCAACCCAGAAACCATGCACTATCTTAATACGTCCAACAGGAAATTT
The DNA here is from genome assembly GCF_019279795.1 of Protopterus annectens. Taxonomy (NCBI): domain Eukaryota; kingdom Metazoa; phylum Chordata; order Ceratodontiformes; family Protopteridae; genus Protopterus; species Protopterus annectens. The sequence goes on from NC_056731.1 coordinate 980,860,654, forward strand.
AGGGGTATATGGGTATATGCCTTTTCCAGCTCTATGAAATGCAGAATGATAGGACTGGTTTAGTCCATGATCCCATAAATAACTGTACAATGATTAAGATATCATCCACTCTTGTTTGGCAAGATTAGAATTGCCACTGTTTCTGCTAAGTCACCAGACTGACTATACTACTTATGAAGACTGAGGAGTATGATCCCTCTATAACGGAAACATACTGCCTTGGTGTTTGTGATAATGGAGACTACTTTCTCAGCTTGCCAATCAAGAAGTTAGTAAGTTGTTAAGGTGGTCCCCATTTTAGGGAGAATGAGGACAATTATCACTGTATAATTGCAACACATCTTCTTTCTCCCCTTTGTATAAATTGTTATCCAGTTTTCTGAGTCTGCATGTTAAAACGTACTGACTCAGCTTTGTAATTAACATTGAAAAAGCATGTTAATCACAACAATTCATACATTAGTTCAAGGCCATCATTTCTTTGAGTTGCTCAAAAGTAATTTCAATGACCTTGTCAAGCTTTCAAGCTTCTGGCCCTTCACATTGATAACAGCTAGATCTGCTGCCTTCAAGGACTGTCAGTACTGTCAGATTACAGGATGTTCTGTTAGGTTTCAGTTAAAGGCCTTTTGCTTTTACTTGACAGCAGCATATATGGAAGCTGGAAACTGAAGAATGCTGCTTACCTTAGTGCAATAGATGCATAAGAAAGTATGAGCTTGCATCCAAAGATGCTGAAAAGGAGTTCAATATACACAACCATTGGTTGAGGATATTAGATATTGTTATGTGTGCTAGCATGACTGGCTGAAGTTTTGCATGTCATTGTAAATAATTATAAATTACCTTGTGTTATGTATGCTAACATGACTAGCTATAATTTTGTAAACAAGTTTATGTCTTTTGGTTATCAATCTGATTTATGGAAGATATTTGAATGACAAACATTGTTCTTCCGGCCTACAAATGTACATGTTCTTGGTAAAGAGACGCTTTCTTTTACTTTTAAGAAAGATACGCTACAAAAAGCAGCTTCTGAGTCAGTTGTTGAGTTATTGCTCAGTAGTTGTTTTCCAGAGCTGTTCAGCAGTAGTAGTCCAGTTGTTTCCAGGAGAATAGTTGCTCCAGTCACTGAAGACAAACAAAAGCCTGGAGTGTGGACATAACTTCTCATCTTACCTTGCAGAAGAAAGAGAATAATCTTGCCTTGCTAAAGTACTTAGATTAGATAGGGACAGTTAATCTTCAGATAGTCAAGGAAGTACAGCTAGTTAGTTAAAGGTTTTCTAAAATCAATGTGAAATCTATCTTACAATATTATGTTCATATTTCCTGTGTGTGTAACTCTGATGTTTATTGGAATCCGTTATTCAGTGTTTAGATGTTTTAGTTTTCCTACCTCTTGCTGTGGATGGTTATTTAGTTGATATTTTTAATAACTTGAGAGTGTTTATTATAGCAATAACCCACGGCTGGGCATGGGTAATGCTAAATTTACCCACGGTTGGCATGGTTTGGTCCCGAGGGCGAAGCCCGAGGGACCAAACAAAGCCAACTGTGGGTAAATTTAGCATTACCCACACCCAGAAGTGGGTTATTGCTATTATACCATGTCATTATTTAAGAAAAGAAACTATTACTTTTCTCAAATAATGGCATAGTGTAATGCCTGTTTGCTGCCCTTCCGCAGATGTCTGGCATCCGCGGCAGTTCTGATGTACTGCGAGCCTGCGCAGTACATCAGAGCTGTGGGCAAAAGCAACGGAGAAAGCAAGATTTCCGTTGCTTTTTTTTAGTGTTTCGCTATGTTAAATGAGTTTAACATAGCGAGACAGTTTTAAAATAAGCAACGGAGATGTCCGTTGCTTATTTTAAAACTGTCTCGCTATGTTAAACTCATTTAACATAGTGAAACACTAAAAAAAAGCAACGGAGATCTTGCTTTCTCCGTTGCTTTAAACACTGTCTCGCTATGTTAAATGAGTTTAACATAGCGAGACAGCTTTAAAATAAGCAACGTAGATCTCCGTTGCTTATTTTAAAGCTGTCTCGCTATGTAAACCCATTTAACATAGCGAGACAGTGTTTTAAAAAACCGAGTTATACTAATGGAAAAAAGTCCGGGCGACCGGACCTTTTTCCATTAGTATAACTCGATTTACAACGGGCACGCTGGCCAATCAGCGTGCACGTTTTGGGGGGGTCATGGTATAATCTTATTTTGATAACACCAGGGCCACTCCAAAAACACATACTGCTTGGATACATGCTACCATTTGTTTCCATATCTATTTTACCCAAAATAATTGAACACCCCTTTTGAAGGGTACTATGATATTTGACCAGTGGCGGCCATTACCTTGTAATTTGTTCAAAAAAACGCAGCAGATAAATCAGTGTTAGTCTTTCCCAAGAAAGTGCATATGTGTGAATATCAGACATTTAAGAGTGAGTGTATCAGATACCAAGAAGTGGGACACAGTGCTCTGCAATGGTTAGTGTGGAGACTAATTTGGGGACCTGGAGTGAAGCAGATAGTCCAGTGCTAGGTTTGGAACCTGTTCCCAGTGTACTCTTAAGGATAATTTTGTATTTTTATCCCTGCTTTTAGTGACATTCTCTTACCAGAGACAGTGGTGAGGACTCAGATGCCTTAGTTACTGCCCCAGGGTAAAGAGGGCTCATCACATATTGGTGCCAGCAGTGTGGGATTTTGATTGAGCTTTAGTAACCTGTAGGTAGTTGTCACTAAGGTGTGCACTCTCAACAGCTACAAGGTAAACATACAGAATTTTATTGTCACAACAGTTTTATTCATTTTTTAGTCAGTTTATTCAGGGACAGCAGGCAAATATGTCAGCAGAGAATTATAGCAAGCTGACAAGAAACCAGTTGGCCAATGTGTGCAAATCCAAATGACTGGTGCATACCAAGCTGACTAAGGAAACAATAATCTCAGCTTTAGTCAAAGCCACAGAGCAGACCAGCAGCTTAAAGGATATCCAGTTTGGCATTAAGATAAGCAGCCTTCCGAGACAAGACAGTGCACCATTTCCTCATAGGACTTAAAAATCCATCTGAAGTTAAAAAGACTCAAACTGGAGGCTAAAGAGAAGCAGCATCAGTACAAACTGTGACATTTGGGGGCTGAGGAGAGGAAAAAGCACTGTCATCATGAACTGGAGGCCGAAGAAAGGGAAAGGCAGTGTCAGTATGAACTGCGACATTTGGAGGCTGTGGAAAAGGAGAAGCAGCATCAGCATGAACTGGAAACCAAATGTTTAGAAATGGAATCAGCAGAGAGACTGCCATGTTTGCAGACCAAACATTTGGAGATGGAAGCTGAAGAAAATGAGAAGCAGAGATAGCATGAAAAGGAACTTCTAACCCTTCAGCAGGGTCATGGAGATAATGGGGAAGGGAATGACCAAAACCCAGAAACTATACAGGTCAGTGAACATTTTCCTCAGTTCAGGGAGGGAGATGACTTTGATAGTTTTATTTACATGTTTGAGAGGGTATATAAACAGTGTAATGTTGACCTAGGGCTCTGGGTATGGTTCCTGACCCCCTTACTCCATGGTACAGCTGTTAATGCAAGTGCTAAACTATCTGATATTGATTGCTTGAATTACAATAGTGTAAAACAAGGTTTACTTGATTGTTTCAAGTTAACCCCTGGAATGTATAAAAAAATTAATGACCATAGACACAAGGCAGATGAAAGTGTATGACATTACATTGCTGATTTAAGTACTTACTTTCACAGGTGGGTGAGTGGGTGTCAGTTCACCACTTTTGAAGGACTGCCAGACCTTTTGGTGAGGGAACAAGCTCTCAGCACTTTGCCTGAGGACATAAGGATCTGGTTGGCAGACCGAGATTGTAACTCTACAAATGAATTGGGGAGAAAAGGGGATCTCTACTTGGCAAGCAGGGCACCATGCATAAGAAAGGTATACCCAGTGCTGCACATGGGCATAAAGAAACCCATAGGGGCAGCCAAAACAACTCCAATGGAGTTCACCAATAACATGGGAAGCCACTAGTTCAAGCACATGGTCAGGATCTGGGATTAGAAGTTTCAAATGTAATCAGATGGGCCATATAGCATACAACTGTCCATTGAGGCAAGGGGAGAAACAAAAGGTGAGGGAGCCAGCAAGTGTGAATGCCAGAATGCCAGTGGTATGTTGTCTAGAATCAACAGAGGTGCCAAACTATCACAGACATTTGTATCCTACCTTAGTGGATGGCAGTCAGGCCACTGCTAAGAGAGACACAGCTTCTGATATAACTATTGTGAGGGCTGCAGTGGTTAACTAGTGTGAGCTTTGGGTGGGACCTCATTCCAAATACCTTTAGTCATGGTTCTTCTTGACTGGGACTGTGGAAAAGGGAACTAGCTTGTAGATGTGTTTGAGGATATCCCTGCAGATGTCTTAATAGGGAATGATTTTGATTATGTAATACCTTGTGTGCATGCAGTTAAACGCAGTCAAGCTTGGAGACACTCTTGTAGGTCTGGTAGCCTGGGGGAGACCCAGACAGGTCATATGCCTGAAGTTGGGGCGCATGATATGGATAGTTCAGGGAGGGAGCTACCTTGTAGCAGTGAGCTTGAAGGTGAACCACAACTGCTGGTAGGTACTGGTTTTCCCATGGACATGCTGACTGCAAGGACAGAGGTGAGTGGCAGTACCCAGGCTGACAGTGAGGCACAGCTGTCAGAAGGTATTAGGCTTCCTGCTGAAGGGAAGGTGAGAGGTTACAAAGATAGACTTGAGACAGGCTCAGCTTTTGGATCCTACTTTACAAGGCTTGAGAGAGGTAGCTAAGGAGGCACCTGATGCTCATGGAAAGAGGAAGTCTATATACTGGAACAAAGGGTTACTGTACAGAGAGTGGACCCCTGAGGGTGGGCTAGAGGGTGAGATAATACAGCAGTTTGTAGTGCCCATAGCCTACTGTCTAGCACTTCTAACTATAGCCCATGACATTCCTTTTGCAGGTCATATGGGCATAAAGTGTACTAAGATACACATTATGCAGAACTTTTATTGGCCTGGGATTGCAAAGGATGTATCAGGGTACTGCAGGACCTGTAAGAAATGTTAAAAGGTAGGCAGGAGGCAGGGACATAAGTTGTATCATGTTAACGTGATGAAACCATATCATGATAGGGAGGTCCTGCTGCTGAGTATTTGCAGTGGATGGCAGGAGGAGTTTGAGTGGATCTGGTGATTGATCTTCTCAGTAAAGCTTAGACTGACACTTCTGTGGGAGAGTTAGCAATATCTCAGTGGCTATCTCCTATTCAGGTTAAAGAAATGTGAACAGTGTTATGGGAGTTTGCAGGCATGTTTACTGGGAAACCAGGGTGCACCCACCTAGTGCTGTACCATATGGATACAGGACCCCAAAGGCCTATTAAGCAAGCTCCTTATAGGGGGCCTGGTGAGTCAAACAGACTTTGATGGAGGTGATAATGGAGATGTTAACTGGGGGTAATCCAGGAGTCCAGTAGGATCATAGAAAGTTACTAGGCTATTGGCCCTGAGGCCCTTTCAAGTCTAGCCAAGAATTTAGCCCATGTTCCGACAAGTCAGCACCCGATGCTTCTGTCTAGCAGGGACACAGGTGGAATCCCAAGGGTGTATTTTCTGTTCTCCATCCAGTTATACAGGCTGTGCTTAAAAATTGTTCAGGAGGTACTTTATTTGACATGGAGCAGTAATCTATTCAACAGTAGGGGGATTCTCTGGGGCACACATCTGTCCCACCAACAAGTCCTATGGATTTCACAGACCAAGTTGAGGTCATGCGTGTGGGTTAATCAAGTAGAGCTTGACTTGTGGATATGCAACAGTCCCATCAAGGCGGAGTCTGAGATTGCTTTGTATGCCAGACAGAGGTCACCTCTGAGGAGGCTGTTGGAGACTGAATAGAGGGACAGAGCATTTAGCCTATCTGTGTAGAGTAGATGTTTGAGGCCCTGGATTCTCCTGGTGAGGAACCTCTGTGGTCTCTCCAGCTGCTGCATGTGCTTTGTGAGGTACATGCTGAAAGGTGCATTGTACTCAATAATGGGTCTTGTAAGGGAAGAATACAGAGATGTTATGACCATCTTGTCCCTGGATGAGATATCCTTACTAATTAGGTGGACCATGTTGAAAGTTTTCTGTACAATGGAGGCAATATGGTGGCCAAAAGTCATTTTGCTATCAGCCTCGATGCTCAGGTCCCTCACAACTGATAGCATGTTTGGGACCTTTTTATTAATGTGATCATTTGTGGGGTCGTGACTCTCCGCAAAGGGGATGATGATGCATTTTTTGGCATTCAGTTTGAGGCCATGTTTCAGGCACCAGTCATATGTTTGGGTGAGACTCTCTTGGAGGATGTCCACATCACTAGAGGAACTGATAACAGCGCTCAGCTTACAGTCATCTGCAAACTTGGTCAGCCATAGTCCACTGGTTTTGCCCTGCACCTCAGAAAAGTATATCCTAAACAACAAAGGCCCCAAGACTGATCCCTGGGGTGCACCACTTGTTACGGCTCAACTGCTTAAGGTGGTTTCCCCTATTTTGACTAGGTGGGATCTATCAGTGAACCAGTTTGCTACCCATCTGGTAACATCTGGATTGACACCTAGTTGAGAGAGTTTATCAATTAAAGCTGAGTGGGGAATAGTATTGAAGGTTTTAGCCAGGTCAAGGTAAGTGGTTTGCACCATCTCACCCTCATTCATGGCTTTGGTGACTGTCTCAAAGAAGTCAACCAAATTTAGCAGGCATGACCTCCCCTTGACAAAGCCAAACTGTGTGGAATCAAGTGTTTGGAGGTTGCCAATGTCCTTGTTAATGAGGTCCATGATAATCTTCTCCATGGCCTTGCAGATCAGGCTAGTTAGGCTAATGGGTCTATAATTTCCTGGATCGGTAGACACTCCACCTTTGTGCAAAGGGATGACAGTGTCTGGCCTCCACTCAGCTGGGACAGACCAGGTATTCAGGCTTTGGTTGAGTAGGGTGTCTAATGGTGCTGAATGTTCCTGTCTGAGTTCATGTAGCATGCAGCCTGGAATGTTGTCTGGTTCCATGGAAGCTCTATTTTTTGCCTTTGAGAGGGTAGTGATGACTTGGTCCTTAGAGATAAGGGGAGGGGGACAGGTGCTGGGGATGTCCTGGTTTACTGATGGGGGGAAAGAGGGGTGAAGGTTTTAGTGAACATGTCTGGCAGCAGGTTGGCTATATCTACGGCGTTTGTATATGTGGTGTTCTTGACCACCAGTTCTGAGCAGATCTGGGTGCTTCCCTTGAGTTTACAGATATATGCGAGGAAAGTATTGTGATTGTCTTTAATAGATGTGGCCAGTTTGGACTCAAAGTTTGCTTTGGAGGATTTTACTAGTGCTCTTATTTGCTTGTTCAGACTAAGAATAGATTTCTTCCAATTAGGCAGCTGCTCCTTCTTGGTCCTGGACAGCAGTTTTTTTCTTTTATTATAGAGTTTATTTATTGCAGATGTCCACCAGAAAGGTTTACTCTTCCTTGAGGAGGAGGATTTTTTCCTGTCAGGTATTCCTGATTCTGTGCAGCTATATATGTGCTCCTATAGTACTTTGGTGTAGGTTTGGGCATATGTGCCAGTTCCTATGGAGATAGAGGGAGCCATTAAGCTGTTTATACCTCCCCTCAGGAGGTTGTAATCAGCTTTCAAGAAGTTTTTTTTTTACCCTATCTAGAGGGTGGTCAGGGGAGATGGTGACTTCAAAAGTGACCGCTTTGTGGTCGGATCTTACCAGGGAGGATGACACAGTAGGGATACTGCAGTGGTTACTCATGTTGGTTAATACCAAGTCCAAAATATTTTCACCTCTTGTGGGGTTGTCAGTCAGCTGGTCCAAGGCATTTGCATTGACAAAATCAAGGAATCTCTTGGCACTCCTGTTTCAGCATGAGTAGTTCTTCCAATCTATGGTTGGATAGTTAAAGTCACCCAGGATCAGTATAAAGGGTTGAATCTTGATAAAGTCGAAAAGGTCCAGATAGGTGGCATGGGCATCTTGACTCAAAGTTGGGGGCCTATAGCTATCTGTGATTTGAATAGGGATCCTGTCAATGGTTAACTGCACCTGGAGTGTCTCCTGTACATCATACTGTTTAACCAGCATTGAAGTGTTTGTGTCTTTCATCTATATTGCAACTCCACCTCCTTTTGCTTTGCTACCCACGGTTTGGGGGCTGAATGTATGATAGGATGAGTAACTTGGTATGGCTGGGGTGCTCTCCTTAGCTTTGAACCAGGTTCTGTGCCTGCACAAATGTCAGCATCTTCTAGGGTTAAGAATGCTTTCAATGATTGCAGTTTCATTTTTAGACTCCTAGAATTTAGCAGCATGACCTTTAATTTACGTTTTGATGAAATGTTCATGTTGGTAGTTTTGACCTCATGTCTTTGCCTAATAAAAGGCACTATGGAGATGGCAAGAACCTTTGCCAAGAGCCTGAATCACAAGGGAGACAGATGCAGGCGATCTCTGGCTAAACATCATGGTTTGTCAAGTCATGTCTTCCCAAGCTGTCAAGTACTGGATCCCCTTGGAATGACTCCAGAAACTAAGCCAATTGTTAATGTCAATCATTTTCTGCTTGTATTGAGGCATCATTCTTGGTGATGGTAGAATGCTGCTTAAGGCTATGAACATACCTGCCTGGGCCACATATTCAGTTGGCTCTATCATGTCTCTGTTCATGTAGTCCAGGGAGGTATGGCTCAAATTTTTCATGCCATCATGGACTATGACAGAGTCATAACAGTACCTGCTGTTGAGAGACTTGAGTGCATGGGGTTTGGCAGATTCTGGCACCTGATAAACAACTAACCATTATTTTCTCCTTATCCAGCCTTGTGAGGGGCACATCTGTGTGTCTCATAATGGCATCTCCTATGACTAATATGTTGGGTTTGTGTTTAGGTCTTTGTGGCTGTGAGACACAGGTGTGTGGATTATGTGTGGTATGTGGTGAGGTGGGCAGTGGAGTTCACATGTGGTTTGCCTCGGAGGTCTCTTTTCTTTGGTATGTTTTTATTGAGGACCTCCACATATGTGGGTGTGTGCTGTGTAGGTGTGGACAGTGGTTGAGGTGTGTTGTTTATGTTGACAACCTTCTCAGTACCAGATATACTGGCTTGTGAGGGAGAGAGCATTGACTTTAGGATCTTAATGTGATTGCGTCTCTTACAAATTGTGCTCCTAGGTGGTAGAAGTAGAGGGTTGTCCGTGTACAAATGTAGTTGCTACACTGTCTCAGGATGCCTATATTAACCAGACTGGCAGGAGAAAGTGTAGGAAAATGTCCATCTATATTTGTCAGAAACGGAGAGAGGGAGGCCAAAGAGAGCTAAGAGGGAAAATGGTGGAAGGTCTAAGAGTAGTACTACTAGCTGATCACACAAGTGCTACTAAGGGAGAATTTGTAGGTGGAATACTTCACAAAGGGTTAAAACAGTGCAGCTGCAGCTCTGGATGCAGCAAACCTGTATCAGACTATGCTACTCAGTTTAAGGGTTAAGAACACAGTAAAACTCACAAAAAGCACAGACTAACCACTTCAAACAAAAACAGAATTCACAGTATGAAAAAATACAAACAGTAATGAAATGCAGTAAAATGCAATTAAACAGTAATGAGTTGCAGTAAATAGCAATGAAATAGAGTTAATCAGTAAATTTGCTGCAAAACAGTGCACATGTGATAAATTAGCTCAGAATCGCAACAGCAAAAAGCAGCTCAAATAAAGTATAAGGCTACCGACAAGCAGTAACACATGTGGCAAACTAAATGCAGTCGAACACCTAAGCACAAGCAAAATGAAGTAGGAAGAGCCACAATTTTTTTTTTTTTTTTTTAGTAGAAAGTGAGGAGACTACAGATAAGTCAAGGTTAAGAACCTAAAGGGGTGGGCCTTCACAACTGATCTCACTGTACTCAGTAGAATGAGCTGATGTAATGGGACTGGGGGGAGTGTCCAATATGAAATTTATAGTAGAGGTAGGCAACTCAAAAGCCACTAAGCTTTATTTCTACAACAGAAATTGGGCCAGTGGGTGAGCTACATGATCAGAACACAGGTAAGGATTGAATTCACCAGGCCTAAGAAACAGTTGCACAGTTTAAGCAGATATGCCATAAATATTGTTTTATCAGAAGTTCAGAAACAGTTGAAAATAAGCAACTTATCATTTGTAGTCTCTCAGCATAAAACAGCAGAGCAATGGGAGAAGGCCTAACTTACTGTAGCTTCTAGCAAACAAGTACAAACTGGTTTAAACACTAGCCATATAAGGCAGAGAAACAAGAAACCAGCCAAATTATCCAATCACAAAAACAGAGTCCTGTTAGTATTTCTATCCAGATCAGACCAGTCTGAAACTCCCTGCCATGAAGAACCAGCTAGGCCTCTCTAGACATAAGATTGTACTTAGGGTTGCCACCTTTTCAAATGCCCAAAGTGGGAAATCTTTTGTAGAAATGTCAGATGTTACAAGGCAAAACATACCCACGGCCAGTACAAAGGACAGAACTTAACTTTTTTGCCAAAATAAAAGCTTATTATTGTAGCATTTGACTTGATTATTCTGTGTCATATAACATGTAGGTGTTTCAGATACAAAATATATTTTTTATGCAACTATTAAAGAAAATATTTGAAATATTTTTGTCCTAAAATCTCAGGACATTTGCCATTTTTTCAATGTTTTTGCAGGACACAACTGCCAAAAGAGGGACTGTCCCAAACAAAGTGGGACAGGTGGCAACCCTAATTGTACTACAAGCTCCAAAGGTCACAAACAGTAATAGATATTCAGCTCTATGCTCAGTAGTGGTGGTACTGAAGAAAGATGGCAGTGTAAGATTCTGCATAGACTGCAGAAACTTAACCAGTTATACAGAGTCAGATGCATACCCAATGCCTAGAACTGATGAAGCTTTAGAACAGCTGGGTAGGGCTAAGCATCTGACCACTATTGATTTGACTATGGGATACTGGGAGCTGCACTTGACTCCTATTGCTAGAGTGAGGTCAGCTTTTGTAACACCTTTTGAATTATGAGTTTTTGAAGGATGCCCTTTGGGATGAAGAATGCCCCAGCAACCTTCCAAAAGTTAGTAGACCACATCTTAGTAAGAGCAGGAGACTATGCTCTTGCTTATTTGGACAATATTGCCATTTATAGTCATTCCTGGCAAGAGCACCTTCAACATCTCAGGGAAGTCTTAGGTAGATCATCAACATTTCAGGGAAGTCTTAGGTAGATTAAAAAGGGCAGGGTTAACTATTAAGCCTAGCAAGTGTCAGGTGGGCATGGCAGAGGTCTCCTACCTAGGGAATAAATTAGGGTGTGGTAGATTAGACCAGAACCTGCCAAAGTGGGGGTTATTCAGGCATGGCCTGTCCCTGTTACCAAAAACAGGTGAGAGCATTCCTAGGGACAGCAGTGTACTATAGAAAATGTATGCCCAACTATAGTGCAATAGCTGCACCCCTTACTGACCTAACAAGGAAAATTAAGCATGACAAGGTAGTGTGGACCACAGATTGCAAGCAGGCATTCCAAAAACATAAAGAAGCTTTGGGAAGACTCCCTGTATTAGCCAGTTCAGATTTCAGAAATGCCAATGTAGATGGATTTTCCAAGACAGGGTATAGGATAATGTGTTTCCAGACATCTCTATTCTTCTCAAATGATGATTTTCCCGGGTCACTTGAAAATCTAGCTTGAGTCTTCAAAGGGGGGTTGTGAGGATAATAGATATTGTTATCTGTGCTAGTGTGACTGTCTGAAGTTTTGTAAGTAATTGTAAATTACCGTATGTTTCATGTGCCAGCATGACTAGCTATAATTTTGTAAATACATTTATGTCTTTTGATTATCACTTGGATTTATTAAAGATGTTTGAATGTTAAATAGTGTTCTGACTGTCCAAATGTACTTGCTCTTTGTAAAGAAAATTCCAAATGCATGGTATGCCAGAGTCAACTGACCTAAATGTGATCTCATTGTGTGCCAGAGCTGGGAGAACAGAATTTTCACTGCAGCTGTTTGTTTACTTTTCAAAGTCTGATATGAGGGTATAATTCTCATGGCAGCTTCCAATTACTCTTGAAAATGATCTGCTATAAAAAATGGGGTCCGATTCAGTTATTGAATTACTGTTCGGTAGTTGTTTTCCAGAGCTGCTCAGCAGTAGTAGTGCAGTTGTTTCTAGGAGAATAGTTGTTCCAGTCACTGAGGACAGACAGCAGCCCAGAGTATGGACATGAGTTCTCATTTTACCTTGCAGAAGTAAGAGTATAATCTTGCCTTGCTAAAGTATTTAGATTAGAGTGAGACAGTTAATCTTTAGATAGTCAAGGAACTACAGCTAGTTAGTCAGAGTTTTTCTAAAATTAATGTGAGATCTTTCCTACAGCATTATTTTCATATTTCTTGCATGTGAAACTCTGTTTATTGGAATCAGTTATTCAGTGTTTACATGTTTAAAATCCTTTTATTTATTACTAAATGTTTTACTTACTGCTTGGATACATGGTACCATTTTTCAATATCTATTTTACTCAATATAACTTAATGCCCGTTTTGAAGGGTATAGTTGTATTTGACTGCTAGCAGCTGTTACCTTGTAATTTGGGCTAAGAAACGCAGCAGGTAAATCTGTGTCAGTCTTTGCCAAGAGAGTGTGCATGTGTGAATATCAGCCATTTAAGAGCGAGTATGTCAGTTACCTAAAACTCGGACACAGTGCTCTGCAGTGGTTAGTGTGGAGATTCATTTGGGGACCTGGAGTGAAGCATATAGTTCGGTCCCAGGTTTGGAACCTGTTCCCTGTGTAGTCTTGGGGGAAGTTGTGTATTTCTATCCCTGCTTTTAGCGACAGTTTCTTACCAGAGACAGTGGTGAGGATTGAATCTACTTAGTAACTGCCCTGGGGTAAAGAGGGCTCGTCACACTTTACATATTAATTTCCTTTTCTAGCTCTGTTCTCTGGTCTTATTTCTAAGCTAGAATATAGGATTGCATTCTCTAGAATAGAGGGAAGGAGAATTGTCACAGTGAAAACCTAATGAATCTTAGAATGTTTTATCACCACTGATTAGTATTGTAGCACATCATAGCATTCTCAAAAAGTATCATATGACACATAGCCAGAATTAATACAACAGTTAGAAGTCACTGAATGGAAATGAAGCAATTTTGAGTCTGACACAATTTCATTAGAGGACATTTCTTGGTTAACATACAACAAGATCTCTAGGATCACCATCAAGCGTGGTAGAAAATTATATGTATGACAAAAAAGATCTTATTTCACATGAGTAAGTCAAGTATAAGATCATTCTGAGTGAAAATTTGATACACCATAGGGAAGCCACAAGTAAGAAAAAAATATTTGATGAAATACATTTTAAAAATGCCCATTAAAAGACATAATTTAATATGCCTCTATAAATGTATACAAATCAAAGGCAAGCTTGTTGATATCCCCAGTCACCTAGATACTTAATTTCTGTACTGGTAATTGAGTAGTAATGACACATTGTATGTGTTTTATATTCTATTACTGAAGTTTTGGCTTGCCATTTCAACACAGTGCTGGTATTAAAACTTCTAAGTTTGAATGTGACAGTGATACAGGTTCCTGTTTGATATAGAGCATAAAGTGAATAGTTAAGGTTAGAACTGTAAGCTATGATGAGAAAAAATGTTACTTAGGTCACACAGGGGGGCCACGTTTCTGTTCTTTGCCGCGCCGCTTTCTTCTTTCCTTGTTATAAGGTCTGCCATTCATTTCTTTATCTTGGTCTTTGTGATGTTATTGGTAGCTATCCCATTGATTCAGAGATAAGGAAGCTTTGTTACTGTACATTAGAGGCGTGATCTTTTGTATGTTTTATAGATATTTGGTAAAAAGTACTACAGATTCATTTTTATATAGTCCGGAAGCAGTGTCTGATGTTCTTTTCTTTTCTTTTCTTTTAGAATCTTTATGAAATAATTTCATTTTAACAGCTGGAATACTCAAATATCATTATTCCTTCAGACATCATTAAGTTTTTGATGACTGCAAAATTGCTCCAGGTAATTCCTAGAACAAGCATGCAGTCTGACTAAAACATAAATATAGCAGATCTAATTACTTTATTTTTATTTTATTTGTTTTGCAATGTATTTATTTATTTCTATGACATTTTTTTTTGGAACAAAAAATAGGTTACTCTTTTTTAAACCACAAGGAATATTTTTGGAGGTAGAGTATTTGAGTTTTGATTTAATGTAAAAGTTGTTGAATTTCTCCTTTATTTAACCTAAGGACTGTTATATATTATCAGGCTATGTATTTGTTATACTACCTTCATCTTTATATTTTTGGAAACTGTTGATTCTGTTTGAATATTAGCTTTACTTGCTGCTGTGCTCCACTTTAATGATGTCTACTACAGATGTTCATGTGCTAGTAGCTAGTGAAACACCTGCTTGTTGCCACTTGCTTGAAAAAAGCAAATGCTCTAAATACCAGTAGTCCGATCTCTTGTTTTCACATAGGCCTTCTAACATCCAGTCCTATAACCTGCAGAGCAGTAGCAGAGCCTAAACCCTAAACCTTAAAGGCCTACTCAGTTACCCACCCACCTTCCTAGTCCCTTACCTTAAACCTTCACTCCCCCTGCATAATAACCCTAAAGTACCCAGTCACTCTTTAAGCCTAAACTATAACGCCCATCACAAACCTATATTCCCTGACCACTCTCTTAACACAAAACTCCATTCTTACTCCCTAAAGCTAAAACTTCAACTCCCCTGAAACTAAATTCTTTGATTGCTGCCAACCCCTAAAACTCCATCCCTAATTCCTAAACATAAAACTCTAACACCCACTCCCAAATCCTAAATTCCCAAATCACACCCTACACCAACTCCCTTCTCACTCACTATCCCTAAAACTCCCTTCTTTCTCTAAACTGCCCCTCCAACTCCCTAATCCTTTCCCCTCATTAATCCTAAACCTCCACCCTTTCTATCTCAGAGCTGTTTGCTAGAACTCATATTCAAATTCAAGCATGAGCAGAACTCCTTCGCAGACCTGTTTGCTTAAACTCACAGTCGAGTTCAAGTATGAGCAGCTCTCAAGCATGAGCAACACTCCTTTGCAGAGCTGCTTGTTTAATTTCATATTCGAGCTTGAGCATGAGCAGCACTCTTTTGCAGAGCTACTTGTTTAAGCTAATATTCAGTTTTGAGCATGAGCAGCTTTCCTTTGCAGAGCTACTTGCTTAAACTCATATTCAAGTTTGAGCATGAGCAGCTTTCCTTTGCAGAGCTGCTTGCTTAAACTCATATTTGAGTTCAAGCATGATCAGCTGTCCTTTGCAGACCTGTTTGCCTAGACTCATATTTGAGTTTGCCCATGAGCAGCTTTCATTTGCAGAGCTGCTTGTTTAAGCTTATAGTCAAGTTCAAGCTCTCGAGCATGAGCAGCACTCCTTTGCAGACCTCCTTGTTTAAACTCATATTTGAGTTTGACCATGAGTAGCACTCCTCACAAAGCTGCTTGTTTAAACTCATATTTGAGTTTGGGGATGAGCAGGAGCCAGGAAAAGATAAAAGACACTGGAGTCCGTGACTTTAAGATTGTGAGTTTAAAGTTCTTGGGACTCATGAACCTGAAGTGAACCCACTTTAATGCTATCATATCTATTCTTAACTTTCTAAATTTCACATAGTAAGACCGCACATTAGTCATTGTTTTTTCCAGGGTGAGGTAACTGTTTCCTCTGAGGTGACCAAAGGTGTGACCTCCAAAGCAGAAATCCAAGCAACCTCCACCCCCCAACACAAACCATGAAACACATACTTCACAAAACCAGTTTGCCATGCAATCACAGCCTTTAAGACAAAATAACATACCCAACACACTAGTAATAGGTGGCTCTATAGTCAAGCACACTGACGTCCCACTCACTAAGCTGAACAAGGAGAAGGTCACTGTTAGCTGCCTGTCGGGTGCCAGGATCTGCCACATAACACAAGCACTGGTCACTCCATTACAAGTACAAATATGACTCTGTCATTGTCCATGTTGGTGTGAATGACCTGAGCCATACATCCCTGGACTACATGAAAAGAGACATGGAAGAGCTCTCTGATTATGTAGCCCAGGATGGTATGACGCTGACCCTGAGAAGCATTCTGCCCTCACCAAGAATGATACCATGTTATAAAGCAAAAATTATCGATTTCAACAAGTAGCCAAGCTTCTGGTGTCATTCAAAGGGGATCCAGTGTCTGTCAGCCTGGGATGACATGCTAAACAAGCCACACTGCTTCACTAGAGATAGCTTGCACCTGTCACCCTTAGGCTTTCAAATACTGGCCAAGACTCTTGCCACCCCCATAGTGCCTTTTTTAGGCAAGGCTCAAAAGACAAACTCACCACCATAAATAGCACAAGTAACAAAAACTGAGGGTAATGCTACTCAATGCCAGAAGTCTAAACCTCAAAATGCACACACTCGAGGCACTCCTCAGTATGGAGAAAATCGATATATGTGCAGTAACAGAAACCTGGTTTAAAGCTCCAGAGAGCACCCCAGCAGTACCAGGCTACAACTCATGTCATACATCTCGGCCACAAAACCCGGACCGAAATACAAAAGGCAGGAGCGTATCCATATTCATCAAGTATACCCACACCTCCAGGTTAGTGGCACATAACAATGCTTCAGAGATCATCCACGTGCAACTAACAATGGGCAAAACTGCAAATCAAATTGTAGCTTGCTACAAACCACCCACAATGACCCAGGACCCCCATTCCGCATTTCTGGAAACAGTGGGAAATATAAATGTCCTACCAAACACCCTGATATTGGGTGATTTCAATTACCCAAACATTAACTGGGAGAATTACTTAAGTACTAACTCGCTTGCCCAACATTTCCTAGAATTTATAAACTCAACTGCCCTGGATCAACTGGTCAATACCCCCACCAGAGGTGACAACATATTGGACCTAGTCATCACCAACATGGGCGACCAGTGTTCCACACTGGAGGTCAGCCCCTCGCTGGTTAGATCTGACCATAAACTAATCACTCTGGATATACACATTCTGCCCCCACCCTCGGTCAAAGAAACCACTGTGAAAAACTTTTCAAAAGCAAACTTCACGTTACTTAAGACCGAGGTGAAAAGTTTCAAAGCCCCCATACTAAAGGATAATGCTGCTGAAACTGCAAAATCCTTTACTAATGCACTCTACAGGCACCAACAAGAATGCATTGATCATGCTATCCCAAGCAAAACCAAGACTCACTGCTCCAAGAAAAGGAAACCAGTCTGGTGGACCCCTGCCATAAATAAGCTATACAATAGAAGGAGGAAACTAGTACAGAAAAGAGTAAAATCCCAAGAAGGGAAGACATCCATGATTAGTATTAGCAAGAAACTATGATCCCTCATAAAATTATCCAAGGCTAGCTTCAAAAGAAAAATTGCCAAGGACTCCAAAGATAACCACAGGGCATTCTTTAGCTATGTCAAAATCTAAGTGGCAATTTTCAGATCTGCTCTGAGTTAATGCAGAATGACATAAAATACACTGAACCAACCGATAATCACCAACATCCTGGCAGACAGGTTCAGTGCAAACTTCAACCCCCTTTCACCCCCAAAAGGGTCCATAACCATACCAGAAGAATGTAGTGCCCCTGTAATCACAGACACTCAGGTTAAAACAGCCCTCTCCAAAGCCAAAAACACAGCATCATTGGGACCTGATGGTGAAAGAGTCTGCATCTTACATGAGCTCAAAGATGAACTAACCCCTCATCTAAACACACTGTTCAAACTCAGCCTCTCCACAGGCTACGTACCAATAAAGTGGTGCAAAGCAATGGTTATTCCACTCCACAAAGGTGGAGCCACAACAGACCCTGGGAACTATCACCCTGTAAGCCTGACTACCTTGGTCTGCAAGACTATGGAGTGCTTATCATGGATCTCATTAAAAGAGACACTGGGAAACTCCAAACACTGGACCCTACCCAGTTCGGCTTTGTTAAGCACAGATCATGCTTCCTAAACCTGGGGAACTTCATTGAGACAGTTACCAAGGCTAGAGATGAGGTAAAGGTGGTCCACACAGCCTACCTAGACCTCACAAAGGCCTTCAACACCATTCTCCATTCTGGTATTATAGACAAGCTCACCAGCCTGAACATAAACCCCTATGTCATGAGATAGGTTGCCAACTGACTTATGGACAAACCCACATGGTAAGAGTTTCGAGAGCTAGGTCTGACTCTAAACCGGTTACAAGTGGCATTCCCCAGGTCTCAGTCCTAAGACCACTCCTGTTCGGCATATACTTCTCAGAGGTACAGACAAACACAGGAGGACTATGGCTGACCATGTTCGCAGATGACTACAAATTAGGGGCTATAATTGACTCTCCGGCTGACACAGACATCCTCCAAAAAGGACTCACTGAGACAGATACCTGGTGTCAAAACCATCGCCTCAAGCTAAATGCTAAAAAGTGAATAGTCATCCCCTTTGGAAAAACAAGTACCCACAAACTACCGCATAGGTGGTAGCCCCCTAAATACGGAAGATGTAATAAGGGATCTGGAGACCCAAGTAGATAGTAATCTCTCCTTTGC